>NC_137798.1:90590907-91190907 GCF_963383645.1 Muscardinus avellanarius | reverse complement strand
TATTAGACCAAAGCAAACATTTTGAGTTAGTTTAAATATCTCAAAACTTCATGACATGATGCTATTATTTCTTATAAAATTGAATTTAATACAATGAAGGTCATCTTTGTACCTCAGGAAGAGGTTTAGTTATTGAAGTTCCAAAGAGACTTTGTTGTAGAGTAGTGTGACTTGAAGATATCTAACAGGATGAATCACAGAAGCATTAGCCCTAGAGAAAGGATTCTAGGAGAGAGACTGATTCATGCAGCTTAAAGCAGAATATGTCTGCTGATGAAATGCCAGTCCGTTATCCACCAATGACCACCAGGAGCCAAAAGTTCCAATGCAAAAAGGCAAGAGGGGTTTTATTCAAGCTCAAGCTTGGTCTCTCCTTGTGCACCAACGCAGTGGTCATGGAGGAAGAGCGCATGTTCCCCTGAGAACAAAACCTTTATCCTTTAGAAAGGCCGCCCAACCCACCTTTGCATTGATTGGTTATTTTATTTTATTTTATTTATTAATTAATTTATTTATTTATTGTGATACTGGGGTTACTGGAAGCCTTTGTACCTCCGGGCTACAACCCCAGACCTATTTTTTTTTAATATTTTTATTTGGAAACAGGGTCTCAAGCCAGTACGGCTGGATTCGAACCTGTTTGATCCTCCTGTCTCCGCCTCCCAAGTGCAGGGATTACAAGCATGTGCCACCACGCCTCGGTGATTGATTATTTTAAAACAAAAGTCTGCTGTCACCTCTTCATTGGCTTATCTTTCGCACCTTGGGAAGCTTACCTCAGGAATGTTCAGGATGGGTGGGGGTCTCTAACTCCAGACTGAGTGACCTTGCCTGGGATACCTGCAAATTCCTGACCTAGATATACTCTGCACCAATTGGCTGTTGCTAGGGGAAGATCAGATTAGCACAGTTTGCAGCTTTTTTTCCAGGGAATAGGGCAAAGGTTACAGAGGATCAGGAACTTAATTTTGGACAGAAACTTAGGCCTCCTCTACTTAAAGCTTTAACTGGAGCCTGTCATGGCATCTCTTTGGTCCTTCACTTATGCCTTACGTATCTGTGTTTCTAGATTTGCTAAATTTCTCCACATATTTTATCCTTGAGGCTTGCTTGAATATTTTTTCTTGGGAGCAATAATACATTTTCTGTTCCTTTAGTGAATGGATGTTTAATGGACTTCATTTCAACTGCCCTGAGATTTTTTTTTACCAAATTTTTGGTTATTCTTGCTGTGTAATCCCTGATCATTTTTTGTTTGGTTTCTGAAATGGGTGTCTCCATACAATCTCAGTAGAAATAAAGTGAATTTTTGTCTTGTGAGACCAAAGGCACATTCTTAAAGCATCAACTTGATTGTCATTGAATTAGAATCTGTCTATAATGGGGGCCTGAAGCTGTTATGGTTTGAGATGATACGGTTTTGGGGAAACTGTCCCCAAGGACCCCTGTTAGGGTTCAGACACAATTTCCCTTGAAACATACAAAAAAAAAAACAAAAACAGAAAAACTGCGGGCTCTTGTCCTGAGCTAAGGGTAAATACACATTAGCCCAGACTCTTGCTGAAGATTTAAAGAAGTTTATTAAAAATATATAAATACAGAAGACATTTAAAGCCCCATGTCATTCAGAAATGGCGGGGGGGGGCAATTTGAACAAATTTACTAAAGATACAACATGTGGACTGGGCTTTTTTATACACGACACCCTCCATCTTGTTTAGGTAATTCTAATCTAGTAAAATACCTGTAAGGTTCCTCCCCCACCAAGGTGTCTCCTAGCTAGATTAACCAATTATTATGTAAACCTGTCTTTAGAATGAGAATGGGGAAGTCCTAGCTCCCCTCTCCTATAGACTTGTTAATTACCTTTAGCTAGGTTAATTTACATTGGAATAGTTGCCTGCTTTTTTTGTTTTTCAGCAGAAACCAAGTCCTTTCTTTCCCCAGGTTTGCCCCCATTTTGACACAATTATTTTTGAAATATATCTATTAATAATCAGACCTTTCTCAAATATTCCTAGGCCATTCCCAATACTGGTACAGAAGCTTCATACTTTTTTTTTTTTTTTTTTTGCTTCTTACTGGTACTGTGGATAGAACCCAGAAGCATTCTGCCTCTGAAATATATCACTCACCCTATTTTTTTATTCATTATTTTGAAATAGGATCTCACTGAGCTGCAAAGGGCCTCACTAAGTAGTAACTGAGGCTGTCAATGAACGTAGATCATCCTGTCTCAGCCTCCCAAATGTTGGGATTACAAGCATGTGCCACTATCCTCGGCTAGCTTCATACTTTTAATAAGTCCTTGCAGTTGATTCTAATATACAGTCTAATATAAGAACCACTAATTTAGACCATATGCCCAGAGCCAGAGAAAGCCTTCGCATTTTTAATGTCTCAAGTTCTTTTTAACCTAGAGTAGCCCATATGTTTTTACACATGCAGTTGATCTGCTAAAATAATCAGAATACTGTAATTGTCCTATGAAATATTCTACCCTTTGAGTTTTTTTAATTCTTTTTTTGCCCAGACAAAGAGAGAGGCTTCTTTAGGAAAGTTGGGGATACATATTCAAAGGAAAATGTGGGCTATCTGAAGAGGGAGAGGGCAACTTTGGGATCTTTACATTTCTTTTTAAGGAAGAATTATGTGAAAGGGTAGGTAGGGACACATGGCAGGGATGGGGGTTTGGTTCTCCTTTTGTGGAATTCTCAGGTTTTGGGATTTTATTGGTGGGTGCTGGGTGATGCCTGAACTTGACAAATATATACACACATGGGAGATATATATATATATATATATATATATATATATGGGATATATATATGGGATATATATATATATATGGGATATATATGGGATATATATATATTTATCTCCATATGGGATCGTTTGTTTACAAAGCATCTCAGGAATTTCAGGTGAGAATAAGGTCCATTATAATTAAAAGTGTAGGGCTACTGAGGGGTTTTGCCTAAGAAAGAAGCAGTCCCTGTAGGGTAAATATAAGAATTATAAAATTTCTAGGTTTTTAAAATTATAATTTCTCCTTCCTTTCCAGTTTGTCTCCTTTTACTTATTATTTTTATTTTTACTTATTATTTTTATTTTTACTTATTATTTTTATTTTTCCTATCCTACCACATTTCTCCACTCTGAGACTTGGATCCCTTAATCTTAAGGGTTGATGAAGGGCATTATTTCTTTTGTGGTTTTATCTGCATCGTTTACTTATTATCCCTGTAAACTAGATGCCAGGCTTTAGGCTTGCTCTGCCTGAGATTGAACACACTGGGCAGAAACTCCTGCAGGTGGTTCTGTATGCATTATGCTCCTTCCCATGGTAGGTCTCTCACCTCTAGTTTTCCTTCTCTTAGCAGTGCTGCTTTTGATCCCTAGGATCAGGTAATCATGCCATGATCTGTCCCTTGTAAAGCTAAATATGCTTTTTCTTGACGTTATGACCCCACACACTTACCCAACTTCCCGTCAGCCTTGCACCTTGAAGTTTTAAAATGGTGTATCAGTGATGAATCAATTATTTTGGAAGGATTTATTAAATGATGATAGTCTATTATTTCTTCTCATGAAGAACCACCCCTCCCTTCAAGAACCAGAGATCTCATGGACTTCACCTCCTACTATTTCCTCCTTACCCTCACTTCTTCAGCCTCCTTGCTGGAGATAGTGAATAGCTCCACATGCCTAGCTCTTCCCACTGCATAGAATGCTTTCCCTCTATTTTCCTTAACTCGCTTCGGATGATGAGTTCCTTCTCAAACACAAACTTATCAATGAGCCCTTATCACACTGCCTCACTGAAGATAGCAGTCCTTCCATCATTTTTTTGCCCCCGTTTTCCATTTTATTTTCCTCAATAATATTTATTGTCAGTTGACATGTTATATATTCCTTGTTTCCCTCTGCAACCTCAATAAGGCAAATGAATGATTGAAATGAAAAGTGATGTCCAGAGGGTGTAAATAGCATGACCAATATCACTCATCAAATTAGCAACAAGGAAGAAAAACACAGCTTTGACAGCTGTCAGCTGGGAACTGGCACGAATAGCTAGGTCTTGGTTTTCTCCTGTTGAATATAAACAATTTAATAGAATAAAATATCAGACAAGGTCACTCTGAGACCTTGATTAAGTGAGACAAAAAGCAGACCCTTTCATAATCGTGTCTAAGCACAGACAGCGCATGAATGTTATGCCTACCACACAAAGGTCCAGACATCTCTTCTCTCAACTAATCTTACCAATGTACTTCCTTATCACTTTTAGTTCTATTCTACCCATTATTTCTCCTAGATATAATCAAGATATCTACACTAGTTTTCTGTGACTACTATAACAAATTACCATAAATTGATGACCTAAAATAACACACATTTATTCACTCACAGTTCTCAAGGTTAGAAGTCTAAAATCATGATACCAGCATGGCCACATTGCTTCCTAAGACTCTGGAGAACTGTCTCTGGTCCCAGGTTCTCCTGGCTGCTGGCATTTCTTTCTTATGGCTGCATCACTTTAATCTCTCCTTCCATATTCACACAGCCTTTGTTTTTTATGTCTACAGTCAAATCTTCTCCATTTAGGACAACTTTTGATTTTACTAAAGTCTCACCTCATCAGTCCTGGATAATTTTCCCAACTAAAAATACTTAGTTTAATTATATCCTCAAAGACCTTTTAAATATAAGGTAACATCCAAGGGTTTTAGAGATTCACACCTAGACATTTCAGTAGAAGAAATATTGGTCACACTACAATGTACTCTGCTAGACTTCTAGACATGACTCAATCTAGAACAAAGTACTTCTTTGAGTCATCAAATACCTTGTCTTCCAGTGAAAGCCATCCAACCCAAGGCGAAATTTTATGACAAATTTCTCCTGCTGTGTGTGTGTGTGTGTGTGTGTGTGTGTGTGTGTGTGTGTGTTACTAGGGATAGAACCCAGGGACATTCTACCTCTGAGCTACACTTCCAGCCCTATTTTTTTATTCTTTATTTTATTTTATTTTATTATTTTTTTTGGTGGCACTGGGGTTCCTGGAAGCTCTTCTACCTCCGGGCTACACTCCCAGACCTATTTTATATTTTTGAAACAGGGTTTTTACGCCAGCGGGGCTGGCTTTGAACCTGCGCGATCCTCCTGTCTCTGCCTCCCAAGCTTGGGGATTACAAGCGTGCGCCACCACGCCCTGCTTATTCTTTATTTTAAAACAGGGTCTCACTGAGTTGCAACGGACCTCACTGAGTAGCTGAGGCTGTCCATAAACCGCAATCTTCCTGTCTCAGCCTCTCAAATGCTGAGATTTCTAGTGTGCACACCTCCCTTGGCTGCCTGGTGTCTTTTTAGTGATATACTTTATGATTCCCCAGGTGATATGATATCTCTTATTGCAACAAGTAATAAAGCTAGCTTTGTATGACACCGGTGGATAACTGATATTCTCTAGCTTGTGGATGTTGACAGTAATATGTGTTGTGTCTTGCTTCTATCCATTTAATACTAGACCTCAGGATTTCTACCACTCCAGATTTTCTTTTCATCTTAAAGCATAATCTATGAGAGATTTAAGTCAGTGGTTTCCACAGAGCACTGAGAGTTGTCATTAAAAGAACCTTTGCAATTTATTTTTAATTATAATATATACGAAGGCATTTTCTTCTTTTAAAGAATTACAAAGGATTGTCCTGGTTCTCTACCATTAGATGTAATTTAAGTGTTCTTACATGCTTGGATCAAAAGTGAAATATATTAAACTATTTTTAAAACTTATTCTGGAAATTAAAGCTTACCTTTTTTAATGTATTGCCTTGAATAAAGGGCAGAGGCTATTATTCTAAATGACATTTTGTATGAAGTAATACATTATTTCTGGTACCTGTGGGTTTTTTCTTAAAAATTTTATCACCTGGAATGACCTCTCAGTAAAAGCTTTTGAAAGCTATAAATCTCTGATGTGTATGTGTTATATTTAGTCATAGAAATACATTTTAAGAAAGATACAGATGTTTAAAAACACTGCATTAGTATAAAAGTAGAGATGAATACATTTGATGAAAAAAACAGCTTCGATAAAAATCATGTTCAACTAACTGGCAGTTTTTAGTTTATGAAGGTCATAGAAACTATAGATTTTGGCAGAGGCTAGACATGGAAATACTCATTTTAAAATCACTACATATGAAAGATGAACAATTAGAAGTAGCTACCTCCTTTGGGTTTCTCTGGGAAGATAGTAGTGATGATGTCTCTCATTGTCTTATTCTTCCTGTATCATTTACATAATCATTTACTTTAAAATCGTTGACCATAAACAGTGTGATGAATATACATGTGTGTTCACCTTAATCTATACCTTAAGGTGATTAATATTTGGAGATCCTTGATGGTTAATCTTAATGACCCACTTTGGCTAAATATTAGTGTAGCACACTTGTGGGTGTGTCTGTAAGGGAGTTTCCATACACAAATGGCCCATGGGTCAGAAAACTCAAGGGAAAGACCTTCTCTGACCATGGTGGCACCATGCCAAGCCTGGGGTCTAGATTGAACAAAATGAGCAAGCCTCATTTGTTTGGTTATTTTTGAGTGAGATTTCTGTTGCTGCCAGCTCCAGTGGACATCAGACTCCAGCTTCTTCCAGCCTTATACATGGATTCTCACTAGTTGCTCTCTTGGAACCTTCCAGGCCTTCAGTTTCAGACTGGAGCTGCTGCACCACTGATCCTCATGTACTGAGGCCTTCAGCTTTTTGGACTGAGCAGCTACTGTTTTTCTGGCTCTTCAGCCCACAGAAGAGCATAGTGGGATTATCCAGTGGCTAATCATACAAGCCAATGCAATAAATCTGCTTTTAATATTATATATGCATACTCACCATATTCTGTTCTTCTAGAGAGTCTTGACCAAAATGAAAATTCAATGCAAAAATCCATACCAAAGAAGTTTATCAAACTCATTTAATATTGTTATGGACCATGCACCAATTTTTTTTCATCAACATAGAAGTTGTTTGAAACAAGAGTATTTGTTTTAGTGCTTGGCTATAAACATTACAATGATTATAGCAGAAACATTCCATAGTTGACAGAAAAAAAAGATGAGTAGTTATCAAATTCCTCTGCTCAGAAACACCTGTGAGACTTTTTTTTTTAATTTTTTGGTATTATGGATTGAACCCAGGGATACTCTACCACTAAGCCACACTTCCTGTTTTATATATTATTTCAAAATAGAGACTCACTAAGCTGTGGAGAATTTCATAAAATTGTTGAGTCTGGTTTCGAACCTGCAACCCTCCTGTCTCAGCCTTCCAAGTAAAGTATTGGAATTACAGAAATATATCATGCACAGCTCCTGTGGAGCTTTTAAAGCATATTAATGGTTCATACATCCTCTGAACCAAATAAATCTGAGTCTGTGGGAGGAAAAACTGTGTACTGTGGGCTTGTCACCACTTATCTGCCTAATTCTGTGTATTATATAAAAAGACAAATTGGATTATTTAAAACTAAACCCATCAACACTTCATTATAGATAAGTTAAAAGAAAAGTGGTAAGTAGTGAGTTGGTCTGACATTGAGAGGCTACTGATCACTTTGACTGCTGAAAGTATGACTTTGTTTAAACTATAATACAAAAGGATAGAAAAAAAGACTGATATGTTTTTAAATACAGAAAGGGAAAAAAGAAGTTAAGAGGAGAAAATAGCCCTCTAACAATCCAGGTGATAAGCAGCTAGAAACATACTATCCTTTTAATCCCCAGCCAGTTGATCTATTGCCCAGGGATTTTAACAACGTAAACATTTCAAAAGAACACTGCCTGTAGAGGATACAGAAATTAGTTGAGAGATGCCACTTGATAAAGAGAAGTGAAACTATAGGGCAAGGAAGAAAAAAGTTTTATACTGGACTAGATGATCAGAAAAAAAATAGTAAGACAAGAGCTCATTCCAAAGAGGTCTTGATTCATTCCTGGTAGGTGTGAGGCTGGATCTGAGTGATCCCTTTCCTGTATCCTAAAGGTTCATGAATCAGTTTGTTAATTTAAGCCTAAAACTAAATTGAACTGGAGGTCCATACTAACACCAACACTGGAAAATTCTATGTAAGGAGAGAACTAGTCCAATCAGTACAATGTTCTGAATTCCAGGAATTCCGGATGACTATATCAAGCAGTAGTAACAAATTTCTCAGATGTCTCTATTTTCCTTGAGTTCTATATGAAGGTAAAAGTACTATCCATATGACCAACTAATTGGGAATAGATTCTAAGCAACAATAACAAAAAAATTATGGAAAAATAACTAAAGAAAGCAATGAGTCGTTCACCAATACAAATTTTGTTATGTTGTCTATCAAAAGAGTAAGAAGGACTTAGAAAAGAACAGTACAGGGTGTACCTGTTGCAGACATAAATTCTACTTAAAACTACTTTAGAAGTAGTTCCATTACTGGACTCTCACAGATATGTTAGGAACTGGACAAAGATACAGCTGGTCTTTTAAGTACCATTTTTTTCATGAATAGAAGGTCAAGAAAAGAATTCTTTTAGTAATATTGAAATTATTAAAATGCAGTAGTGAAGTGTGACAATTGACTCAGACTTTTAATAAATCCAAAGGCCTAGTTCCTGGGAGATCTGATTTCTGGGAAATGGTGGTGAATGTATTACACATCTTTGTGGCTTTTGTCAAAAGCAGCTATATCTGTTCTACCACTGTCGCCAATTATGATTGGCTAGAAAAAAATTAAGAGTTAAAAACTGTATGGAAGATATGGGACCTCTGACTTCAGAATTTAGGAATTTCAGACATAGGAACCCATTATAGGGCAAATATTAAGCTGAAATGGATAAGTAGTATGGCTAGTTAGTGGGTTTTTCACACCCTATATGAACTGGCTCTGATGGTAGAAAGTTGAATGGCCTATTCACAGAATCAGAAAAATATCTGATGATGGATGTAACAGGAAATGGGCACTTGATGCCAACTGTATCCCAGAAACTTAAATAACAGAAGGACCCTGTGGTCCAGGGCCCCTGGGCCCCCAACCCTGGGCAGGTAGGCAGGCGCTGGCAGGGCGCCCCTAGGCGACCCCCTTCTCCACCTGGAAGGATCCCGGCCCCGACCCTGGGTGGGTGGACAGGCACCAGCGGGGCACCCCTAGGGGACCCCCCTCTCCACCCAGAAGGACCCCGGGCCCCGACCCTGGGCGGGTGGGCAGGCGCTGGCGGGGCACCCATAGTCGACCCCCCTCTCCACCCAGAAGGACCCCGTGGTCCGGGGCCCCTGGGCCCCCGATCCTGGGCGGGTGGGCAGGCGCTGGCGGGGCGCCCCTAGTCGACCCTCCTCTCCACCCAGAAGGACCCTGTAAAAAAGGAAAAGAAAAAGAAAAAAGGAAAATATCGGAGAGGGGTCAAGGAGGTGGCAGATGCCAGGATACTGGAGATGCAGACAAAACTTATCCAAATGAACTGGAATTATTGGAAAAATTCTCCTCTAAGGAGGACTGCTTCTTCTCTACATTGTTAAGAATCTTGGACATCACCTGTAAGGAGAGAGACTTTAGCGGAGACCAAGGAGAAAGGCGGTGCTGAAAGCAGTCTCTCCGTTGGCAGTGAAGAATTGTATTCAGGAGAAGCAGAAATCGGAGCCTACCAACCTTATTTATTTATTTATTTATTTATTTATTTATTTATTTTTGGAGAAATTACACCAAAGATTGAATGCTACCGTCACGCATGCTTAGGAAGATTGGACAACATTCAGAGTAAAAAGAGAGCTTGGGAAAGATTTGAAATGGTGGAGGCAGTGGCAATGGCAGTGGCCAATACTCAGGGGGGGCAGAGATCTGATACATTAAACCTGGTACTTTTGAATTAATGACCCCAGAGGCAGAATACTACCACCACCACGCACCCTCGAGAACGTGGGACAAATAGTTGGGCGAAGATGGTACTCCAATTAGAGCCTGCCTAGAGGTGAGGCCTGCGACAGACACAGCAAAGCTGGGATTGGAGCCTGCCGTGAGGCAACGCCGGTGCTGGGGCCTCTGAGGCCAGGATCTGAGCCTGCCGAGGGGATAGGCCAGTGCTGGGGCCAACGGCCGGCATTGGAGCCTTCCATGAGGCAAGGCCATTATTGAGGCCTCCGAGGCCGGGATCAGAGCCTGCCAAGGGGTTAAGCCGGTGCTGGGGCCAGCGAGGCCGGGATGGGAGCCTGCTGCGAGGCAAGGCCGGTGCTGGGGCCTCCGAGGCTGGGATCGGAGCCTATCGAGGGGTTAGGCCAGTGCCGGGGCCAATGAGGCTGGGATCGGAGCCTGCCGTGAGGCAAGGCCGGTGCTGGGGTCTCCGAGGTTGGGATCGGAGCCTGCCGATGGGTTAGGCCAGTGCTGGGGCCAATGGCCGGCATTGGAGCCTTCTGTGAGGCAAGGCTGTTATTGAGGCCTCCGAGGCCGGGATTGGAGCCTGCCGAGATGTTAGGCCGGTACTGGGGCCAGCGAGGCCAGGATCAGAGCCTGCTGAGGGGTTTGGCCGGTGCTGGGGCCACTGGCCGGCATCGGAGCCTTCTGTGAGGCAAGGCCGCTACTGAGGCCTCTGAGGCCTGAATCGAAGCCTGCCAAGGGGTTAGGCTGATGCCGGGGCCATCGGCTAACATAGGAGCCTGCTGTGAGGCAAGGCCGGTCCTGGGGCCTCCGAGGCCGGGATCGGAGCCAGCTGAGGGGTTAGGCCAGTGTCAGGGCCAGTGAGACCAGAATCGGGGCCTCCCATGAGGTAAGGCTGCTGTTTGAGCCAGCGAGGTCTGATCAGTCCACCGGGTAGCCAGGCCACAACTGGGGCCGTCAAGAGTGGGATCGGTATTTGCAACACAACATGCACAGAGAATTATCGCAGAGAATTAAAACCAGATGCTTCCCCTAATCAGCAATAACTAGGAGGAAAGGGGCAATAGGAAGTGGTTGAACTATAGAAAGGGCCCTATAGTGAAGCAATTAAGGTGACCAATCAGAGGGTATGGAATAGGGGAGGATGGAGCCTCTTTAAAAAGCAGGAAGTACATAAACATATGTATCAGTTAATCACCAAACAAGCATGGGATCGAGGGAGGGGGAGGGAATGGGATGGGGGCTGGATGAGGGCTAATTGGATGATGTGTGCTTGTATATCCTCTCAAGTCTTATAATCCAATGTGACATATGATTACAATGCACCAATAAAAATAAATTAAAAAGAAGAAACTTAAATGACAAGTCATCAAAAGAGTACTACAATTGTATCACAAGTAATGATACCTCTAGTGATGTTCAAAAAGATGAAAACTAGGCACATCTAGAAAGAAAAATTTACTAATGATCATAAAAACCCAGGATTTTGCTAACAACTTTAATATATGATTTTGTCTCCAGCGAATATGACTCAGAATTTTTCTCAGCCAAAGACAAAGTAGTTTAAGGAATTAATATTTAAAGTTTGTTGCTGGCCCAACAAAGTATGAGAAATATTCAGTTAGACAAATACTGCCCATTAGAGCAGTGTGTGTGTGTGTGTGTGTGTGTGTGTGTGTGTGTGCGTGCGCGTGCATGTGTGTTACTGGGGATAGAACCCAGGGAGATTGTATCTTTGAGCTACACCCTCAGCCCTATATTTTAGTCTTTTTTATTTTTGAAATAGGGTCTCACTGAGTTGCTAAGGGCCTTGCTAAGTAGCTAAGACTGTCCATGAACTGTGATACTCTGGTCTCAGCCTCCTGAATGCTGGGATTACAAGCATGGGACAATATGCTGAACTTTCAGACGGCTTTTGAAACTACCTTTACTTTGTAAATGAATGCAAAGTGTACTGGAAACCATCCTAGGCTGTCAGTGAGGGGATTTCAGAGGCTATTATGGTAAGATTCTACCACATTTGGATTAAAATGTAAAATCAGATATTTATTTTTATTCATTTAGTCAGCAATGTATTTATCTAATAAGTGCTTAACCATATGCCAGCAAACACCTCTTTTTTGAGTTATTAGGAGCAAAACAAGCATCCAGAAGCAATAGAAGATAAAATTTCTGTTCTTATGGAGGTTATATTCTCACAGATTCTCAAACATATTGTGCTTCCTTTGGTGTTAAATGCTAGGAAAGGAGATTGGGGATTCAAATTTGAGATAGTCTTGTCCAGAAATGTTTCATTGCAGAGAATATTGAGCAAGGATATAAAAATGTTAAAGCTTTGTCTAT
Organism: Muscardinus avellanarius; assembly: GCF_963383645.1. Classification (NCBI taxonomy): domain Eukaryota; kingdom Metazoa; phylum Chordata; class Mammalia; order Rodentia; family Gliridae; genus Muscardinus; species Muscardinus avellanarius. Next base: position 91,178,653 of record NC_137798.1, on the reverse strand, counting down.
TTTAGACTAATAAACAAATATCAGAATCACATGCAGAGGCTTTTTTTCTTCCTTTTTGTGATACTGGGGATGGAACTCAGGGGCCTTCTGCCTCCAGGATACAGCCCCAGACCTATTTCATATTTTATTTGGAAATAGGGTCTCACAAAGTTGCTGAGAGCCTCTCTAAGTAGCTGAGGCTGGCTTCACAACCCCAGTGATCCTTCTGTCCTCACAAGTAGTGGGATTACAAGCATGTGTAACCACGCCTGGCCAAGATGTTTCTTCTAGTTATTCTTAACCAATAACTGAATCAAGGGGAATTGATCTGAACATATAACAAAAATAAATGAAAACAAATTTTAGGAATTGTTTTAAAGATGATGCTTGTAATGGTAGTTTGGTAACTAACAATTACTAATTAAGATCACTAAAAGAAAATAGTTTTGTATCTTCTATTTCCATTCCAGTTTTCAATGAGAAGAAAATATCAAGCCAAGTGTAAAGCACTTTCATTTTGGTGGCATTCAACATGAATATAAAACCACTCTGAAAGTCTCAAACCATAGGTATACCCATTTATTCATCTGTCAAAAATTTTACAGGAGCATTTCGTTACCGGAACTATCTGACCTTCCGGACTGACTAGTCTTAAAGGCCACATTTTACATTAAAATGCTTACATGGACAGGGTGGTTACAAGTAAGATTCATAGAGTTATATAATTTTAGTGCAGCTACAAGGCATCAGCACTTTCATTTCATTTACAAGTCTCTGGGTCTCCTAACAATCAAAGACTTAATCAGACATCAAACCTCTAGTTTATAGGTGACATTTTAAAGTGCCCTTGACATGTGGCCCAGCAGAATGAGAACATGAGTTATTTAAACCCCCTGGAAATCTAAGTATCCAGTCAAGTTTCAGTCTTAATTTCCACAGAACCTACTTTCAACAAGTCATCAATTTTTGGAAGAATCTACAATAGTTTCTTACACACGGATCCTGCCTGTCATCTCATATTCAGCTTCAAATGTAAAAGTTTATCTAGAGAGGGTACATTGTATTACTAAAAAATTTAGTAAAACATCATAAAACCAAATAAAGGCTCATGGAAACAAACATAGAAATGGACAACTTTAGGACACAATTTTATAACACCAACCTGGTGTTTTATGAGGATGATTTCTTAGGAGGGCTGTTAGGTCCTTTTTAATGTATATTGGTTGTTTAAATTATTTTTAAGGCCATAGAGAAGAATATGAGTTGGTGAATCCAGATGTACAGGGATGACTCCAGGGATGTGAGGGCAAGTCATAACTGAATAATAGGATTAGAGTATTGTAAATGTGTGGGAATCAATCCAATACCCAATACTTAATATAATTGAAATGTTTAAGACAGAGCTTTGGAATACCCTGGCAGAAGGGTGGCATTAAACATGCTAAGTACCATTTTGCATTGAACTGCATGGACTTTGGTAAAAAAAAATGTCTTGGGAATAGAGCTACTAAGAGGAATTTTAATAGCAACATAAAACAAGTATGCGATATGATAAATATAATTATTTTTTCCACAGAGATATCATAAAACAGACCCAGTGAACATTTTAAATGGGACAATACTTATTGGATATGTTAAGTTGGTACCCAAAACTAAGTTTCTGTCTTATACTTCCAAGTTCTGGATTACAGGCATGTGTCACTGCACTTGGCTAGTTTTCAGGAAATTAAAGGAAGAAAACTGAAGTTTTCCTCCTTTTGAAATAGATGTTATGTTTCAAGACATTTCTGTCAAGAGAGACAATTCTTCTTTAAAGGAGTCTAGATAGTAGATAGTAGTATAAAGTAAATAATAGGATAGGAAAATACAAATTTACTTTGCGGTCACTGACATATAGTGGTAAAACAAATATGTGAATAAATGGTGATGCCATACCAAAATAATATCTACCAATTATTTTCTGGTTGAAGGAGAGAAGTACAATTTTATCATGGAGGGATAAAAATTCCATTTCTTTACCTTTTCTCAGTGATAATTAGTTATCTCAGTGATAACTCATCATGGGAGGAGTACATATTTATTCTTAGTATACAAAACACAACTTTTCATGTACTTCTATTAAACATATCTACCATCAGTATAAGTATGCTTGTATTTTTAACTTTCACATTTCTGCCTCTCAATATTTATACTCTTATTTCATATTCCCCTTAGTAGTATTGACTGAAATTAGTGCTTAATGTAAAGAGTAGAATTCAACAAAGCTGATGGGCTGTCTCTTCCCTGAATAGGGTATAAAACATTCAAGATTCCATCTTGCATGTCTTCTGTTCCTTGCTCTCAATTTGTCTCTCCAATGGAATTCATCTGCTAAATTGTCATTTGCCCCATGAAGAAGCTTACACAGTGAGGAAGTGAGGGATCTCTGCAAATAGCCATCAAGGCTTGAAACTTTTAGCTCACTGACCCATGAAGAACTAAATCTTGACAGTGATTATGGAAATGAAATTGGAAAAGAGTCTTACCTCACTAAGCTGTGGCCACATTTTCATTGCCAGAAATATGAGATAATGGGTTTTGTCATTTTTAAGGTGATATTTTGGAAAAATTTATTACATGGAAGTAAATAACTAGTACATAAGCCAAATAATATCATAGAAAACATTCAGTCATATTTGGAAAGTGTGACATCCTATAAAACAATTATGCATTCTTCCTCAATGCAGAACATTATAACCAAAGTGAGTATTGAACCCCAGAAAATTGGATATACAGCACAGAGGTTCGATTTACCTGTAATAAAGGCATAAAAATCCTTGAGACACAGTTATTAAAAATTGAATATGGCCGGGCGTGGTGGTGCACGCTTGTAATCCCCGCGCTTGGGGGGCTGATACAGGAGGATCATACAGGTTTGAAGCCAGCCTCAGCTACTTAGTGAGGCTCTCAGCAACTTAGTGAGACCCTGTTTCCAAATAAAATATAAAAAAGGTCTGGCAGTATAGCCTGGAGGTAGAAAGCCCCTGGGTTCCACCCCCAGTACCACCAAAAAAAAAAAAAAAATTTTTTTTTTTTTTTTTGGTGGTACTGGGGTTCCTGGAAGCCCTTCTACCTCCGGGCTACACTCCCAGACCTATTTTTACATTTTTATTTGGAAACAGGGTCTCCTAAGCCAGCACCCGCGGCTGGCTTCTAACCTGCGCGATCCTCCTGTCTCTGCCTCCCAAGCGCGGGGATTACAAGCGTGCGCCACCACGCCCGGCTAAAAAAAAAAAAAAAAAAAAATTTGAATATGGATTGGGTATTGAAATATATTAAAGACTTATTAATGTCAAGATACTATTGTTTTTGTTCTATATTTTCTTAAACATAATGAATATTTAATGGTAAAATATTATAATATATTCTATATGATGAAGATAAATAAATAAAATACATAAAATAAAAATAAGTGAATATGTTCCAGTCAACTTGAATGTACTTCTTGGGGGTTGTCTGTTAGCATTAAAATATCCTACTCATGAATATTTATTCTAGTGGTAGCCACAAATACTTTTATACAGTTGCTCAGAGGAAATCTTATTTTTTAAGTAATACATTCTTAAATAACTTTATTGAATAGTATAAGTGATATAAAAGACATTCCTTGACTAGTGTGTGTATATGTGGTTTACATCTTTGCATGCAGTGCAGTACTAACTATTCAGGTAGACTGACTGAGGTGCTAACTACTTTCTGATCAATCATTGGGTTGTAGGTTTTGTGGTTCCAGTGGTCTCTCTCAATAGACTTCCCAACAAAACAGCTGACTGTTTTTTTAGTGGACACATTATAGGAACTGTCTGACATTGAAATTTCATTCAGACACTTGCAAATCAGAGTTTTCCCAACATGATATGGAAAATCCCCTTGACAGTTTGAAGATCTGCTTGCCAATAAGTATTATTTTTCAGAATTTGGTTAAAAACTTATTTTTGTTGTAATAAATTCCCTCCTACCTATATTCTAGAGGAGGAGATGTACGATTTATTTTTTCTAATTGACAGAGAATACTTATATCAGTAAAAGTTTCTTCAGAGAAACATAATTAATAGGATATTTGAAAATGGATGTGTGAATGAGGATTTATTGTGGTAATTGGCTTATACAGTGATAGAAGTTGAGAAATTTTATTACATGCTGTCTACAAGCTAGAGATTCAAAGAAGCTAATATTGTATCTCAGTTCAAGTTGAAGGCCTGAGAATTAAGAAAGGTGCTGTGTAACTCAGCCTGAGAGCAGAGGAATCACTGATGTAAAGTCTGGAGTCTGAAGGCCAAATAACTTAGAGTTCTGATATTGAAGTTATATGTAAAGATAGGTGTCTCAGCTTCAGAACAGAGTAAATTTTTTCTTCTATGTCTGTTTTCTCTCTGTACACTGACTGAATCAGATGGTATACTTCTACTTTTGGTCAGAGTTAAGTCTTCCTTACTCAGCTCACTGATTCTAATGTTAACCTTTTCTTTTTATACCATTATAGACATACCCATAAATGATGTTTTACTAGCTACAAGTGATCCCTTAGCCCAGTCAATTTGCACCTGAAATGAGCCAACACAAAGTCAATTGTGAAAGACTGTGTTATTATTATTTTTTTTCCAAATATTGGTTTTCTCTTTGGTGGAAGAAATATACTTGCCAAACTTACTGAAAACAGGCAGGACCATCTAACTTGCTATGGATAATTAATGTGAATAGAAGTGAAGTGTGTCACCTTTAGGCATTAGCTGTCAGAGCCAATGCATGATTCATAAGACATGTTCCTTGTCAGCTAGCTCTCTTCAAGCACGGCAACAGGTGACTAGATGGTGTTTCTACCTGGTGGGACACCTCACTAACACTGAGAAGTCCCTTGATAATAAATGATGGAGAGGTGAGGATGAGAACTACATTGAAGTGTTTAATCCACTGAGCTTTTTATTTCATTTCCCAGTCTGATTTCTCCAGACTGCTCCACAAAACTCTATTAAACATACCTGATCATGAGTTGGTGCCTGAAATCAACTTGCAAACCTAGCTTACAGCAAACAAACATTGAAACTTAGAAGTGAACAAACCAAAAGTATATGAAAAAAACCGGAAGAATAGAAGGTAGAAATGAGTTATCAGTAACTCTTCAGAGGAATCACTTTGTCACAATGCTTTAGACACTATGATCTCCTCTGACCTGCCTTCACTTCAAGAAAATTTGAAGCAATAATAGTAATATACATAGACAGCCACCATTGCCTTATCCATATATGCTTTCTAGCCTCTACTCACAGATTTTGGCTTTCTTTTTGCCACTAGAGTGAACTGTGTGTTTATCTAAGATCAGCTTATATCTGTGCTCTCAGTATCATCCCATCCAGTCTCAAAGACAAGGATGCTCCTGACTTCCATCTATGTCATTTTCTCACCTTCTGTCACGTCATTCTTATTGGCATTGAATATGGTTCTTGCTTCACTTCCTGATACTCCAGTTTGTAGCTAATCCCATGGGGCTTCTTGGTGCCACCTGACCATTCAATGCACTTCCATTCCTCTGCAATGCAAATGTAGTTTTTCTCACAAACTACTCATTCATAGAGTATGTCCAAATATCACCAGTATGGAACTTTGCTTGATTTCTCCCAAGTACAATTAATTACATTCTTTTCTATTTTTCACAGTCCTCTTTTCATTCAAGCATTTACTCTCTATTAAGTGCCTACTGCCGGCCAACCAGTAAAGAAAAAGTTGTTACAGAAATGCAGGTATAGTTAGAGATATTGCCATCTGCATAAACAACAAAGTAATCACACTAATTGCATTTGGAATCAAATTTCAAATGTAATCTTTTTGTGAATAAACGTGAGAGATAATATTTGAATAATTTTAATATTTATTTCAGTGATTTATTTACCCAATTTTCATTGCAGACTGTGTGATGGGTAAAGGCTTTCTTTTGTCAATGGATATTTATTGAATATTTATCAAGACCATGAGATTCAGATTAAAAAAAGATGTGATTTTAAGTTCTGTTTTTCTGGTTGTTTTCTGTCTTTTTACCTCACTAAAACTTGAATTTCTTATTTATGCAAATGATTATAATAGTTGTAAAGACCGAATTGTAATTTGCATAACATTTTCAATAAGCTACCTAGTACCGAATAGGTCCCCCAGAAACATTGGCCATTACCAATATTGTTAATATTTCCTCATTGTTATAATAATCTTTACTTTCATAATACCCATGTAGTATTTGGCAAGGTAATAGATGCTCAATAAATGTGGTGAATGAATAAATGAATGAATAACTGACTAGACTTTTATGATTTCAATTATTTTTCCAGCAGCAAATTTTATACGTTGGCTTATTAAAAATTAACAATTTCAAAATGATTAAATGACATGGTGACTTTTATTGAGAGAAGTAAAGCTTAGATAGCGTTAGTGATCAGTTCTGGCATTTTCTGGACAAAATAGGTAAAAGATACTTATAATCAGTCCAGGATGACTGATTGTGAGGTGCCCATAAAAGATATGAACTGTCACCACTTTCTCCCACATTCTGGGAAATAGTTTCTGAAAGTAATAATTTTGTCTGTAGCTCTCCAGAGTTTTTATTCATGGTCTATTCATTGTTTTGTAAAACTCTGGTAGGAGGACTCGTTCTAGTCTTTGTTCTGAAGCCATTATTGTGAGTTTCTTAAAACCCACCAGGCACTCTGGAATCGATCCAGCAGTTAACTGATGTAGTGTTCCTTTCCTGTCAACTGGAGGACAGTAGACCCACTGACCCTTAGCAGAAATAGACATGTTCACCTCTGCCAAGCAAACTATTCTGAGTATACACAGCGGGTTCTGGTAACCTTCTACTCCCTCTTTTTAGCTGGCAGTAATGAGATGAGCCCAACTCCATGATCACTTGAAACTTATTTTACCCATTACATTCCAGACTCATTACTAGGCTGTGGCAGTGTTGCAGAAAAAGCCAGATATTCAATAAAATGTTATGCTTTCCTAAAGAAATAGAGCTGTTGCCAAGGAAGACACTCTATTTCCCCCAGTTCTGTTTAATGAAGGTGGAGCCATATTGAGAGAACATGATGTGTGCCACTTCTGGGCTGAGAAGAATTTTAAAAAGTGCCAGCTGATGGGTTACAGACATCAGGATGACCTAGAAAGCCATAGTGTTTAGCATGGTAGAGTCTCCAGCCTGAGTCATTGAATAGTGGTTGAAACACATCCCATCCTACCCCCTCTACCTACCCCCTCTATCCTGAGCACTCATATTTGCATGTCACAGGAGGTAAAAAAAAAAAAAAAACAAAAAACAATTGGGTCAATTGACTGGAATTGTAATGTTGTCTGTTCTGGGAACCACTCACTTAACTTTAATACCCCCACACTACTATTTATGTACAAGCATAAAATAGTCTCAAGGTATCCATTACACTCAGGACTATTCAGTAACAATTCAATTGCTCATAAAGCCTGCCTGAGTTGCCTAGTGGACAAAACACATTGAAGTCATTTAGGCCAAAATTTCAATATAAATTCTACTTATTCTGAAAGAGGACAAGTTATGTTGGATAACCATAATCCTGTAGTCAACAACTTCAAATTTCAGTGGCTTTATTCCACCAAAGAGAGAAGGGGCATTTTCTTAGAAAGGAAGACTAAGATTAACTAAGTCATTAATTGTAGTAACTCCTAGTCTCCGAAATATTGACAAAGTTAACTAAATAAAAATTAAAATCTTACTAATATATAGAATGGCAACAGACTGTCCCTGGAGGTCTGATGATCACTTGAAACTTATTTTCTCTTTGTTATTTTTTTTACTTTTCTGCTTTAAACTTTTTTTTAATTTATTTTTTATTGGTGCAATGTATTTATACATCATAGTGGTATAAAGAAAATACTTTTGTAGACATACATGCACATCTCGCCCAGTTAGCCCCTACCATGATCCCCACCCCATTCCCTCCCCATCCCTCCTTCCCACGCTTGGCTTACTGGTTGACATCTAGTATTATAACAATTTATACAATATTAACATTGATAATCTCACATAACAGTTTCATTTGTCTGGTACCAAACTTTTGATGACTTAAAGATAACATTTCAATATTTCTTTTTGCTTTCTTTCTTACCAGAGAATATTTTTTCTTTTTTTTTTTTTAGGTGAAACTATCATACATTTATTTATTTATTTTTCAGAAAAAATCTATCCTGATATGGAATATGGACTCTAGATACCCAAAACAGTCTCAAAGGAGAACAAAGCTAGAAGATGTATGTTTTCTGATTTCAAACCATATAAAGCTACAATAATTGAAACAGTGTAGTACTGTTCTAAAGGCAGATATATAAACCATTGGAGCTAAATAAAAGCCTAGAGATAAATTCTTCCATACATTGTCAAGTTATTTTTGACAAGGTTTCCATGAACTTTTGGTGGAGGAAATACTAGTCTTTTAACTAAATATTGTTGAAAAATAATAATAAATGAAAAAGAATAAAATTGGACCCTTATCTAACACATATACAAATATTAACTCAAAATAGATAAAAGACCTAAATATAAATCTTAATACTATAAGCTTTTAGAAGAAAATCTGGGTCATAAAACCTCACAACATTGAAATTGGAAGTGATTTCTTGGATATGATTTCAATGGCACAGGCAACAAAAGAGTAAATAAACTCCCTAAAAAATAAAAAAAAATATTGTATATCCAAAGACAATGTAAACAGAGTTAAAAGTTACTGATCCTCTTCCAAGAGTTCCTCCTATGACCCATTTCTCCCTAACTCTCACATATTAGGGAAAGCATCTGATTTCTTATTTTTTGTGCCTGACTAATCTCACTTAGCATAATGTCCTCCAGTTCCATCCATTTCCCTGAAAATGATGTAATTGAGTTTTTTTTGATGGCTGAGTAAAATTCCATTGTGTACATATCCCACAGTTTTGTAATCCATTCATCTGTTGATGGAATTGCTTTAAATGGATTGCTTTAAACTTTTTAAAAAATGTGTTTGCAGGTAGTTTTGTAAGAAAATATGTATTTTTATTTTTGTCTTGGTGTGTCTTTGGGCACATTGAAACCTTTCCTCTTAATATAAATAAAGGCAATAGAGACAGAAGGAGAATTCAGACCCACAAGTTTTGAAAGATTGTTAACAGTCACATTTGAGAAAAATCAAGTCATAGATACTAAAAATGGGCAGAACTTTCTCTGATACTGGCAAACATAAAAGTAGATAAGTACAAATGTTTGGTAATTAAAAATTTAGGCTGGTATTTTAAGAATATTTTGCCACTGGACCTAACATGATTAATAATAATCATGCTAACCATTATATACATTTCTATATTTAATCCTCTACTAACTACTTTGTGGCTTCAATATTCTCATGTTTACTGAAAAAATAGTTTAGACTTCTGGCAAGATCATATCACTAAGAAGTAGTAATGGTCAGCTTTACCTCCAATTTTTCCTCTGGAGCCCATGAACTTGATTGCCATTATTGATGAAAATTAGCTTATCTGGTAAATAAAGATTAGCAGGTAATTATAAACCATGTCTTTTATCCTATGTGAAATCCACAGATCCATCCCTAGTGTCAAGCTATGGTTAAGCTAAGATATAAAAAACCCTGGGGATCAACAGTCCCTCAATCTTAGTTCAAAAAACACCAATATGAAATTAATCATAATTATTATTTAATCTCAAAAGTGCTGCCTTTCAGAGGTATAGCATAATGTTAATAAGCAACTTGTGCTCCTACTTAGAAATATTGGATAATGTTTCTGATATTGTCTTTTACTAGTAAAATTATGGAAGCCACAGAGCTGACATAGTCATCTTCTGAAAATATAGAGGTGTTAGAAAATGTTGATACTTCAGAATTTTGTTGTTATTGTTCTAAAAATCATAATCATTATAAGGGTAGAATGGAAATAAAATACTATCTTAATATCCTCAATGCCACCTTGGCAAAAGAAAAAAAAATCACAGAAAAACACATCAAGCTTTATTTTTTAGTCCTACAGTTTGAAAATACTGATTGCAAAATTAGACTTACATACTAATGTAATACTTGGTGCTAGATAATATGCAGTTTCACAGATTTTAATGTGTTATCCATATGTAACTTTTATATTCCATTAATTAAACTATTTTTACTCATTTCAAAGTCATAAAAATATGTTTGACTCTGTCTAAAATCACATTTTACCCATTTTAACCTACTTGAAAAATTATACCTTATATTATAGTAATAACACATTGTTCTTTAAAAAGAAAATTTTATTGACTTATAACTTTTAGTTCTTTGTAAAGGCTAGCATTGTCATAATTATGTAGTTTTAAGAAAATGAAAAAAAAATTCCTTCTTGATTAAATAACATGAGAATTTGTGAAATACTTTAAGAACACATGAAAATTTCAAAAAAATAGATGGGAATGGATAGTAAAACTTTGTATTGTATTAAAAATGAGATTAGTAGTAATATCCTCCTACTCGGACATAGCATTACCTTAACTGTTTCCTTCATCAAGCTCGATCTTCCTCTCCACATCTCCCTCCTCCAATCCCCTTGCACTATTGCCCTGGTCTCTCTTCTCATTTATCTGAAGTCTCCTTGTTTGCTAATCACTCTCTGCTGTCCACCTATGAGAGTGGCTGATCTAATGAACCTCATTATAATATACATTCATAACTGAACCTCACTATGATGTATAAATACAACACATCAGTAACAGTGTATTAAAACTAAATTGATTTCTGCTATGGTCTGAATGTTTGTGTCCCTCCTAAATTCATATGTTGAAACTTAACCCTCAAGACGCTAATATTAGTAGATAGGATTTTTCTTGATGATTAAATAAGGAGGCCAGAGCCCCTCAGCAATAAGATTTGTACTTCTATCAGAAATTCTAGATGGCTAGTTTACCCTTTCCACATCTGAGGATGCAAAGGAACAGAATCATTCTATGAATCAGGAAACAAATCTCATTAATACCAAATCTGCCAGTGTCTTGAAGCTGGACTTCCCAGACTACAGAACTGTAAGAAATAAATTTCTATTGTTTATAAACCACTCAGTCTATGGCATTTTTTATAGCAGCCCAAATGGACTAAGATAGAAAATTGATACCCAAAAATGGAGATGCTGCTTTAACAATATCTAGAAATGTAGGAATGGCTTTGGAACTGGGTAATGGATAGAGGCAGGAAGAGTTCTGAAGCACATGATAGAAAAGGTCTGTGTTGCCTTGAACAGGGTGCTAAAGGAGGTCCTGACAAGGGCGCAAAGAAGAATGAGGAGTGCTTCAGAGAAAGCTTCAGTTTTCTTGGAGAATATCCAAGTGGTTGTGGAAATCATATGGACAAAAATATGAACGGTAATGGCCACTCTGATGAAAATGAGGAACATGTTTTGGGATAATGGAAGAAAAGTCATCTTTGCTATGAAGTGGCAAAGAACTAATATGAATGGGTTCTTAGTGTTGTGCGTGGAATATAGAATTGTAAGCCATAAAACAGGATATTTGGGTGAAGAAATTTCTAAGCAAAATACTGAAGGTATAGTTTGGCTTCTCTTAAATGCATAAATACAAGAAAACAAACAATTTAAAGATAAAATTATTAATCAAATGGGAAGCAAAACTTAAAATTCTTAAAAACCCTGAAAAGCCGTACTAAAAGAAATTTTAAAATGTGCAAGAGACAATAAAGATGGGCCCAATTTACTGATTTTTTTTAGCATAGAGTTTACTCTGAACTTCTCATAGAAGCAAAGCCTATTTTCCTTGGTTAATAGAATAATGTTCTCAATGGAATTTCAGAGATCATAGTGGCTTTTCTTCTTTCATAGGCCCTGAGTGCATGGTTTTGAAAGGCAGATTTCAAAATTCTATTCCATTAATTCAGGCACAAAATTCTCCAGTCACACCAGCTGTGACTCTAGGGGATGCAAGTTCAGAGTAGACCACAATGACAACCCTTCCAGAAGGTGCAGAGTATAAACTTTGGTGGTATCATCTCTATCAGCACCACGCAGAGTATACATGTCATGAAGAAGTGGTTACCCTCTGTGATGGTTAGTTTGGATTGTCAACTTAACTTAATCATAAACAAACTTAAGATTATGGGACTTTGGGTGTGTTCATATGGTGATTTACTTGTGTATAGGCAGATTGAAGGGGATACCCTGCCTTGAATTTAGGCAGCATGATTCTGATAGGTGCAGGAACTGGATAAGAGAAGGAGAAAACCACATAAAGGCATGTGAGGTTCTTCCTGCAGAAAGTACCTCTGTTCTTGTATAAGATACCAGCCTTTAGCTCTTTGAATTGCACCTTCACCATCAGTTTTCTGGAAAGCAGCCTGTCCTTTCTATCTTGGACTGGGACTGAATTAGTGGTTGCTCAGATTCTGAGACTCCACAGCTCTTGGACCACTCGACCAGCTTTCCTCACATAGTCAGAAACGTGAGACTACACTGCTTTGCACTGTAAGCTGATTTAATAAGTTGCCTTCTCCCATATATAGGTTCTGTATTTTCTGTTACTCTAGTAAACCCTGACCAATACACCTCCACCTAGACTTTGAACATTGGAACATCCTTGACTTTTCCTACCATGTGAAGACACAGAAAAAAGGCTCTTACCAAACACTGAATCTGCTTGTTCCTTTGTCTGGGGCTTGCCAACTCCAGAACTGAGAAGTCAATTTTGTTTAATAAGCCACTTAAGTCTCTAGTATTTTGTATTATCAGTCCAAATGGACTAAATTGTTTTTTAAATTTGTCAGATACCTAAATCTCCTGACTTTAAAGGCTTTAGAAAAGAAATTGGGATGGTTAAAATTAATACGATGTTAAAAAGTTTAGAAAATACCATTAACAAAAACATAGTTTTGCTAGAATAGAAAGTACAAAATTAATTTGAGGTATAAATTAGTAGATTTCACATCTGAAGTACCCAAACCTAGGATAATAAAGATACAGTTTAGAGATATTTTAAGCATGCTATATCTACATTTGCAAAGTTACCTTCATAGGCTAATTAAGCACACATAAAGCCCATCTTTTAGTTCAAGATTTCAAGTTTATGGCAGATTCAAGTGACTTCCTTCCAAGCAGGCCTCTCCCAGGCTGCTATCATATCTAAAAAACACCTTAGAGATCTGAAATTATTTTTACTGTGAAATACCTACCAATTTGAGTTTCTTGCCTTTATACTAACAGTAAAACCTCATAACACTGAGAATAGACTGCTACTGACACAGCTCTAATCCAGGATAATTTAAACCAACAGTAGAAATTCAAAGTGTGACATTGACGTCCAGTAAAGCTAGTTTATTGGCTGCCTTAGAGCTGTCTCTTTCCTTTGTTTTCCACTTTTTTTTTTGTTCTTGGTGGTGGTGGTACTGGGGTTCCTGGAAACCCTTCTACCTCCGGCATACACTCCCAGACCTATTTTATACTTTTTTATTTGGAAACAGGGTCTCTTAAGCCAGCGCGGCTGGCTTCGAACTTGCGCTATCCTCCTGTCTCCGCCTCCCAAGCACGGGGATTACAAGCATGCGCCACTACACCCGGCTGTTTTCCACTTTTAGAATGGGTTGGAAGATTATCTCCATCATATAGCAAAGAAGCTTCTAGAAAGTTTAGTCTTAATGCCTTAGGGCACCCAGGAGCCGGAGAGAGACTTTTTACTGATTGTTCAGACAACTGACCTAGGAAAAAGACTGACTGGGTTTGGTGTTAATTTAAACATCCATCCCCAGCACCAAATAGGTGAACTCCTAGTTAATCTATAGGATTAGGCTGAGATAGAGTGCCCTCAAAGCAAGAGAGGTTTATGTAACCAGGAAGGGAATGGATTCAACGCAACCAATAATACTGCTAAGTGTTTGCGGAATCAGAATCTCTGATAGATACTTTATGTGTATCCTGTGACATGGTCCCTAACATTTTGAACATGGCTTGTATGATTACTATTATTATCTTCATTTTACAAATCACAAACCTGTTGCTAGTGTGTTTAGGAATCTTTCCTAAATTACTCAAGTTACTCCTCCCTCCCTTCTTCCTTCCCTCCCTCTCCTTTCTTTCTTCCTTGTGGTGCTAAGGATTGAACCCAGGGGCATTCTACCTCTGAATATATCCCAGCCCTATTTTATGTTTTATTTGGAAACAGGCCTTCGCTAAATTGCCTAGGATAACCCCAAACCTGTAATCTTCCTGTCTCAGCCTCCCAAACATTGGGATTATAGGTGTGTGCCACCATTCTCAGGTTATTTCTAAGGAGTGGCATTGACATTGTGTCTCCTTTCTTCCTGAGCCACTGAATTACTGTTCTATATAGAATATAAAAAAATAGCTTCCTATTTCACACCCAAAGTGTACATGAAATATTTCATTTTACTTTCTTCCGTGTATTGAGTTCTTTCAGGGGCCTTACCTCTTTTTTCCTGCTATTTGTTCCTTTCTACCCTTCCCACAATATTTTTTAATGAGAACTAGAGACTGAGAGTATCAATTTAGATTTAATTACTATGAAATCTCTTTGCTTTAATCAGTTTCATTTCTGGGGTATCAAATCATTTTTATTTTACTTTCAAGCAAGGCAAATTAAGTTGGCAACTACTAGTTTATATAAATCTAAGGGTTTATACCAGACTGTATGTTAGTTTCCTCTATCACAATTTTCCTCACTTTGTTGAGAAGAGTGTATGTGAATTTGAAAGCTACACATTTGCCCTCCCTTTCAATTCCATGATGTTCTGCAGGTAAGTAGTTGTCTTAGCATTTTCACAATACTGTAGAGTTGGTAACCTAAAAAATAGTTCTATGAGATATGGAGGGAAAAGTTTTAAAAGTTCACTGCTCATAATTCCTTAGGCCATGAAATTATAATCATAAAAACATGGAATCAGAACATTCAAATATATTTTCCTCTGAGAAAGGAGAGCTGTTAAATGACAGTTTTACATATCAGTAAGTTCTATTAGAAAATACAAATTGCTGGAATGGCATTCCACTCCCCCACTCCAAATATGAAATGAAATGGATATACTGAAAAATCTCTATTTCGCTAGCCATTGACCTGTTAAAAATATTATGGGATGGTTTACTCCAGAAATTGGCATTAATAGGAAAATGACAAAAAAAAGGTACTGCCTAAATGGTACTATTTCCAGAATGGTGAAAATTACATAGGCATTTATTTCATTTTCGCATTTAGAGTGGCAGAGGAGAGTGATCTGAAATAAAATGCATCCTCTGATTCTTAAATGGAAACGCACACATGCTAGCTGTTTCTAGAAGAGATGTCTGAATGTAAGAGTGCCCATTCTGAGCCCAAGGTTTTGTTTTCTTTTCTCTTAGTTCTTGCTTTTATTTTAGAACTGACTTAAGATATGCTTTTTGTTTTATTTGGTTGGTTTGTTTTTCTTTTTTTTTTTAGCTTTTTTTGTAATTCTGGGGCTTGATCTCAGGCTTTCTACCTCTGAGCTAAACCCCACCCATTTCTTATGTATTTACTTATTTACTTATTTATTTTGAAACACTGTCACACTAAGTTACTGAGGGCCTTGCTAAAATTGCTGAGACTGGCCTCAAACTTTTGATCCTCCTGTCTCAGCCTCCCAAATACTGGGATCCCAGGCATGCACCGCCACCACCCTAGTTTAAGGTATACTCTTACAAAAAAGAAACACAAAGATGATCTTTGCCTTATAGAACCATCACTCTAAAGCTCATGCTTGCACAATTGTTACACATTTCCTTACCAGGCATTTAATTAAGGCAGGCCAAAACAAACCTCAAAATCAAGTGTTTTTTTTTTTTCTTTTCTTTTCTTTTATTGCTGCTTTGTACTCATACATCTTAATGGAGTACATGATGGTAGAGGCCTACATACACACAGCACTCATTTAGCCCTTCCACAATTCCCACCTCATTCCCTCCCTCTCCCTCCTTCTCATGTTTGACTTGGTGATGACTTTGATGTTTGTTATTGCACATCATTTACATTAGGGAGTTTTCCTCTTCCCCTCTCCCACCTTCCTCAGTTAGTTTGCCTTATTTGCTCATCTATAATTTCTCTTTCTTTGTCTAGAGTTCCTCCTATGACCCATTTCCTCCCTAGTTTCTACATATTAGAGAGAACATCCAATTTTTTACTTTTTGTGAATGACTAATCTAACATAGCATAATGTTCTCCAGTTCCATCAATTTTTCTGTAAATGACATAATTTTGTTCTTTTTTATGATTGAATAAAATTCCATCTGGTATATATCCCATAGTTTTGTATTCCATTCATTTGTTGATGGACATCTTGGCTGGTTCTAGAGTCTAGACATTGTGAATTGTGTGGCTACAAACATAGGTATGCATGCATTAGCCTGGTAGTTTGGGTAGATACCCAGAAGTGGTATTGCTAGATCATTGGGTAGGTTCATTCTCATTCTTCTGAGGATCATCCATACTATTTTCCAAAGTGGTTGCACTAATTTGTAATCCCACTAACAAGAATGTTTTTTTTTTTTCCCTAAGTGGCATTACTGGCGAAAGAAATAACTAAAACCAGAGAAAGAGTTAGAAAGACAGTGAGAGACCAAGATCAATTTTCATTTTATGAAAAAAAGCATTTTTAAGTTTATGAAAAACATTTCCATATTTTACTAATTTCTTTCAATAATTCTTTCTGTTTATGAAAACAATATTAATGGTGGCTTTTTCCCCAACTGAAATAAAATTCAGGATGCACTGATTTTTCAAAGAGTTTTTATCAGTAATGGTAATCTGCCAATTTTGCAGGACAGAAATAAAAAATAGCTCACAGTGATAATTTCTAAAAGATCCAGGACAGACGAGAGAAAAGACTCCTTCTCTGGAGTCTTCTGCTAAAGTTCTCCCGGGTCCTGTCCTGGGGGTAGGGAGCTCTTTCTGTGTCACATGGGAACTGACTCTCACTGCACAAAGCCCTATTGTGGGTATTGGCATATGTGAGCCTAACTCCCCAACTAGGTGCATTTCACACTTTAAGCTTTTCCTTAAACATTGTGTCTTATATCTCAGTTCCCTGGAGCTTTTAGCTAACACCACACAGGTTATATATGATTATCCTGCATATTTATTTGTATTCAGCCTATCTCAGCTTAGTTCAATTGATCTTGTCACCTACCCCTTCTACTAGACTGTATACTAGGTATTTCTATGTCTATCATACTAATTCTGTATTCTACCACTATTCCCAGGAAAGGGTTATCTATGCAAGAGATATAAAAGTCAGTGTACCTTAGACAACACTGTAACTATATATTTTAATTTTGCTAGAATCCAGTTACTGTGATCCAAATAATTTTTAGCATATTTTCAAAGGAGAAAAACTTTAAAAGTTTACTCATTATTATTATATAAACTAGAAGTGTTCACGCCACCATATCCTAATTACTTCAAATGCAAAACCTGAAGATATACAATAAAAGGTGGTAAGGCCTAATAAAAATACAGCAACAATGTCTAAAATAAATAAAGATTGCTCTAAAATGCAAAAAATTCAAGCACAATTTACTTTTACTAACAAAAATTATATTTAATGTTTACAGTAATAACTTGATTTTCTTGTATATTTGAAATGGCTTGGATCAACATCTAGTTATATTTTCATTTCTAGTTACTTTTGTTTTTCCTACTTAACTTTTAAATTTTATGGTACTGGGGATAAAAGCCAGATGCAGGCTACCTCCTATCTATACCCCTAGCCTTATTTTTTATTCTTTATTTTGAAACAGGGTCTCAGTGAGTTGCAAAGGGCCTCAATAAGTAGATGAGGCTGTTTGCAAACTGCAATCCTCCTGTCTCAGCCTCCTGCATGCTGGGATTACAAGTGTGCGCCACCACGCCTGGCCTACTTACATTTTAAAATAGCATCTTGCAAGGGTTTTTATTTTTTACTTTGTTGAATGTTGAGAATAATGTCTGTCTCTAACAGTTATGATGGACCCACTTTTCAGACAGGTCACGCTCAACTACTGTCTCCCTCCTGAGATGCTTCCTTTCTGTGCATCTCTTTCTCTTGAGTCTGAAATTATTCTTCATCATATTTGGTATGTCTCAGTCCATTTGGCCTGCTATAACAAAAAAAGAAACATAGACTGCATGGCTTATAAGACAGAAATCAATTTATCATAGTCCTGGAGTCTGGGGAATCCAAGTCAAGGCCTTAGAGTAAATAGGAGATTCGCTTTCTGTTGCAGACACTTTCTGGATTATAGAAGGTACCTTCTTCTGTCCACGTGTGGTATAACAGGGCAAGAAAGCTCTCTGCAGATCCCTCTATCAGGCCTCTAGGTCCATTTGTGAGGACTTTGGCTTCGTGACCTAATCACCTCCCATAAGTCATACACCCTAACACTATTATGTTGTTGATTAGGTTTCCAGTATGAATTCCTGCGGACAGAGACACACCCAACATGGCCGAGAGCACAATCTTGAATAGTGATGCACTCTCATTTTTCTCTCCCTCCTCTGTGCTATGTTTGCCTTTTGAAACTGTACCACCAGTTGTGCTCTACCCATAATCACTTCCAGACTATATCTTTTAGTTCCTTCCCAGTCCTCAGGTCTTTTACAAGCAAAGAAAGAAGAAATATGTTTTTACTGCTTATGAGCCACAAAAATTTTAAGAATGAGTTGAAAGGGTATTTGCTTTAGATGTTCTAAAATGCAAAGCTGGGCCATTGAGTAATCTAAAAGACACCTCAAGTCAAAGCAAGCTGAGAGATAGGTGTGTGTGTGTGTGTGTGTGTGTGTGTGTGTGTGTGTGTGTGTTCCTATATGTCTATAAATGTGCATATTTGCAGAATCTGCTGGGTTTGGTACCACATTTCTATAATCATAGTACTCAGGTGGCTGAGATAGGAAAATACCAGGTTTGAGACCAGCACATGGTAACTTAGTGAGACTATATATATAGTCTCTCTTTCTCCTCTCTCTCTCTCTCTCTCTCTCCCTCTCTCTCTCTCTCTCTCTCCCTCTCTCTCTCTCTCTCTCTCTCTCTCTCTATATATATATATATATATATATATATATATATATAGTATAGTCAGCATTATATTATAATATGTATATAGTCAACATTCTCACTGCTGTGACCCACAACTACCTGGTTCTAACAACTTAGAGGAAGGAGATTTATTTGCTCACAGTTCTGGGGATTTCAGGAATTCAGTTCATGTAGGACAAGTTACATCAGCAAAGCTCAGGGCAAGGAGGCAAGTGGCAGAGAAAGAGCAGCCAAGGACTCTGCCCTCATATTACAAAGGCTGGAATCAAGTTGGAGAGCAAGGAGAAAAACAATACAAATACGGTCCCCTGAGTCTACATCTCCAGTGACCCACCTTCTCCAGGCACACCCACCTGCCTAGGTTGCCACCCAATAATCCATAACAATGGATTTATACACTGATGAGATTATATCCCTCATAATTTAATTATATTATTTCTGAGCATCAATACATGAACAATTTTAGAAAACATTCTATATCGATCCATAACAGTAGGATAAGCCCAAGCTAATATTTTTTATAAATATTCTTGTTCTTTGAGTGAACAACTAAGTCAGTCAAACTATTCCCTGAAGTGGTTTTTGCTAAGCTTAGTCTTTTCTGTGAGCATGAATGGCTGCTATGGTTTGGATGTGTTAGAGGTTTGGTTCTTAGTGTTTCAGTGTTGGAAATTTGTGGGGCCTAGTGGGAATTGGTTAGGCCATTTGGGGTACACCCTCAGATGAGATTATGATAGTTCTCCTGGGACCCTGAATTGTGTGTGTGTGTGTGTGTGTGTGTGTGTGTATGTGTGTGTGAGAGTGTGAGTTGTTATACAAGGGAACTCTGCTTTAAATTACTTTTTGGCTTCCTATTTGGCAATGTGTCTCTTCCTTTGTAAAGACTTATATCCTTGTGATTCCATCTACTATGAGGCCTTCACTGAAGCCAACCTGATGCTGAAACCAGGCCCTTAAACCTTCAGAGCTAGGACCTTACATAATATCTTTTCACTACAAAGTTACCCAGACATACTATGAGTAATAGTAATGAATTACTTTTTCATTTGGTTATAGTAATGAAAAACAGGTCACTGTAGAGGCTAAAATGCATATGTGAATTTATTTTTAAAATTTATGATTTGCAAATATTATAATGCTTTATTCAAAAATCCTCCTCTATCTGTCTTGTCCCCTCACCTCTGTATCATTCCTCAAAACCAGCACCCAGGGAAAAATGCAGTCTGCTCTATCCAGGAAATGGGTTAATAAAGTTTCAAAAGCTTATCATCTTTGAGATTAAAAACTTGAGATTCTGCCTGCTTGGAAGACCCTCACCTTCCAGATGTGGAAACAAGGCCCCGATTGGGGGAGAGCAGTAAAATCTAGACTCATTTCAAAGTAGCAATAATTGATGGGCCACTTTTAGTGGGAGGCAAACATCGATGAAGATTGAACTTTCCATTTGCTACATTAGACTCTTCTGTAGCTTTGAAAATTGCAAATCTCTAGGAAATAACTCCCAGAGAGATTGTATCACTCAGTTGTAGATGGAGTATTAGAAACTTTTGAAAATGATCAGCAGATCAAAATCAACTCTTCAGGTAATTCTTATTTATTTATTTATATTATTTATTTATTTGGTTATTGTGGTGGTGGTGGTAGTATTTGGGATTGAACTCAGGGCTTTGTACCTCTGAGATACACCCTCAGCCCTTTGTATTTTTAGTTTTAAAATAGGGTAACACTTAGTTGCTGAGGCTGGCTTCAAGTCTGTGATCCTCTTCTCAGCTTCCTAAGTACTGTGATTATAGGTGTGGGCCCTCATACTCAGCTCTCTCCAGGTAATTCTGAATTTCCTCTGTGTAGCCACTCACTTGATTAAAGCAACAGACCTAATAAATTTCAAAATTATGGCTAGAACCAACATTTTTTTTCTCTTGCCTTGGAATCTACCTTTGTAGAAGTTTGGCTGGGTTCTCTTCAAGGCGAGGAGTCCAAGGGGCAAGAGACACCTCAGGATTAGTTTTAGAAGCTCTGATTCAAAGAGCTTATGTGCAGAGGTCCAGGCCACCTATAGATTCTATGCCTCTACTTATGTTTAATCATTTTATACCTCCAGCTCCTATTTCTAATCCAGGGATGGTATTATTAATCAAGAGATTATTGCTATTTGAGTTAAGCATACTAATTTTTATTAACCATTTTCATTAAATGGTAAGTACTGCAGGAATAATTGCTTAATGTAATAATTGTTGATATTTTCTTTTTATGCTTCAACTATCAAAATCCAATGTTTGTTTCTACTCATTCTACTTTTTAAAAAATTACTTATTTGCACCCAAAACCAAGAATTTATAGTACCTAAGAGCTTTAGCCTTTTTCAAAAGATGTGGGAATCTTTCCTACTACTTAACCTTTATGGATGTTGGTCCAGATAGGTCGGCAGTCTGGATGTTCTTCTCATTAAAAACACAGGCACAGAGGCACATCAGACACTCTCTCATCCTAGAGCACTGCAGTTAGTATCAATGAACTTGAGGCTACCCTGGCACCCAGATGATCCAAACGCCAGTTGTAACCTTAGTACTGTCTTATTTGTGCCATATCCATGAGATTCTTGGAGACTGAACGAACCACATCAGGGGTTTTATGAGGGCCTTAGGGTTTGAACATAGGAGGCCCATAATTCCCTTGTCTCAACTTAGTACAACACTAATGCTCAGAGAGGATTTGGCTACATTTTAAAAGAGCCCCACATGCTTTATCATTCTTCACCAGTGACACACACAAATCCTCTTAAATGTGAGCAGGTAGGCTGAGCCCACCCCAGGGGTGCACCGAGTTGCACTTCATTGCACTGTGAGGGTTGTTCAAATGCAATCCACTCATTTAGATTCAATGAGAAGAAATTAAAACTCAAAAATAAAATCAATACCCATCTCTTTGTGCCTACTCGGTGACTGGAGACTCTAGCTTTCATGGGTAATAGATTCAAGCACTACTGAGACTGAATACTGAAATTCACAGACTTCTCCATAGTCATTAATTAATACTGTGCACACACAGAAAAATAACCAAGCGGAACACTTAGAAATGAAATTATTGCTGAAGCATTGACTACATAGTTTTTAGTGGGCAGTCAGGTGAATAAAATGAATAATTGAATATGCTTCAGAGGCAGGCAGTATGGACAGGCATCCCAAGACATTTTTAATTCTTTCTGAGGAACATACATTGTACATAGGGATTTACTTGATTTTATTCTTATCTCTTTGCCAAGGCCCTTTTGTAGTCATATTTTCTCTATGAGAGTGTCGAAGAGTCCCTGTATCATGGTGTGCAATCTCATAAAGTATGCTTTAGGGAGTCCTTGCAGTAAGTAGCTGAGGACTTAATTTTAGGATAGTTATCTTCAGAAAAGCAAAAAAGAAACTGAGGTTAGTCATGATGAAAATTATGTTGAATCTTAGTTCTCTTTCTATTTGTTGAAACCTAATTCCATGGAGGAGTTTTCTTAGAAAATTCGTGTCTTGTTGGAAATGTCTGTTATCAATGGGAGCCATACTGATTTCTGGGTGTATTGCTTGAGAGGATTTTCTTCCATGTCTGAAAATTTAGGGAAAAAAATTTGATCCTGCCCAGAGAAAAGCAAGCTGAAATTATGTTGCGTTTTGAACCCAGGTTTCTTTTTGTTTTCCTTTTGAGTTTTTTCTTTTCCACTTTTAGTTATCCTTTCCTTTACAATTCAGATAGTAAATATGTTACACCTTGCAGACTATACAGTTTCTGTTTCAACCACTCAATTCTGTCATTGCTGTAAGAAAGCAGTAAGAGATACTATATAAACAAATGAATATGGCTGTCTTCCAATGAAACCTCATTCTCACCAATAAGTGGTGAGCTGGATTTGGCCCATGAGCTATGGTTTTCTGACCCCTCACCTACCTGCTTCACAATCTCAGTGATGCTAAAGCCAAATCTAGAAGTGTTTTACATCTCTAGGAAGAGCAAAATAGAAATATGATGTGGAATCTTAAACATACATAGCCTCGTCCACCTTTTTTTTATTTCTTGGCAGGATTGTTTTCCTCCGACTATGATAAGTTCTGCTTCAGCAAAGCAGCCTAGTACTGACCTGGGGGAAAGTATTAGAGAATTATTTCACTCAGCATATTTTGTTAACTGGAAAGTGGTTTCCCTATTTAAGTTCTATAGAGAAACTCCCACTGCAGAGAATTGCCTTCCGTCAAAGCTTGTTTTCCCTGATGTTTCGATGGTAGCATTTCTCGTAAAGGTTAGAATCATTAGCCTGGAGGCCCTATGCTTGGGACAAGAAAATCTTATTTAGCAGACTGGCAGATTTTTGTCATAATTCAAAGGAAAGATAAGGAGGAGAGGAAAAAGAATTGATATTCCCCAGGCAGAGCTTGACAAGGGCAGAAGAAAATGTTCTTTTCAGATGAGGATCCAAAATGTGCTGAGCCCAGACATGGGGGTGGTTGAGAAGCAAGCATGCCAGGGACCTCTGCTGAATGCATTTGGACTGTATGGTTTTCCCAATTCCTAAGGCTAATTAGGACCAGACAGAAAGAAGCTCAGCATTCCATGGCCTGGCTATTGCTCTTAAGGTATTACTTCTTTGAAGTCTGAGAATTTCCCATTGTTTATTGAAGCTTCAGTTCTTGGCTTTTTCCAAATGGATTTGAAGGAGGTTAAACATAAATGAAAATACAAACAGGCTATTAGTAGTGAGTCAAAACCAAGCTTATCCAATAAACAAAATAAGATAAATATTGCCAGAGGCGGATGGTAAGCTGATTGCTTCAGTGAGTACTGGATTTAGTACAAGTGTGCAACACTCATCTGAATGTCCAGGGGAGAATGGAACCCAAGAAGGCATCTAATAGAAGATATTCTGTCAAATTGTAGGGTTGGACAAATTACAGGGAAACCAACAGCAATCCTCTCTTTTGGATACTAGGATTACTTTTGTTTTAGGTGGAATATGATTTAAATAAACATCACCTTCAGGGGATGTTAGTGGTGGGAAAACCATACATGACTCTATTAGTGTATGCAGGAGGGTTGCAGTAATAGTATTTAGGAAAGAGGAATGTATAACTGGATGAGCCCTAATTTCTTCTTTTTCATCAAGAAGCAACACAAAAGGTCAGGACATCTCTCTTTTCTCCTGGGGGCTAGCTACCTTTGTCCTTAGGTGATTGTTCAGTCATCATATGGATTCTACTCTGCCCACACCTTGCCACTGTATCTGTTCATTTTATGTCCTTATAACAAGTTACCTGAGGCTGGGTATTTTATAAAGATACGAAGGCCTGAAAGCATAGATAGAGCAGATGCCTAGCATGTACCAGGTCCAAGGTTTGAGACCTAGCAGCACTACCACTACAAAAATAAAGAGAAGAAAGAAAGGAATGAAAAGAGAAAAAAACTTTATTTAGTTTATAGTTTTGGAGGATAAAAACCCAAGATCAAACAGCCCCATGGAATCAGTCTCTCATGAGGCCTCATGAGGAACAAGGTCACAATGATAGAGATGTGTGTGTAAAGTCCATGGAGAGAGAGAGGAAGCCAGAGAAATTCAGAGGCCAGGCTTTCTCTTTTATACCAACTTGGTCTCACAGTAGCTAATTCATTCCATGAGCCCAGATTAATCCTTTCTCAAAGAAACCTCCAAAAGGCCACACTTGCAATAGATAGGCCCTACTTCATAAAGGTTTCATCACCTTGTAATGCTGCCATATTAGAAACGAAGCTTCTTACACTTGTACCATAGGGAGGCGACATACATCTGAACCATAGCACCCACATTTGGTATGTGAAGCAGTCATGTCCACTCCATTCTGGGAAAAGTAAGCAGATCCTATTGCAGTATCATTTAAGACATAATAAAAATTGTACTAAAGTGTGTGTGTGTGTGTATGTGTGTGTGTGTAGGTGCTGAATGTCAGTGGCTAGGCAAAATGATATTTAAAATGAAGCCAGGGACATCAGTGGGATGCTTCAGATTCTTTCAGCAGTTCAGGGTAAGGTCTGGGTAGTTTCTTATCACTTATCTCACTGTTGGAACTTTCTGCGGATATGTAACGAGAAAATGCATTTATGAATACTATTTTAATGAGTTTGGAGGGAGACAACTAAATATTCACTGAGCCAAGCAGGCCAATTTACATAGGTTGAACCAGTTGTCAGATTGTTAAAAATGATAACTTGGACTTGTTTATTGCAAAACTAAAAAATAAAATAGAATATAAAAAATGCAATGACGTCTCTGGGTTTAAAATGTCCCAAAGGCCGTAGAAGAATTAGCTATTGCCACAATAAGGCTGTGTAGCCACCTCTAGCTCAACTTGGTAAGTGAAGTGACAAAATTTACTTCTTGTTCCTTTATTTCTGGGACAGCTTAAGTTTGGCTCATCTGATCTGAATCTCACTGAGTTTGTACTTCAGGTGCCAGATTGAGGTCAAGTTCTGTTCCGTGACAACTAGTAGGTAACTCGGGAATTTTCTTCATGGTAAAAGTGCAGGAAGTCAACCCTAATTCCACATGTGCAATTCAAACTCTGTCTATTTAAATTCTATTAATGTACCATACCCCAAACAAGTGACAAGGCTAAGTACAAGGCCAAGAGTTAGAAAGCACATTCTGTCTTTCTTATAAGCCCTTGGCAAAAATGGGAATGAAAAATTCCACAAAGAGCTGGATGTGGTGGCACACACTTGTAATCCCAGCTCTTGGGAGGCTGAGACAGGAGGATTGCACAGGTTCGAAGTCAGCCTCATCTATTGAGTGATGGTATCAGCAACTTAGTGAGATGCTGTTTCTAAATAAAGTATAAAAATAGGTCTGTGAGTATAGCCCAGAGGTAGAAAAACCCTTGGGTTCCACCCCCACTACCAGACACAAAAAAAGATAAATCCACAAAGTATTGAGAAGTTGAGACTAATAATTCTACCTGCTACAGAGGCAAATCTGTGTTGGTGGGTTCTCTCGTTTATGTGGAGAGAACAGATTACCTCCTCAGAAAAGCTCCAAACCAGAGATCTAGAGTCTCTTGTAATATTTCAGCCAGTGAATGGGATGGGATATGGAAAGCAGATCAATACTTAAGAAGACACACTTCTATCATACAAAAATGTCCTTACTATGGTGCATTTATGACTTTTCACTTTCAATTTTTAATTGAGCTATCAGGACATCTGAGGTTTCAGTATAACAGTAGGGTAAGACTCTGCATGTACTTTATGCATATGTATTTAAAATATGTTCCTCTCCAGCCTGTTTTGAATCAGAAAGATAGGAGAAAAGAAACTGATTCTTTCTGATAATGAAACTATTTCCTTTTATAGGTAATGTTTGTGCTGGAGAGATCTCATTTTTCTTTTTGGTGAGACTTTCAGAGTGCTGATGGGTAAATCTGGCATTTAATTTCTATAGCATTTTTTAGCTATGACAATTTTAGCAAAATTTCTCATTTTCCTTGGTGATTTTTGTATTTGACTAGGTTTTTGTTTGTTTGTTTTAAACTGTGACTCAACTTGTACTGTGAGATTCCTTTCTTACTTTTGAAAGAAAACAAAGGAGAAAAGAAGGTATAGAGGGAAGGAGAATAAGAGAAAGGAAGGAAAAATAAGGAAAGTGAAGGAGGGAAACAGGAAGAGGAAAAAAAACTCAAGCTATTTATTGTCCCTATGTTAAACAATATTGGAATCAGGCACAGTTTTGGGGGGAGGTCTCTAATATTAAGAACCACTGAGAATAACTAATACCTCAATTCTTGGAATGAGCTTTCTTTTAAAAATAATTCTAAGCCAAAAATCCATCTAGCTTATAAAAACTTGCCTCCAGACCCTCACATTCCAGTTTCCACCAATTCAATGCTACTATTTTATGAATTCTGCCTTGCAAGGCCCACCTTACAGTCATTCAGTCTGGGATCATCTACAAATATCCTCTCTCACTTGTTCTCTTGACTGTAATGAGGTAGAATTCTCCATTAATGCAACACATCTATAAAAACTTCCTTCTGATTGATCAAAATATTTGTGATCCCTAGGCACTGAGGATTAAGATATCAATACATAAACTTTGGAAGACCCCTCCCAACCATAGCAACAAATAACGAGAACATCTAAACCTCTTAGGAGCTCTTTCAACTTTATGTCTCAGAGTTATGGAGTAGTAGATTCTATCTTTGGTTTCAGTTTTCAGAACTACATCTCTAGTTCCCAAATTGATTTTCCAAATTTATCATTTCAATAAGATATTTTGTGAGAGGATCCTTCCTGCACATGCTCTTTATTAATGATGACTTCTGTGTTGAAGTTTCCACCTTCTCATTTATCTCAAGTCCAATTGTTGAGGATCTGTCATGTCTTCAAAGTATTTAATGATGGGTTTTAGAACCAAAGGACTTCAGGTAGCTTTTGACCCTAAATAAATTTTGGGTATTTTAATTTCAAAATGATGAAAAAAATAAAGTCAAATGATCAAAATATATAAAAGTTTTTGTTATTGAAGGATAAAAGAAAGAGAGAAAAGAATATATCTATACTGAAGAAAATGTTTGGGGAAAAGTTTATTATAAAAGTGTTAAAATTAAATAGAAAGAGAATGGCATCCAGCTAAAAAGTACTTACCTCTCTTTAATGGTAGAATCATTTAATGAACAAACATTTATAAAGATGTCTATTGCTTTGAACTGAAGCAGTGATCATAATGTATCATTGCTTTTGTTTTTCGGTACTGCGGATGGAACCCAGGGGCATTCTACCTCAGAGCTATCCCTCCAGCTCTATTTTTTATTCTTTATTTTGAAATGGGGACTCACTGACTTGCAAAGGGCCTCACTAAGTAGTTGAGGCCATCCATGAACCATGATCCTCTTGTCTCAGCCTCTCGAATGCTGGGATTACAAGTGTGTGCCACCATGCCCAACCAGTCTCAAAATTTCTATAGCTTCTTCAACAGGAAAAAATAAACAAAACTACCTTGGATTTAGAACATGAGTTGAGTGGTTTTGTATTTAAGACATGGATTCTCCATCTACTTTCCAACCAGGGATAAGTAGTTAGAAAATTAGCATAATCCTATCCTATCTTTTCCTGAGATTTCATATAAGTTAACACTTGCTAGACAGTTTTGATGACACAGGGCCTCTACTGTGCTCTGGTATGAATGGATAGAGATATATAGATATGGATGAGATACGTTTCTTGACCTCAGAGTATATGTAAGCTAACAGAAGAAAGTATATATAAAATATAGGGTAGTCCAATTGAAAGATTTCACTAATTTTTAGAAAAATAGTTTTCAGAATTATATAATAGTTTTAAGGTGCTATTACCTAAATTGAATGAGAAAGCTGAAAAATTGGGAGAAAGTTCAAGGAGTTGTATAATTTCTGGATAATTCAAGAAGTTGGTGTTTGTAATACCATTACTGTTTTATTTAACATTGGTGTGAATCACTGGAACATTAATACTCTATTTGTGATTATATTTGTACATTTAGAGCACTGGCCCTATACCTGGTAGAATATTTTAAATAATATTTTTTAAAATAGAATATTTTAAGCTCAGTAAATTCACAATATCAACAGTAAGGAATCACAGGTATTTTATCATATAAAGAAAAAAAAAGATGGAAAGATGAATTACTGGAGGGCAAAATGTCAATGCTAGCTGGTAGGACTGTCACCAAAGGATCTTGGGTCCATTAACCCAATCTCTACTTAGAGCCATTACTCTTTCTGTATCACAGCCTGTAGAAGCAATACAACTTTAAGTATGCAATAACACGCTTTGTATTTACATAATATAATGTGTTTTATATGCTCAATTTTCTCAATGAATTTAAGTTGAAGATTTATTAGCCCTTTTATTAGACTCCTAAGTGAAGTTTACAGCTGTCACTCTTGTGTGGTAGCAAGAAAAAGTGAACACCTCTGAGAGTAGAGCTCATAGGAAATCACAGGGAACAGAATAAAGCAAGAGGCTGATTTCCTCTGCTGCCAACGCCCCTTAATTGACAAGTATTAAAATAAAAGTTGTGAGTGCACATGTGCATGAATATGTGTGTGCATGTTTGTGTAAGCATACATACACGTGACCGTGCATGAGAGATTGGTGGCTTAAACTACAGCTGTTAGTGTGACCTAGGTATGTGAGAAACTGGGGGATATTTGTTTCTGAGGCTGCCATAACAAAGCACATCAGAACAGGTGACTCAAAAGAATACAAGGTAATCTTTTTCAGAGACTTGGAAAGTAGAAGACTGAAATCAAGGTGGCAGATTTAAAATCTGAGAATTCTTTCTTGTCTTTTGTAGTTTCTGTTATTTGTTGGAGATGCTTGGCACTCCTTGGCCTGAAGCTGTATCACTCCATCAACACATGCATCTTCTCCCAGTGTACATTCACATTTTATTTCCTCTTTGTATCCTTTCATAGCACCAGTCATGTTAGATTTGAACCCACTCTAATGATCTCATCTTAACATAATATTTTTTCGGTAATGACCATTTTTCCAAATAAAGCCACATGATGAGGCATTGGGGATTTAGAACTTCATTATATCTCTTTTATTGGGGGGCACTATTAAATCTATGACACTCACATATTGACCCTTTTAAAGTCAATTCTAGAGATAAACTCCCAATTTGACTGGTTCCACTGTTTCCTGTTACTCTTTTAGTGCCAACTATGCTCTTTTCTCAAATTCTGCCTTAAATCTCAGATGGCTGGCTCTATCGTGTAATATTTTGGAAAGGGTAATGTGTGGGTGGGATTAAAGCCAAATTCTTTTTTCATTTGAGTTTTATAATTTTTCCATAATAAAGGCAGATTATTTTGAGTAATAAATTAGGATGTCAGCACGATTTCTGCCAAAATCATAGCAGCAAGACTTTTTCTTTGTCCTAGAAAAGGGCCCTAGAGGGAGTGGTGGTGGTTTTCTCTGACATCAGATGAAAGGACAATGTGCCTCGAGGTTAAGTGGATAGGCCAAGGTCACATACTGAGAGTCAGAGCAAAGGGAAAAACCTAAATGATCAATGCAGATCAAGCAAATGCCATTTCCTGAGCCCCGGTCCTCAGTTCAATGCTAAGATTAACACTCACTTTTAGAATCCTATTTGAACCTGACTCTCAGAAGTTCTGAGTTTAGAAGTCAGGCTGTTCTCTAACCTCACTCTTATTGACCAGAGTCTTCTCTTCCACTGCACTTTGCAAATACCACATGCTTCCCACATATAACAGAACAAAACAAAGCAGTGGCCTTACCAGAATCAAGAAATGAAAATATCTGAACATAGTTTGAACATATTACTACTTTAATTAAGGATTTCTGGCTTGAGTTTCCACTTAATAATGGAAACATGCATGGAATTTGTGTGAAGCAAGTTATGTGCATGTGAGCTATAGAAAAATATCAGAACCAGAGTAGATAGCTTTGCCTTTTAATCTTGGGTCTATCTTGTGATAATTATGTAATTTTGGAAATGGTGCAGAGTGTCAGTTTCTTTGTTGGTAACATTTGAGTACAAAATAATCATTCTTATTTCACAGTATTGGTGTTATAGCTTTAACTTGACATCCAGAATGTAGTCAATAAAGCATTTATGGGTTCATTCATGTTTTTTGGAAATACTCCAAGAAATAATAATTTCACCTCTATACTTCTCTGTGCAGATGACATTCAGATAAACCTATGTTAAGTTTTAATATTTTTTGTTAACATCTATCTGACCTTTGGCATATCTCTAATCTTTCTGTGCTTTCCTTATTGAAAATAATAATAAGGCTATTGTGAGAGATACCCTCAATATTCTATATAAAGTGTTTGGCATAGAATTCTAGCATATCACAAATATTTCATTTGTGCTACTTATTTGTGTTATTGCTATTTTTATCTACTGATAGCATTTATTTAAGGTTTGTCTACTTTTAATTTTTTTTATTATTCAAGGAGATTTTTTTTTCTATCCCATTTATTTTTGTATTCTATCAATAAAAGACTAAGATGGTTCCTCAATGAATTTATACTAATACTGCAAATTGTTCCTGGTTAGTCAGAGAAAATCTAATGCTATTTTTGTCTTGTCCTTTCTTCTACCTTTTGTTACCAGGTATTAAGCAGAATTGAATGATGAACAATTGGAGAAAGTTCCATATCTTATATATTATTATTTTTATCTGAGAGACATTTCTTTTTGGGTTCCTAGGCCTAGAACATTCAGGGTCTTCTATGGAATTGTTTTTGTTCCTTAAAAAAAAATATATATATATATATATATATATATGAATAAAATATGATGATATTTAGAATAGGGTCTTAGTGAGATAATTAGATCATATTGGTGAAGCACTATTGATGGAATTAGTATCCTTATAAGAAGAGATAGGGAAGTGCTGCTTTCCTTTCTGTCTTCTCTCTTGTAAAGATACAGGGAGAAGATAACCCCCTGCAAAGCAGGAGGAGGGGCCTCAGTAGACCCCAGGGCTGCCAGCACCTTTATCTTTGGATTCCCAGCCTCCAGATTGTGAGAAGCAAATTTCTACCAATTTACCCAACTACCGTAACTGTTATAACACGTGAAAAAAAAAATAAGACCTCTATTGTTCATTGAAATAACACTAAAACAATTATATATCATCTTATAGAATATTTAATGGTGTTCATGATAGTAAAAATGCTTATAAGCTATAAACATGCCTTCCTCTTTTAAAATGATGAACTAAGCTCAAAACTACTTGTGTCTCCAGTTTCCTAAACTTTCAAATGCAATTAAAAGCCAAATAAGATTTTTAATATACATATCACATAACAAAATTAGGCATTCTCTTAGAATACAGATCAATATATATATTTATAAGGGAAATTTAATAATACATTAAAATTAAAAATGTATAAACTAATTCAATAGACTATTTTTCAAGAATACAATTTTTAAAATAATATTTGTGAGAAAATATTAATTTATTTTATCAAAACAAATTTATGTTTTCTGACTCAATTATCTCTATTCTTGCCTCTGAATAATGTTATCTCATTATCATTTGATTATGGTCTCCCCTGTGTTTCTATAATTCCTGCAAATTAACCAATTGAGCTTACTCATGAACCAATTATAACATCTCATTTTAATCAAAGAAATGAAACCTTCTTGGTTATTCAAGAATTTTACAAATTTAATTAATCCTTTAGGTCCTTTTATCTACCTGAAGCAATAATGTAATTTTCTCCTAACTTTACTAGCACTTCCTTTGAACTCCTGGACTGATGTACTCTCAAATAAGGGTTGTCAAATTTAGAAAATAAAAATACAGGATGCCCAGTTAAATTTGAATTTTAGATTAACAATTGAACTTCTTTTTTTAGTATAAGTATGCTCCATAGAATACTTGGGGCATATTTATACTAAAAATTGTTATTTTTCTGAAATTCAAATTTAAATGGTCATTTTATCTGCCAGTTCTCTCAAATACACATCAGAGTTGGCAGCTATTGTTGTAATGATTGCTTCATCCAGAAATATCAGTAAAAAGCATACTCTAGAATATGACTATTTGAAAGTTCCTTTATAACTTGCAACACAACCAAAATGTCACATTGTGTCCTAGTTCTATAAAGAGATCAGAAACCATAGAATGCATCTGAAGTCTCACTGCATTTTTTTCTTGAAGCAACCCACAGGGTAGTTGAGAAGAAATTACATCGTTTTTGTAGATGGAGTGAGCGGTTATTAACAATGGGTGGCTTGTTCATTGTTATGTATTTTAACAAGAAATTATTTGAGTTTTGTGTCAGTGATGCATACAATTTTTAAAGGCAAAAAAAAATCCAGAAGCCTCATTTTTGTCTATAAAAGACACTTCATTATGAGAATCCCGTAGTTGTAATAGGAGCTTGACCTCTCCAAATGTTCTGATGATCCTTTCAGAGAGCTAACTGGACAAGCAAATACCTGGGCCAACCCTTCCCTAAATAATTCTTTGTAGAAATGATGTATTACTAGTTCATTAGTTTGTCTACAGATATTTTTAATAGTTTATTGGTATTTCCCACTTGTTGTATACTCAGAGGACTTAGGCAAGGTTTCTTTACATATCTTGATTAACTGTCTACAACTTGGCAGGCTTTTTGTAGGATTTAAATAACTATCAAGAGCCTAGCTTTGTCTTTTTACAAGGTCTAGAGACTCTAATACATGGCCTTTCTAACAGGTTAATAGGAGAATTCTGGAAATGCACTAAGAATGTATTATCTTTTGAGTTCTTCTATAATTAAATTCTGTAGAATGGGTAGCATTCTTTGTGTGCATATATGCCTCCATCATTCTGAACTTCATTATTATATATGGTTGCAATCCACCAATAAAAAAAATTAAAAAGGAACAGAAATGTACTTCTCAGTTCTAGAGTCTAAGAAGTCTGTGTCAAGGTGCCAGCAGGTTCTGGGGCCAATTTCCTCATAAAGGGCCATCTTCTTGCTGTTTATCCACATGATACAAGTATGAAGGAGCGCTATAGAATCTCTTATACAAAGACACTGATGCCATTTGTAAGTACTCTGCTCTCATAACCTAATCACCTGTCAAAGTTACCACTTACTATCACCTTGCAGTGGGGGAGGGTAGGATGATAAAGTCTGAATTGGGGAAGGGCACAGATATTCAGTCAATAGCATGACTCAAAACTTTGACAAGATTCTCTAGAAACCAGAAATTGAGGCAAAGATTAATGATGGTTAACTTTATTATTTAACACAATCATAGGACAGTGAGGATTGAGAAGAGGAGGAGTAAATGAGGAGAGATGACAGGTAAAGCAAAGTGATGGCTTCTCATACTGCTGTCAAACCATCAAAAGCCACCAAAGGATATGGCAGACCCATAAGTAGATGCACTTGCAGATGGAGCTTCCCCAAGCTATTGTAGACACAAACTATGCATTGCCAAGAGAGAAAGGGAAGGAAAGAGTAGATCTGCCAAGATCCCTTCTGCCTCCTGCTTCCCAGGGACGAGGGTTTGCCCCATGGGGAGTTAGTTTTCCACACTGTCACCCCCATCTGACCCCACGTGCAGCTGCTTTTCAGATGCCAGACCCAAGCGCTTTGATGTATCTTTCTTGGTCTAGAAGTGACAGTCAAAACTAAATATTTGGTGTTGAATGAGTCTTGTCTATGTAGTGCACAGGCTGAGAAGGAGGTCACGATACTCTTAAGAGCAAGGCTGGAAGAGTTACCTAGATGGGGAACTACCTAAGCAAATTTAGGTGTTGGCCAGGGCCCCGGGAATCTGAGCAGGTGCACACAGTCTGTGTTTGAGATAAACAGACTTTGAAGGCTTTCAGCTATTTGTTGGAAAAATGATATTCATTCTGTGTCTTTAAATAAGCCATAAGATCATGGAAAAATAAGATATTTAAGGTTCAGAATCCTATGCTTGCATAAACTAATGGTGAAATATTTTGAATTAAGGATTTAGTTCTCTCCAAAAATAAGTTGCAAGGATGGATTTGGAGGCCAGCTCCATTTGAATTTCAGCAAGATTACACCTTTATATTTAACCCTGAATATCTGCCAGCTAATCATTAACAGTACATTCGCACAGCTTCAACATGCATGTTGTAAGGCAGAGAAATGCAGTAAAACATTTAGAGCAGTGGTTAATTGTTACCATATGAATTTATATAGTTTCTTTTGCTGTGGGAAAATGCTTGCTAGGATATGCTGTTTATAAGAATGTTCTGACATAGCTAATTAGTTGAGTTGTTAATATTTATAAGTGTATTTTAATTTTTATTTATATTGTGTGTGTGATACTGAGGTTCAAACTCAGTGGCATTCTACGTTCAAGCTGCACCTCCAATTCTATTTTTATTTATTTATTTTTTATTTATTTTTGAAAAAGTTCTCACTTCATCACTGAAGGCTTGAAGGGGTTGCTGAGGTTGTCCTCAAAACTGCAACCCTCCTGTCTTAGTATCCCAAGTACTGGGATTACAAGTGTGTGCCACCATGCCTGGCTGGAAATGCATTTTAATACATGTTTGGACAGGCTCTGATGTATAAACAGAGAGCTCAGGTCTCCCTTGAACTTGGCCTGTTACAGCCATACTAAGGGGGATTCTGGGTATGAGATGGCTGATTTTTACAAAGGTAATCAATCTTACCCTTTGATATTTATATATATATTTTTCTGAGAAAATAAAACCAGAGAAATGATATATAAAAAGGTGTTCTATGTTAAATGATCTATTCTCCCTCTCAAGGGACATAGGTCGGAGGGAATGTTGGTCTCCCAAAGAATCTCTCACTTCAACTCTGATTTCCTTAAGTTTCAGGAAGACGCTTGGCCTGTAAAATTGTGTTACTTTTTTATTGGAAGTCTTTTCTACAGGGAGATGTTCCCATTTTAATTGGGTTCTGTCTATTGCTATACACCTGCCAGGTCTCAAATGTTGTCTCATAATTCTTGGATGCTGATTAAATGGTAACCAATTCATTATCATCTCAGAGGCAATTTAAAGCCTAACAAGTTAGATTTTCGTTCATATTGATCTGGAGAAAAGGCATAGTCTATGATGGGAGGTTGCCTCAGAGAGGCAGTATTATGCTGTAGTAAAGGGCACAGATTCTGACGTTGGAGTTGTAGCTCAGAGAAATTTCAGTTCCTTTGTTTACTCAACAGTGTTTTATTGAGTTGCTACTATGCCTTAGTCACTGTTGTGGGTACTCAGATATAACATAAAAACAGTTTGCTCTCAGGTATCTTTCATTTTAATAAAACAGACCATGGTGAGTACTAAAGAAGAAAAAGTAAAGGAATGTAAAAGTCGAAATTGTATTGTTGCCTGAGGTAGTCTCATTGAGAAGGTATTTGGGAAGGAGAGACTACCCAGGTTGTATTGCTCACATTGATATAATACTTTAGAAAATATACAATAGCCTGCCTCTGTGGGGACTCTGCTGGGGCCTCTGCCAGCTTTTGAAGGACTCTGTAACGTGGGGACTCTTAAGCTTCGTTTACTTCATGGTAAATACACACTTAAGTATGACACTCACTACCCGGATGATTTTAACCAAGTAACTTCGCCTCTCTAGGAGT
Organism: Muscardinus avellanarius; assembly: GCF_963383645.1. Lineage (NCBI taxonomy): Eukaryota > Metazoa > Chordata > Mammalia > Rodentia > Gliridae > Muscardinus > Muscardinus avellanarius. The sequence continues at coordinate 91,142,461 of NC_137798.1, read as the reverse complement.
TTTCCCAGCTGTGAAATTGAGATAATAAAGTATCACTCTACATTATTGGAGTGTTATAAAGATCAGACAAGACGATCCATAGAAAAACATTTATCACTATGTTAAGCACATCTTAAATGCTAAATCCCTAACATCTTAGACATATTCTTCTGTGTCCTGTTGGTTTTGCTTGCCTGATTGTTTATGTATTTGTCTGTCTGTTTATTTGCATCAAAGCTATTTATGTGATCACCATCATTTTTTAAAACCAAAATTTTATTTATTGCTTATTTTCTTTTTATTTAACTGCCAAGGTTTTTTATATGTTTATCATCATACTTTTTAAGGCAAAAAGCTATTTAAATCAAAACCTCCTGATTTCAAGAATGAAGAGGAGAGAGAAATATATTTAACATGTATCTTTCTTAGATACTTTGCATGTATGTATATATTTAAGCTCATTGGCTTGCTATGAGCATGAGAGATAAATATTATCAAATTCATCTTTTACATGGAGACAGAGAGGCTCAAAAAGTGCAAGAAAATTATCCCCATGTATATATAAAGTCTATGGAAGTATTTCCATTAATGAACCTAAGTCACTTTGCTCACAGGGAGTAGCTGGGATTCAGTCTCAGGTAAGTGTGCTTCAGAGTTACCACTGTCTCCATGAAGTGTGAATGAATAAAGATCTGTAGAACTGAATTATTCATAAACTGAAGGTAGCATTCTTATCACTCAGTCTTGACCTTAAGGAAATTAATTACCAAAACAAGGCATGATATTTACATATTTGTACCTGGCCTATTAAGAAAGCCAGAGCAGAGGAAATTGGCAAAGATAAGAAAGGGGCTGAATTTGATTTTCAGCCTGAATTACTGTCAGTATGCTTAATAAGTGCAAGCCGGCTAAGAGCATTTGCTGAAGAACACTTAAAGAAGAAAACCCTATAGTGCCACCAAGGGTTCATTATAAAAATCAGTTTTCCCATGAGCCTGTACTTCAATACTGGGCTCCCCCAAGGGCTGGTTCCTGGAGACAGAATCCTGCTTAGGGGATCAGCCTGCCCCATTGCAATAAAAGGTCATGTCTCCTCTGCAACTAGTCCAGTTCTCCTGGTTCCCACTGTGGGTCCATCTGTCCTCTCTTCTTTAATGGCAGCTTTGTCCTATGGGAGTCACTAGAGCTGGTGATGACCTTGTCAAATATACCTGTCCCTGATCTTATTAATGTGGTGATTAGGCTTGATGTGAAGGTTGTTCTTCAGAACTGAGCTGGAGAACACAGCACATAAAGCATTTCTGACAGGGAGGCTATGACCACAGGCTTTCTGGTCCAATATTTGCTTCTTTCATTTAAATTGTCTCCAAAGAGGAAAAACTTTATGTAATTGATTGGGGGGGTATATATTCCTTTTTTAAAATTTATTTATTTTTTATTATTGGAACATATTGAGAGTGGTGTACATTTACATTGTGCTTCATGCCCTTCCCCCTTCTTTTCCCTCCCCCCCAATAGAGAGTATCCAGGTTAATCATGCTGTACGTATTCTATTGCACATATTTTTATGTAGCTCCTTCATTGAACAACCTCAGCTTTCTTCCTCTCCTATCCTTCCATTCAAACTTTGCTGAGATTTACCCCCCATCATCTGGAATCCCTCTGGTATTACCACTACTCCTAGCTTGAACATATTAGAGAAAACATATGTTCCTTCTCTTTCTGTGCTTGACTAACCTCACTTAACATAATGTTCTCTAATTCCTTTCATCTTCTTGCAAATGCTATTATTTTATTTTTCTTTATAGCTGAATAGAATTCCATTGTATGTATTTCCCATAATTTTGCAATCCACTCATCTGTTGATGGAGATCTAGGTTGGTTCCATAGTTTGGCTATTACGAACTGTGCTGCTATGAACATGGGTATGCATATGGTAACATAGTTCTCTGATTTCAACCCCTTTGGAAAGACACCCAGGAGTGGTATAGCCAGATCAAATGGTGGATCTAATCCCAGTTTTCTAAGGAATCTCTATACTGATCTCCATAGTAGCTGAACTACTTTGCACTCCCACCAACAGTGTAAAAGAGTTCCTCTTTCCCCATATCCTCACCAGCAATTGTTGCTGTTTGATTTCTTTATGTTTGCCACTCTGATTGGGGTTAGATGGAATCTCAGCATAGTTTTGATTTGCATCTCCCTGATGGCTAGTGATGTTGAACATCTTTTCATGTATCTATTGGCCATTTGTATCTCTTCTTTTGTGAAATGTTTATTCAGTTCTGTTGCCCATTTCTTGATTGGGTTGTTTGTTTTGCTAGTGTAGTCTTTTGAGCTCTTTGTATATTCTGGATATTAGCTCCCTATTAGAGTGGTGGCTGGTAAATATCTTCTCCCATTCTGTAGGCTTCCTCTTTAGGTTCTTGATGGTTTCCTTTGATGAGAAAAAAACTTTTTAGTTTGAAGATATCCCACTTATTAATTCTTGTTTTAATTTCCTGTGCTTTGGAAGTCTTATTGAGAAAGTTACTCCCTGTACCTATATGTTGAAGTATAGATCCTATGCCTTTCTCTAATAATTTCACAGTCTCGGGTCTAATTTCTAAGTCTTTGATCCATTTCGAGTTGATTCCTGTGCATGGTGAGAAGTAAGGATTCAGATCCAACTTTCTACAAATGGATAGCCAGTTCTCCCAGCACCATTTGTTAAAAATGCTGTCTTTTCTCCAGCGTATGAGTTTGGCCCCTTTTTCAAAGATCAGTTGACTATAGATGTGTGGGTTTGTTTCTGTATCTTCTATTCTCTTCCACTGGTCAGTCTGCCTATTGTTGTGCCAATACCATGCTGTTTTCACTACTATTGCTCTATAGTATAATTTGAAGTCCGAGATTGTGATGCCTCCTGCCTGGTTCTTGTTGCTGAGAATTGCTTTGGCTATTCTGGGTCTTTTCTTCCTCCATACAAAATTCATAACTGATTTTTCCAGGTCTATGAGAAATATTGTTGGTATTTTAATGGTGATTGCACTGAATTTATAGATCACTTTTGGCAGAATGGCCATTTTGGTTATATTAATCCTGCCTATCCATGAGCAAGGGAGATCTTTCCATCTTCCAAGGTCTTCTTCAATTTCTTTCTTTAATGTATATTCCTAACACTAAGAGAGATCTTGTTTTAAAGAAATAAGAAGGTTTTGTTTACAATTATGAAAAATGTTTTCTAGGGTTTTTAACCCAACTCTTCCCAAAGTCTAGTATGACTTCCTACAACAAGGCACTCAGACCTAATCTATAACTTAATATAAAGGAATTACAGCAAAATCAACAGTGAGGAAAATAATCATTGGAAAGACTATGTACTTTGCCAAAAAATTGTCTGTGTACTTTGCCCAATGGAAGATATCATTCATAAAGACATGCTTTAAATAAAGGGGGAAATTAGAATTATTATAGATATTTCCATCATGAAGAAGCAAAAATGTAACCTCTCCTCTTGAAAGAAAGAGAAAACAGAAAAAAAGAAAAGTAAACTAGCTATTGTATTTAAGAACTAGACATATATATCAGAATCATCAAGTTTTGTCATTATATTAAAGAGAAAAGAATAATTTACATTAACAGTAATAATTTCTGAATTGTCAGTAGAAACTTTGACAATGGTTTCAAGTTTATGAACGTGAGAAAATAATTGTATTGCATTTTTACAACAATGCCATAATAAAATAGGGACTGCTCCTACTTCTTTAGCAATGGAGCTTTAGCCACCCAAAGAATCTGTTCTGCCCTCCTTTTTCAACCTCCAGCTCCAATACCAGTAATGGGGAAGAGCCATAGAGTCAATGAGACTTGGTGTTAAGCCCCACCCACTTAGCTATGAAATACTGACAATGGTAGACAAGGTCACTGTCATTATTACACTTCAGAGTAAATTATACATTTATGTAAATATAAAGTATCCATTTATTAAGGTGAAAGCTATAGAAGTTTACTTAGCAAACAGAATTGCCTTACTAAGGGAAAGAAAGGCAAATGGAATGGACTTTGTTTTTATCAATTATATGATGGGAAAAAAAAGTGCCTTACAACAACATTGATGTAACACGAGAGCAGATATTCTTTAAAGTATTGCAAAGATGTGGACTTTTAATTTTCATTTTCTTCCCATTCCTTTATTTCTTTGGCTGTTGGCATCATTTGAGCAAGATCCTGATTTACAGGAAGGTCAATGGTAGTGGTCCGGGTCTTTCAGTGTGGGGATCACACCTGGAAACACCCTATCTTGATTCTTCCAGAGGAGTATTATTTTGTGTATGTGTGTGTTGTGCGGGGGATTAAACCCAGGGTCATTCTACCTCCAATATACATCCCCAGGCCTATTTTATTTCTTATTTTGAAAAAGGGACTTACTAAGTTGCTGAAGCTGGCCTTGAACCTGTGATTATTTTGTCTCAGCTTCTCAAGTATTGGAGTTGCTGATATGTGCCACTGTGTCTAGCTTCCAGAGAAATATTTGTAATGACTATTATTTTGGGTTTATTTGCACATTTGTCATGCAGCATCTCACCATCTGTGTTCCATAGCTGTCAGCAAATCACTCCTGGATCCTGCATCTTTGCCCTAATGGGTCTTTAGGGTTAATGACATGCTTACAATATTAGTGACAGATACATAAATATTTGATTCCATGAAAAGCAGCACTGCCATCTCCCATTTAAAGAGAGACTGACTGGGCAATAGGTTATGGTGGTTGAAAGGTTGGGATACTGGCCAGTTAACTAAAATTTAATTCAGAAAATGATGGACTTATAAAATGACCAATTAACCAAATTAGAGATATTCTCCAATGTTCAATTTCACAGGGGTTTTACTGCTTCCAGGAAATTTTTCAGAGTAGCATTTTTTTACTTGCAATGCCTATCCTTTTATTCTGTGATGAGTAGGTTATCTGTTAAAAGCTGTATATCTTTTACAGATTTACTTTGCCAGAGTTTTGTGTTTATACTGGCCCTAAGTAAGAAAGCTGTTGCTTGAGAGTTGTTTTTTCGAATCTGTAACACACTGATATTTGTCAAATTGTTGTCAATTGATTATAGTTTTATTAATTGATGAAGATCTAAGACTTTGAGTTTGACGTCAAGTTCTGTGTTCCATTCACCAGTGTCCCAGCTTACCAGCTAGATAAATCCAGAAAATGAACTTTTCTAACCTTCAATCTACACATCCATAAGATAGGAACAATGAGAGTATCAGTATGGAAAGTTGTGTGGATCAGTGAGGTATACCATGCATGCAATGAATGCACTAAACATGGTGAAATCCATGGCAAAGGCTCAAAACTCTGTGATGTTTCATTATCTCTCAAGTGTCAGAGCACCATGGTCTTCTCTGAAAAGAAGACCATTCTCTCTCTTTCTCTTTCTTCTCCATGAAAGAGGTGAGTAGAGGATTAACTCCCCCCCTTTTTTTGCACTTATTAAATGTAAGACATTTTTAGAAGTCATATGTAACTTATCTCACCTGATTCTTACAAGAATCTTTAACATGATGCATCAACAAAAAAGAAAAAAAATTAGTATAAGAAATCTACAAAATTGTTCAAGCTTTCATAGATAATGCTTGAAAGAGTTGAGATTTTCATCTATGTTTGTCCAATTCTAAAACTCTAGTCCTTCATATTTTACTATATATCAGCTTTTGTTTGTTAGTTTTTGGTCAATAAACCTGCTCTTATCCCCTATCAATTACTCTTGACTTTTTATTTGCTTTTTTTTTCAGGTCTGGGGATGGAATCCAGGGGCATTTGACCTTCCAGTTACACACACTGGCCTGTTTTTTACTCTTTATTTTGAAACAGGGTCTCACTAAGTTGCGGAGGGCCTCACTGATTAGTTGAGGCTGTCTGTGAACTGCAATCCTTCTGTCTCAGCCTCCTAAATGCTGGGATTATAAGTGTGCACCACCACACCTGGCTGCCCTTGACTATTAAAAAAAATGTTTCTACTTATAAAACATCATGGGTTTTTTTCTCTCTGTGTGTGTGTGTGTGTGTGTGTGTGTGTGTGTGTGTGTGTTACTAGGGATGGAACTCTGGGGCATTCTACCTCCAAGAATGGTGGCATCATACTATATTTGTGTATTCATTGATAACTGACAACTGATGAGGCCCTTTTGTATACATTTATATAATTTAAGCCTTTGATGATGGAAGAGGATAAATTATTAAATATTATCTCATTTTACAGATGAAAAAGGTACATCTCTGAAAGCTTAAGTGATCCGTCCAATGTCATATATTTAGTACATACTAGAACTGAGAAAAGAGCTTAAGTCTCCCAGAACAATTCTGTAGCACTAAAGAAACATGATCAAGTGCTAAAGAGAGATATTGCTATTGGAACAGAGGCACCTAGGGATGGTCTAGCATCAATTTTCCCCATTTCTTTTAGAGAAAAATAATGTTTACTTTTAAGTCATATGACCTTCCAAAATGGTGACAAGAATTTCTGTTTTTTCTTTAGCTATTATCAATTGCCTTCTGAAAGCCTTCTCTATAACATAGTCTACATAGATCCCCTGTACCCTTTCTTCTTTTCTTCTCCTATCCTTCTACCTCAAATGAATATAATGACTATAGCTCCATTCTGGCATGTGCCTTTGAGGGCCACACATTAATGAGGGTGGATAGAAAAGTTAGAAACATGCTAGGTACCAGAATGAGAGAAAAACTTCACCAGACTAGACTACACTTTCTGGACTTCTCTATCAGAAGTTAATGCTCTTGTTATGTTGGGTCTCTACTACAATTAAACCCAATTAAATTCAACACCTGCTAGAAGTTTTATTACCCAGGCAACAGACAATATAAAAATCTTAAGGCCGGAAAAGCTGAACAAACAAAATGAAAATAAAAAGGTTGACTTGATTACCTTTGGTAAAGAACATGTGGACACATTACCAGACTCTGGGGTACCTGAGAACTATCAAATTTGGGCCTGATCCAGGTGTTGTGATGAATGCCTGTAATCTCAATACTTGGAAGGCTGAGGAGGAAGATCACAGGTTTGAGATAAGCAACCTAGTGAGACTTGTTTCAAAACAAAAACTAAAATAGAGACAGGGGTAGAGCTCAGAGGCAGAATGCCTATGGGTGCAATTCCCAATAACACACACACACACACACACACACACACACACACACACACACACACTGCAGACTATGCCTGAGTGAAGGATCGATGATGAAGGAACTATGATGTAATGGCAGGAAAGTGAGTTTCCCATGTCGAGGAGACACTTAGCGATCCACACATACTTCCATTTGGACTACAGGAGCCTGTCTACATAGCATTTTGTAGCTGTACCTTGTTGGAAAAGAGATCTACAGGGAAAGTTGAACAAATTTAAGAAAAGATGATGTTTACTGCTGATTGGTTTCTATTTCCTTTTTCTCCTGAGTTGTTTATCTTACTTAACAAGGAACTTCACACCAAGAACACTTCAACTACTACTTCTACTTCATGAGTGATGTTTTTTGCTTACATTCCATGAACTATCCACATGGAAAATAAAATTTCACTGTTAGAAGATGACCACTCCAAAAATAAACTTTTAATTTAGAATTTAGAAAAAACAATTTGAACGCATGTATTGGGCATTAAATAAATATGGGCCAATTTAAAAAGAGCTAACCTAAGAATAATAGGCATAGAAAATGAATTAGAAGGTGAAACCAAAGGTATCAACAATTTTTAAAGAAGTAATATCAGAAAAATTTCCAAACATAGAAGAAGAGAAAATGTATAGAACCCTCTCTAGACAAGATCAAAGAAGAGATTACCACATCACATGGAAGTAAAACTGGCTAATATTGTGAGACTTCAACACTCCTCTCACAATGCTATACTATTCTTCTAGAGAAAAGGACAGTAAAGATGTCTCAGACCTAGTGAACACCATAAAATAAGGAACTTATTAGACACATAAAATATATTCCATGAAATTACAGCAAAGTTCACATTTTTCTCAGCTATTCCATGAAATCTTCTCCAAAATAGACAACATCCTGGGCTATAAAGTAAGCACATTTTAAAAAGTGTGACACACTTCCCTACATCTTTTCAGACAACAATGGAGTGAAACTAGAAATCAACTATAAGAATATACAATGTAACCACATAAACATGTGGAGACTGAACACCACCCTGCTGAATAAAAAAAGGTAATAAAAGAAGTCAGGGGTTAAATTAAGAAATTTCTAAAAACAAACAAAAATAGAGACACAACATTTAAAAACCTCTGGGAAACCTTAAAGGCAGTATTAAGAGGAAAATTCATAGCACTTGGTGCCCAGATAAGAAGAACAGAAAATCACTAAATAAACAACCTAATGACACACCTCAAAGCCCTTGAAAAACAGAAATATTTTAACCCAAAGCCAGTAGAAGACAGAAAAGTATTAAAATAAGGGCAGAAACAAGTGGAGTAGAGAGAAAAATACAGAAAATCAATAAAACTAAAAGCTAGTTTCTAAAAAGAAATAAATAAACAAGATAGATAAACCAACAAGATAGCTAACCCAACCAAAAGAAAGAATCAATCCAAATATGAAAATAAGAAATGAAAAAGGAGATATTATCACCAACAACATGGACAACATTGAAATTCAGAGGATTGTCAGAAACTACTTTAAAAAACTATACAAAAGAAAGATATGGAAAACTGACAAATTTCTAGATATATACAACCTTCCTAAGCTGTGTCAAGAATATATACATAATTTAAACTGACCAATTGCAATCAAAGAGATTGAATGTGCATGAAATATCCTACCATGAAAAAAAAAGTCCAGAACCAGATGGTTTTCTGAGTAAATTTTATAAAAACTTTATATAGGAGGAAATCCTATTATTTTTTAATCTATTCAGTGAAATATAAATAGAACTCTCCCAAATACATTTTATGAAGCCAATATCACATTAATACCCAAACCAAATAAAGATAGTTCAGGAAAAGAAAACTATAGGCCTATATCCTTGATAGACTTAGATGCAAAACTTCTAAATAAAATAATATTAGCCCACATCCAAAGCCACATCAAGAAAATCGTATATCATGACCAAGTAGTGTTCATCCCAGAGATACAAAGTTGGTTTAACATATGAAAAACAACCCATGTAAGTCATCACTTAAAGAGAGCCAAAGACATAAACAAAAACAAAAACAAAAAAAATTACATGATCACTTCAAGAGAAGCTGAAAAAACATTTGATAAAATTCAATAGCTATTTATGCTAAAAGCACCGCAGATAATGAGAATAGAAGAACATACCGCAACATCATAAAGCCAACACACAAAAGGACCACAGCCAACATTATAATAAACAGGGAGAAACTGTGAGAGTTCCTCCTAAAAACAGGACCAAGACAAGGATGTCCATTATCATCACTTCTTTTGAGACTAACTACCAGAGCAATCAGACAGGAGAAGTAAATCAAAGGATAGAAAAAGAAGAACTAAAACTATCTCTATTTGTCGATGACATGATACTAAGAAGACTCAACAAACTCAACCAAAGGATAATAGAACTTATCAACAAGTTTAGTAAAGTATCTAGATCCAAAATCAAATTTTTAAAAAACCAGAAGCCTTCTTGTATGGCAACCATAAATTCACTGAAAAAGAAAAATCCAGAAAACACTTTCATTCAGGATATCCCACAAAAAATAAAATACTTGGGAATAAATATAACAAAGGAGGCAAAAGATCTCTACAGAGAAAATTATAAAACATTGAAAAAAGAAATCAAAGAAGACCTTAGGAGATGGAAAGCTATTCCATGGTCTTGGATAGGCAGAATTAATATCATCAAAATGATCATTCTCCAAAAGTGATCTACAGATTCCACACAATATCCATTAAATTACCAAGGTCATTTCTCACAGACATAGAAAAATCAGTCTCTTTAAAATAATTTAGAACAACAACAACAACAATAACAACAACAATAGCATCAACAACAACAAGAACCAGAATAGTAAATGTAGTTCTCAGCAACAAGAAACATGCAGGAGGAATCACTTCAAACTATATTAAAAAGCCATAGTAATAAAACTATATTAATTCAGCAGAATAGGAAACTCAAACTTAGAAACCAATCTGCACACTCATAAGCCAAATGTTTGTTTTTTTTTTAGTACCAGGGATTGAACCCAGGGGCATTCTACCTCTGAGCTACACCCCCAGCTCTAATTTTTATTCTTTGTTTTAAACCAGGTCTCAATAAGTTGCAGAGGACCTAACTAAGTAGCTAAGACTAGCTATAAACCTGCAATCCTTCTGTCTCAGCCTCCCAAATACTGGGATTATAAGTGTGCACCACCACGCCTGGCTGCCAATTGATTTTTGACAGACAAAAAAACATAAACTGTAAAAAATATACCTATTAAGCAAATAGTGTTGGTAAAACTGGTTAACTATATGCAGAAAATGGAAATAAACCCTTCTTTCTTACCCTGCACAAGAGTCAACTCAAGATGGATCAAAGACTTGGAAATCAGACAGACCTTGCAGCTCCTTGAAGAGAGCATAGCTCCAATGGATTGTTCACAGCCACATAATTCAAACATAGGCACAGGTAAAAACTTTCTCAACAATACCCCAAAGGCACAAGAAATTAAAAATAGGATAAATATGTGGGATTGCATTTCACTGAAGAGCTTCTACACAGCAAAGGAAACTATCAAGAACCTCAACAGAGCCAACAGTTTGGGAGAAATTTTTTTCCAATTATTTCTGTAATAGAGAACTAAATCTAAAACATACAAAGAATCCAGAAAACTCACTGCTAAGAAAACAGATATCCCAATCAATAAATTGATAAGTGAACTAAATAGACACTTCACAAAAGAGGAAATTTAAATGGCCAATAAATATATAAAAATATGTGCAACATCATTAGCAATCAAAACTACCCTGAGATTTCACTTAACACCAATTATAATGGAGGTCATTAAAAACACAAACAACAAATGCTGAGGAGGATGTGGAGAAGTAGAAATTCTTAATACATTGTTGGTGGAATTGCAAATTAGTGTAATCACTTTGGAAAACAGTATGTAGGATCCTCAAGAACGAGACTGAATCTAACATATACTCCAGCAATACCACCTCTGAATATCTACCCAAAAGCATAGAAACAAATTAATAATAGCAGTAAGCATCCATTTTTGGAGATTGTTATATGTGATGATACATGTAAAGCTCTGGTGCCCCGTTCAGTACGCCATAAGGGATAAGAATGAATTTGCCCCCGCACAGCATAAATTCTATGTTTCTGAGGCATAATATTTCTTTATTTCTAAAATTTAATCAAGGTCCCAAACTAATGGATGTGTATCTATGTTCACAGCCACATAATTCATTTAACTAAATGAATGATGTGTGTATATATGCCTCTACCATCTTGTACCTCATCAAGATGTATGACTACAATGTACAAATAAAAAAAAAATAGCTGGGCATGGTGGTGCACACTTGTAATCCCAGCATTTGGAAGGCTGAGACAGAAGGATCATGGTTTGCAGACAGCCTCAGCTACTTAGGTAGTTTTCAACTCAGTGAGACCCTCTTTAAAAAATAACTAATAAAACATAGGTCTGGGGATATAGCTTGAAGGTAAAATGCCTCTGTGGTCCATCCCTAGTACCACAAAAAATATAAATAAATAAAATAAAATAATAAAGTAAAGGCATAGTTTATATTATAAAAAGCAGAGACTTGAACTAAAACACAGTGCATGGGAAATATTTTTCAGATGTAATTACAATCTCAGAAAGGTGTATTGATGGACCCGATGTTTTGAAATCAACAAGAGACAAATCCTAGGCCATCAAGTCTACTCCCGCACTTCAAATGATGCTATGTACATATACAAAATTGTCTATGTAAATCTCAATATTATTTATGGAGAAGGGGAAAAAGTGGGGTGTGATCTGGGTGAAAACTGTATGTTTCTATCACTCTGAAGTTCATTATAATGTCTGATTACAATGCACCAGCAAATTTAACTAGAAATGAATGATTGCTAATACAAGGCATCCTGTTGATCAATGTTAAGTAACTAGTTAATAAATATTAGCAAATCCAAAGGAATCAGAGGAAACAAATATAATCCATTTCAAACAGAGAGAAAAAGAGGGTGGCAAGGCTTCCCTTAAAAATATTAATTCTCTGTCTCCAGAAATTTATTTGAAGATATTTGTATACCTGATCAAATTAGCAGATTTTATCCTGCTAGTAATTTCAGTGAAATATGTCTTAGCCCAGGCCTGGGCCATGAAGTTTCATTTTAATTTGGCTTCTCAAAGCAGCATGGCTTCAGGGACCATGCATTGAGTCAGTCAAAAGTGGGTTTGCACAAAGTAGATTATTTCCCATCATCCTTTTCTCTTTCCTAGTATAGTGATTGGCCCATTAGTGTGCTCAGTACATCTACATTTACCTGTTATTATATTTTATTCTATTGCAGATGCTTAAAACAATGTTGACTGACAGTATCAGTGAATGAATTCAAACTTCGACATTTCTAAGCTCTATGATATTCAGCCAAGTAACAATAACAATAAGCATCCATTTTTTGAGATGGTTATATGTGATGAAACATATAAAAGCACTGGTACCCCATTTGATACGTAATAAGTGAAAATAATGAATTTGCCTGCTAACAGCATGAACTCCATGTCATTGAAGCATCATATTTCATATCTAAGATTTAATAAATTTAGTGAACATAGTCTTTTTATGATATCTTTGTGAGGAGTTAGGGAAAAACACTGTAAAAAGTAGTCCAGTTTCAGAATCCTTTAAACATGGTGTATGTATTTGTAGATGTGGGGGAGAAGGAGGAAACAGACTGTGTTGCTAAGACACAGCAAGTATGACATTTTTATTTTTGAATTATTAAGTTGAAAATTTAAAACTTGTATGGGCTTAAATGGTACAAAGCAATTTTCTCAGGGACAGATTACCCTTGAACAAATAGGCCTTGAGGTTTCAGCTCTAAGAGGTGAAAAACTTAATTTCTGCTCTCCAGGGAAGTAACAGTGCCCTTGCAACCTTGCCTAGCAATCAGTCTGTCCCTGTTTAGAGCACCAGGCATAGGAGTCACAGATGAAGAGCTTCTGGAGCTTCGTGGAAGAATTACTCCCAAGAGTATACACGCACAGCACTGTCTGTTTTTGCTAAACGTATGCAAAAGCTAGTGCCAAATATGCAGTTTGCTTAATGATGGGATAAAGACCACTTAAATTAATGGATATGTGAAACCCATCCTTCCAATACAATTACTGAAGCAAGAGATAATTATTCCCATTACTTGGCTCCCCGCCTCCCCATAGGCTACTCCTTTGACTCCTGGATGCAACTCTCTGCTTTGTTCCTAGTGAACTTAATTCGTCAGGTGGGTCTGTTTCTAGGCTCTTAGCACCTCACATATAACACTTCAATTAAATTGAGAAGAGTAATTACTTTAAGTGACAAACAGAAGAATGCTAATTAACTGAGAAGTTCATTTCAGCGCACTTAAGCTAGACTAGTGCAACGTAAAGAGGTCGTGATTTAATGTATTTGCTTGACTTGCTTTTGTAAAACACAGTTCTTCATTATAATAATGCCAAAAGAGCAAAAGTGTTGCATTAACGAAGAATTAATGACTTTTGGTTGCTGAAGAGATCCAATTCCTGTGTTTTTTTATTCTCAAAGTGTATAAGATTCATGATGGAGAATAAAGTTAATGATCTTGGATTTTATTCTTGTTCTAAATATTTCAAATATATCTTGATGTTAATAATGTTCAGGCTAGCAAAATCAAGCCTACCATATTTTTAAAAAAATCCTATAAATCCTGATCATTAAGAACTCAGTTATATGTATATTATATAATAAATGTGTGTGTGTATATATATATAATGTAATATTGAGTGTGTCCATTATATATAGATAAACCTATATAATTTTAGTTAGAATTATACATTTGATATATATTTATCCTAAATAGCATTTGAGTTTGTTCAAAATATTCAATATTTAATTTTTATAAGAGTGAATTTGAAGTTAGTAACTAATTCAAATAATGACAGAAGTAACAATAAACAAAAATTTTGTTGGTGTTAAAATGTAAAGACTCAAAAGAAACATAGTCTACTATTTTGTCAAAATTTATAAATTATAACATATGCTTTATTTTTTCATAATATTTTGACAATAATCTATAAATGTAAACATAAAGATGCTTAGCATAGAATAACTGAGAAAATGTGGTTTAATCAGTTGAAGGTGTCATACTTAGATTAATGACATGCTTTTCATAAGAAAAATAATTTGAAATTTTATGTTGCAAAGGTTTTATTCTCCAGCACTGTAAAAGGTTCTCAATGAATATTTTTAATTAAGTAGGGAATAATCAGCATATGACAATAGGGGTGAAAAGTGGTTTGAAAGGTATTATAGAATTGAAATTGAGGCCAGATATTTAAAGTACGAAAGAGAATATTCCTATTGAGATTGTGGAAGGTTCAATTTGTTGTTTCTATTGCTATAGTTTCCACCACAAACTATTGATTAGCATCAAGCAGCTGATCCTTTCTGGACAATGCCTCTTTCTTTTCTCACAAACTTACCATTCTCCTACATGAGTGTTAAAAAATCTCAATTTTAGAAACTCACATGTTAAAATTCTAACCTCTAGCACTTTAGGATGTGACTATATTTGGAGATAATTTTTGTGTTTTGAATGATTGCCATTCTACTTGGAGTTAGGTGAAATCTCAGGGTAGTTTTGATTTGCATCTCTCTGATTGCTAATGATATTGAACATATTTTTATAAATTTATAGACCATTTGAATTTCTTCTTTCATGGAGATAATTTTAATATGGTACTGGTGATTGAAACCTGGGATGCTCTACCACTCAGCAACTCCTTCGGCCTATAATATATTTACCAAAAATATACTTTAAACAAGTGTATCTGTTTAAGACTGAATTTCAGAAATAGAAAGTCTAAACAGACCAATCACAAATTGTGAAATTGAATCAGTAATAAAAAGCCTACCATCAAAACATAAATAAAAATACCAGGACTAGATGGTTTCACTGAAAAATTCTACCAAACATTTAAAGTAGAATGAATACCAGTTGTCCTTAAGTCATTACAATGGGGGGAGGGGAAAAAAGAAAGAAAGACTTCTAAACACATTTAAGGCCAAAATTTCTCTGATGCCAAAACCAGAGAAAGATAGCAATAAAAACAAAAATAAAAATATAAACTTATATAAACTTAGACATAAAAACTTCAATAAAATAAAAAAATACTGGAAAATCAAATCTAATAGCATATTAAAAGATTATTTACCACAAACAACTAAGATTTGTTCCAGGGGTGCAAGAATAGTTCAATATATTGATACATCTAAATGTGGATAATTTATTATTATAAAAGTATTTTGAATTTTATTAAATTACTTTTTGCATCATTTGAGATAGTATTATGGTTTTTGTCACTTATTATTTTGAAATAGCATATCATATTTATTTTACAGCTTCCACATTTGAGAAAAAACATAAAGCCCTTGACTTTCTGAGATGACTGATCACAAAATAATAAACTCTAGTTCCATCCATTTTCTTGAAAATAACATAATTTTATTCTTTTACATGGATTAGTAAAATGCCATTGTGGGTATGTTAGGAATGGAATCAACCTATGACCCAGCTATATCACTCCTTAGTATCTTCCCAAAAGAATTAAAGTCTTAATACTATAGTGATACATCAAAGCCATGTTTATTACAGCACAATTCAAAATAGCCAAATAATATAAACAACCTAGGCATTTGTTAACAGAAGAATGAATAAGAAAAATGTGGAACACAAAATAATTTTTGGCTTAAAACCACTGCTTGGAGTCAGATAGTGGCATCCCATGGGACAAACAACTAAAATGGCCTAAAAATCCATTGTATGCTTATACAGTGTTATTTTGTATTATTAGAATGCAGATTAGAAGAGGGAATCAAAGGTTAAGGCTGTGCTATCTAAATAGTGTGACTAAAATTTCCTGACTTAATAATCAAAAGGGGAGTAAAATATTGGCCTGCCTATCTTTATAGATTTTGCAGGATTTCAAGCATTGACAAATGACTACTGACTATTTAAATTTGGGTGACAATGAGTACACCATGGTTAATTCTCCAGGTACTAGGAAATAAGAGCTGCCTACACAGCTAAGAAGTAGACTTCAGTTTTTTCCAGGGCTGTGTAAAAACTTGAGACTTTCCAGGAGTGGTGGTGCATGCTTGTAATCCCAGCATTTGGAAGGCTGAGATAGGAGGATTTCGATTCTCAGACAGCCTCAGGTAATAGTTAGCCCTTTGCAACTCAGTGAGACCCTGTTTCAAAATAAAAAATTACAAAAATAGGGCTGGAGGTATAGTTTGAAGGTAGAATGTCCCTGGATTCCATTCCCAGTACTGCAAAATAAAACAAAACACAAAACAAAACAAAAACTGAGACTTGTTTCTAAAAATATTATACATGAGAAAGATTTAAAGCACACACACACACACACACACACACACACACACACACACACACACACACAGAGATATATGTCACCCTCAGTTTTCTGGAATCATACAGTATGTAGGTATGTTGGAAACCAAATCACATGTTAATCAGAGGAGACTTAGTAGAGAGGAACTTCCATTCAGATCTTCTTTCAAATTGACAGTTTCTTCTCACAAGATGTTCCTTATGCTCACTACAAGTCAAATCACTCAGCAACTGAGCAAATCCGGACAAAAGAATATGCATGTGTAAGGGATGAGGTCACCCTCTTACATTTCACTATACTTTGCAAAACTAATAATACTAGATCTAATATATTGTTCTAATCCAATTGTATTTTCCCAGATTAAATTTCTTTCTATGGAAATCTATTTCTCTATCACCATCTACCAGTTGCTCAACTTGGAAGCCTAGGCTTCTAACACAATATCCTTCTTTCTTTTATCCCCATTTGCTGATTCTAATGTCTTAATATCTCTTCAATTTATTGTATTTTCTTTCTCCTTATGGCTAGAGTTATGATCTTCCTTAGAGCTCTCAAATGAATTATATTTCTTCAGATCTATTCCTCTAATCAGCCATTTAAGATTTATAGAATAATGACTGAAATATTATTATGTTACTTATACTTCAATTAAAAGGATTTTATTCTAAAAACAAACAAACAGAGCAAGAAAAACAAACAATAAAACACTGGACTGAATAACCTCAAGCATTACACATAGCTTTGAAATTCACATCTGCAGGTAGAACAAGAGAAATGGCACCATGGTGTAGAATGTAGTCATGGTTCTCTATAAACACTAACATCAGGGGGCATAGCTGCTCATATTTTCCTCTTCTTTGGCTTTTTTGTACCTATTAATAAACTCTGTGGCCTGGGATTAGAATGTAAAGCTATGATTATTATAAAATCATAGAAACAAGAGTCCCTAATTCTTAATGTGTAGGGGCATTGTACTGGACCTTATGGTTAGTGTGCATCTATCCAAAATGGAGCCTGACCTAAGGGAGCTATATTCTGTTATAATTTGAGTCATTCTCACATCTTACTGGTAATAATAACAATGTTAGCTATGTTGATTCAAGAAAGTATCATAGAGCCCTACATTAGTAGTGTCTTCTCTGTTCTTAGAATATATCTATAATGTATTCCTCCTACAAGAGAGTGGGAAGGCTTTGAAATGTTTATTATATAACTTGAAGGAATTATGCAAGTTTGTTGTTAAATGGATTATTTTAAGCTCAAGTTGAATACTTTTTAAATCCCTTAACATCTATATTTTCTATGAAAATATAGATGTTATATTATATAATATGTCTTCTCTAGCATATGATGGATCTAAAATTCTATTATTAGTAAATATTGTTCTTAGATTTTGGGAGTGCTTATTTATAGATCTCCAAAAATACTTTCTGTGAAGTGAGAATAGACCTTGAAGTCTACATACCATTTAAGTATGAAAAAATGCCTTTGTAATAAATGTTATTTGTTTCTATCAAGGAAAATCACAGACTATACATATAAGCACATAATGTATATACATATATCATGTATATATGCATATATGTATATATATGTTAGCACATATATAGACACATGAACATATATATGTAAATACACATACACATACACACACCCTTCTTTCTGGGAGAAATTTTGTATCTTATAGGTACATTCATTTACTTTTTTTTTTTTTTTGGTGGTACTGGGGTTCCTGGAAGCCCTTCTACCTCCGGGCTACACTCCCAGACCTATTTTTACATTTTTATTTGGAAACAGGGTCTCCTAAGCCAGCGCGGGTGGCTGGCTTCGAACCTGCGTGATCCTTCTGTCTCTGCCTCCCAAGCGCGGGGATTACAAGCATGCGCCACCACGCCGCACATTCATTTACTTTGGAACAAAACAAATCTGATAATATCTTGTTGGAGAAAATCATTCAACCTAGCTTCATTTTGTGATTTTTCTAATAGTATTTCTATGAATTTCATATAATCCAGTTGACAGAAAGGTAAGTGTTATGTCTGTAATTTATTTTAAAATAATTTAATATGAGGATCATAATAAAATTTTATTTACCAGTTTCAATCTATATACTTACTAAAATATCTCATTAAAAGGCCTCTACCATTAATCAGAATGACGATACTCAGAAGCAGATGCTTTTAAGGAACTATTTGAAATTCCTTTACCTTACTTCATCCTATAGAATTTTATAACCAGCACAGTTAATGCTAGAACATGCAACATAACCAAAATTAATGTTATTCAAAATATGTGGTTTACCAAAATTACCTTAGTAAATCTTGTGTGCTTGAAGAAAGAGAGCAGGTATAAAACCTAGCAGACCCTTTACCATTTGCCTTAGGGAATGTTCCCCTGGCCTGGATCCCTGAATGATTCTACGTCTTCTCACACTTGAGGGGTCTGAGATGCCTGATGCTGAGAGAAGTTAGAATTAATTCTGCATTTGAATACATTGGCTTTATTTTTGTAAAAATTATTTGGGAATTTCCATAGTAGTCCACTGAAGGACAATGAGATCGCATGGCTGTTCATTCCTGTTTGTTAAAACATACTTAGTTAATTTTCATATTAGGGTTCAAAATTGTCTTTCAATGGAACCTGGTAACAGGTCTTTTTAAAGAGCACCTAACTCTTATTGACTTGTAAACACTGGTGGCTAAGATTCATAAAACAGAACTCAAATGGTGAGTGGGATCAAATTGGATTAAGGTAGCTTGTGATAACTTTTTCCCAGTGTCAGTTATGTGACATTCTTTCAAACTACTTGGCCCAATTAAGTATTTAATAAGTACTTAATGAACTTAATTAAATAATAGTTCAATCTAAATTAAAAACAACCACACACAAGTATGCACAGAGAGACAGTAATTGAAATAGAGTTGCCTTAATTAATTTTAACTCAGAAAATATCAGGCATTTTTTCTTTATCCTTTTGGTACAATCATGTAAAAATGTCAGAATAGTGTAATGATATTATGTCATATTCATATCAGCATATAAAAGTTTGCTCAAGTCATATCTCTAAAAATTAGGTAACAGTAGGAATGTCATTGAAACTTGCTTGCTTTAATGTACTTCTGTATAAATGAAAAAGTCTTATTGATAATTATGGTTTATTTATTTTAGCATTGACTCAATGTATAATAATACTTACAAATACTCTTTTTTTTTTTTTTTTTGGTGGTACTGGGGGTGGAACCCAGAGGATTTCTACCTTCATGCTATACTCCCAGACCTATTTTTATTTTATTTGGAAACAGGGTCTCATTAAGCTGCTGAGAGCCTCATTAAGTAGCTGAGGCTGGCTTCAAACCTGTGTGATCCTCCTGTCTCAGCCTCCCAAGTGCAGAGATTACAAGCATGTGCCACCATGCCCAGCACAAATACTCTTTATCAGGCATTATTTTAAAGAATTAATCTTCCCTGGCATGTTTAATTAGTAAAATAACCTTAAAATGACAATACTATACTTTTATTAACCCCATAATATAGAAGAAGATGCTAAGACACTGAGATAGTTAATTTTTTTAAGGCTGTGGAATTTAAGCCATTCTAGACATGAATAACCTCTAGATTTTTCTTTATAAATATAGTGGTCAAAAATGTCAAGATACTTAAAATTATTTAAATCAAGCCTACTTAACTAGTTATAATGAAAACAAGTTACTATAAGTTCAGTTTTGTCCTCTCAAAATTAATATGTGACTCTTCTAACCTCTAATATCCCTGAATGTGATTGTATTTAGGGACAAAGATTTTAAAGAATGAACCCATTTTAAGTTAAAATGTGTCCATCAAGGCAGGCCTTAATCCAAAATTAATGGTGTCCTTATAAGAAAAGAAAATTTGGTAACAAAAATGTACAGAAGAAAGACCATGTGAACAGATAGGAAGAAAGTACTTGTTTAAGGAAAGGAGAGAGAGGTCTCAGAAGAAACCAACTTTGTAGACACCTTGATTTTAGATTTCTAGGTTTCAAATGTGGGAAAATAAAGTTTTTGATGTTTAAACCATATAATTTGTGACACTATATTTGGCTAATGTAAAAAGTCTATAGTCATCCTACTATGCATAGCATATCAGAACTTCTTACTCACATATTCAACACTTAACAACAAACACAAAAAATAATTCATATGTTTTCTTCATTTAGCTCAACAATGTCCCAAATTTGTCTTTTTACATTTTTCAACTACTACTTTAAAAAAAAAAACTTTCTTAATAGCAAATGTGAAGACTGCACTGAAAATATTCTGTCATGCATACAGACCCAAAATGCAAGAGTTTATGGCCAGACAGAAGATATTTGGGAGATTAAGTATAATGTTCTATCTCTAGGTTTGTAGGTTGCTTTGGTTTCTTATATATGGATCATCAAAAGTAGAGAAAAAATTTTTAATTATTTTAAGCGATCCAGGTATCTCATATCCCTTTTATGTTACCAGTGAGACGTTATTTTTACCATTCATCATGTTGATTAACAAATCAGTGTTTTTAATAATTTAAAAATCCATATCTTGGCTGGATATGGTGGTCCATGATTGTAATCCTAGCATTTGGGAGGCTGAGACAGAAGGATCACCATTTGTGGCCAGCCTCAGCTACTTAGTGAGCCCCTCTGCAACTCAGTGAGACCCTGTTTCAAAAATAAAGACTAAAAAATAAGACTGGAGGTGTAGCTCAGAGGTAGAATGCCCCAGTACCGCAAAGCCTTAGCTAATATTGAAGAACAGGAATAAGAGGGATGCTTGTAGTAGCCACCAAGGATGTGCCCTTTCTGATGGAAAGCTAGCTGACTTAAGGACTGTGTATTCATGATAATGAGCTGGGCAATGATATCTCAAGTGTACTTTCTTAGGTAGTATATGGGCATCAGTTTCACCTATATCACATACACACACACTATCCTACTGTATAACTGTAGTTGTATTGTGTGGTGTGGGGGGGGAGTAGTGGGGATCAAACTTATAGTTTTGTATATACAAAGTACATGTTCTAATATTGAGCCACATCCTCAGCCCTATGGATATCTTTTCTGTTAGTTAAATTAAATTTTAACTGATGTGTAAAAACAAAAATCATAGATATTAATGGTGTCCCAGTTGATGTTTTGATACATGTTTACATTGTGTAATATTTCAATTAGGTTAACCCATTTTTTACCATTGTCTCAGACGTATTCCTTTACATAATTGAGCAACAAATAGAGGACCTATGATAACTTTGAAATAATGATTATTTTTATAGAGGTCTATTATTTTAAGAAAAGTAATAGGTAAATGACTAGTGTTAAAAATATATGCATAAAAGGTACCTTATGATTTCCAACTTATTTTAATGCACTTAAGAACAATTTTGTTGAAATATTTATTTAGCTAAAAAATTGGGAGTTAAGGTCTTTCTAAATTGCTGAGGTTGACCTTAAATCTGTGATCCCTCATCTCAGCTTCCAAAATACTGAAATTACAAGTGGGTGTCACCATACCTGGATCAGAACTTCTTACTTTTATCTAACTAAAACTTAGTACCTATATGTCAATCTTTTCCCATCTATCCCTCTTCCTCTCTTAATTTTGGTAAACACTATTCCTTTTCCATGTGATCAACTCTTTATATTTTATATATGAATGAGATTATGTGATACTTGTCTTTCTGTGCCTGAATTATTTCATTTATATGTTATGTGGGATATTTTCCCTATGCATTCAGCATTAGATGGGCACCTAGGTGGTTTCCATCTCATGGTTATTGTGAATAGTGCTAAAATAAACTTGTTAGTATAGCTGTCTTTCTGGCATACTGACTTAATATTCTTTATATAAGGACCCACTAGTGAGATTTCTGGCTGAAGTTTTATTTTTAATTTTTGAGAGGCCTGAAGTAAATATTTTCTATATAATATCTATACTAATTTACATCCCAAACAACAGTATGCAAGTACTATTGCACAAGGGCCATCTTCACCAACAATTATATTTTGTTTTCTTTTTTATAACAGTCATTATTATGGAGTGAGATGATAGCTCATTCATTGTGTTTATTATTTGTATATTTCTTATGATTAATCATATCAAGCTTTTTTCATATACTTCTTGGTGAATTAATTATACATCATATTTTGAGAAATGTTAGGTAGATGTCAGCTCTTGTTCCATGACTATGGCAAGATACCTTCAAAATTAAGCTTAAATGAGAAAAGGTTTATTTTGAAATAATGATTTTAGTCTAGGATGGACTGACTCCACTGCTATAGGCTTTTGGTAAGGCAGGTTATCATGGCAGCAGGGTATGGTAGAGCAAACACAAACTTAAAGCAAGAAAGAAGGGGCTGGAGATACAATGTAGTTCTCATGGGTGTGCTCCCAAGGACTTACTCTCTTCAACTACACCACCTCCCAATAGTCCATTGAACTATGAATCCATCACTTGATGATTCATTTTTGAGTTTAGAATCCTCATAATCTCATCAATTCCCCAAAACCCCACATTGGAACAGTGCTCTATTGAGGACCAAATCTTTAATACATAAGTGTTTGAGGGACATTTTAGGTCCAAACTGCAGAATAGCCTATTGCACATTTGCACATTTTTAAACAGATTAATTCTATTTTAATGTTAAATGCTTGGAGTACCTAATATATTCCGGATATTAAACTTTTGTCAAATATACAGTGTGTAGATATTAGCTTTCATTCTGTAGATTGTCTCTTCTCTCTGATAATTATCTCCTTTTCTATGCAGAAACATTTTTGGTTTGATGTAGTCACATTTATTTATTTTTGTTTTACTTTACTGTGCTTTTGGATTCTTGTTCAAAGTATCCTTGTTTGTTCCAATATCCAAAAGTATTTCTTCTGTATATTTCTAGTAGTTTAGTAGTTTATGGTTTTCCATTTAATTCATTAATTCATTGTGAGTTATTTTTTCTAACAGATGAGACATAAAGGCCTAGTTTTATTTTTCTATATGTAGAGCCCAAGTTTTCACAGCAGCATTCATTGCACAAAACTGATTAATATTTTTCAATCCATGAACATGGAATAGCTTTGTATCTTTTTTGCCTTCTTCAATTTCTTTCAATGTTTTATGGTTTTCATTGTAAACTATATGATCATTTCAATAGATGCAGAAAAGCATTTGATAAAATTTAATATCCCTTTATGATAAGAACTCTAAAAAATTAGTAATAGAAGGAATATACCTTTATATGTCAATAGTCATAAATAATATGCAACAGCTAACTTTGTACTGAATTAGTGTTGTGCCATGAGAATGGGTTAGTTATTAGGAAAACATTCTTCCTGAATGGATGTTTGGCCTCAATCCTTTCTCTGGCTCTTGTGTCCACTTTTTCACCTTCTCCCATAGAATGATACATCATCACAGCCTCCATCAGATTCTGGTACCATGTGTGTGGGCTTTGTAGCCTACAAAACCATGGTACAAATACATTTCTCTTCTTTATATATTACCTAGCTTGTGAAATTCTGTAATAACAGAAAAAGAAAAAAGGATTAAACCACCTACTTAATATTTTCTTTGTGCCAACACTCTTTTAGCCAATAGCACTGCTAAAATGCAAAAATATAAATAAATAAATAAATAAATAAATAAATAAATAAATAAACTAACAAACATTTTGCTTTTTGTCTTTGGGTGGAGGGTAGCCATAAAAGCAAAGTATTATAATTCAGTTAATGTGATGGAGACACATGCCACGTGAAGAAACAGAGGAAGGGATAGCTAACACTGCTTTAGAATTATTTGCAAGAAGGTTATACAGAGCAGCTTGGGCTTCAGTCAGCTAGGGACTGAAAGTTTCTGAAGGGCAGAAATGGATAGAAGCTGGAAAGCATCCAAGAATGATGCTAATCTTACTTGGTACCCTATGATTGACTCCTGGTGTGTACGCCTGCCATCTATTCTAGATTAATGAAATCTTTTATTGGCCCTTATTTTAGTTCTAAGCTAAGCATTTTGACTTGGCAATGGTGAATTCAAAAGTATTTTAAGAAAGGGAGCGATATGCTACTGTGTGAAAATTGAAAGGACAAAGAGTGTTAAAAAACTGGAGAGAGGACCCAGGAGGGACCATGAAACACATTGGTAAAAAGGATGATGAAGTTTATTACTAGCAGTGACTATTGGCTCAGAGGACTTCATTTGAGAGAGATTAAATCAGCAGTAATTTCATTTCTCAATTGCATACCAATTTCCACTATATGGATGACAACTTTATTCTAAAGGTGATATCATCTATTCTTAAATATATTGAACATTTTCCTAATTGATGATTACAAATCCTTGTGATAAGTGGAAGATAGAATGTCATTACTGTATCTATTGCACCAAAGGGGTGAGTTTAAAGTCACACAGTCTGTTTCGGCTAAGCATCCTGGAAGTCTTGATGATCATATGGTTTTCTAATCTCACATTAACATTTTGTGTATAAATTAGCTGCATATTGTACACTATTCCATATACTATAAATTTAAAAATTTCCAGTATTATATTCTCATGCTTTCTTCTAAATTCTCAAAAAAAAAAACATGTCTGTCTAAATCTATTGCAAGTTTGTCTTCTAGTTTTACTAGTAAAAGTTCAAAGATAAGAAGATGCATGAAAAAGGCCATGAACTAGACATCCAACCAAGATTGGATTTTGCATCACAGTTTGAATTTGTCCCTCTTGTAATTGTCATAAGTTCATCAGTAAAATCTTAGTTTAATTTTTCTTTTGACAAGATGGAAAATTTCTCAAGATTCAACTTGAATCAGTGTTTGAAGAACCTCTAGCACGTATTGACTCAGAAACAGTATGACCCTACAAAGGGAAAAATACATCACTCTCAATAATTCTATCTTTGAGCAAAAATCGTAGCAGTGTAAAAAGACAAATTTAGTCTGAACCACAAACAGTTGTTCAGAATCCTAATTTTCTTCCTTAAAACATCAGCTTAAATACACTTAGACAAGTTGAATGGCTTTCTTTTTTTCCTTCTTCTATCAAGTTCATTTCTTTATTGTACTCATCATATGGCAATATATACTGAATTCTGGGCCTACTCATTCAGCCAATTGTTGGTGTGTGTAATGATGCACCCGTTAGTCAAGAAATCCCAGTGAAACAAAACTGTTCAGCAAAGCAGACATCCTCAGACAGACGGAGGGCCTTCCAAATATTCCTGCTGAATTATGCAAGATTTTCTGGCTTATGGTCATTAAACTTTGTAATAAAGCAGCTGTCACTGACTAGAATGTTGTCAAATATCAATAAAAAAGAATAGTAATGATTACCTGGGAGTTGTTCATTACATTAGGGTGAGCTTTTTGTTAATATTTCTCTTATAAACCTTGTTTTGATACTATTAGAATTCACTTGATGAAATATTTACTCCTGGTATCACCTGGATGTGAAAGGTATAAAACAATATGAATGTGTAATACATGTCTGTGTGCTCCAATGTTTTCATGGAGTTTCAAAAGAAAAAGACTTGAAAGAAATGCTGCAAGTATGGAGTGGCTTTTTCAATTAAAATAAAATTGAGTTATTTCTTATAAGCCAATCTATTCCCATTTCTGTTCATTCTACTTACCAAACTGAACTGGTTGGAACTGGTCCACCTAGTGGGAGAAGTTAAAATTTTAAAAGGCTATTGAAAAGATGCACATATTTTTCTATTTCACTAATATCAACAGCCTGGGAATTCATAGATTATTTGTGTTGGCTGATCTGAGAGTGTTGGGAAAGGCAAAAATATATTGAGAGTCACATTGCCCAGCTGGGTAGACATGCCTGGCACTAGGGGGGACACATCGGGGACAGGATGGTGTACTCAGTAAATAACAAGTTAGGGTGATGATGATAGAGTAAATATTTAAAAAACTCTAAGGTGAAAAGCACACAGAGGTAAATGTTTATTGATGAAAAAAAAAAAGAGTAAAGAAAACCCAAGAAATAGATTTTAGCATCAAAAAAAAAACTGTGTAGAGAGTTGAAGACTGAATTCTACTTCTTTACCAAATGACTGAGGTCTTCATCACTGTAGAAACCAAGTATTGCATGCACGTGACTTTTTTAAGTTAACTAGAGATTTTATTTTTGCTTTTTGTTAAAACATTAATAAAATATATTTCTGTCATGAAATAAAAATATCTTTCCAGACAAATTTCACTATGAATAGGTTTAAAAGACAAGAATAGTCTCTCATTTTAGCTATTACACAGAAATAAAAACTTTTCCCATTATATTCAATTGCATTCATTGTCTTCAATTGACACAAACTTTGTGCGAATTGAAGAGTTTTATTATTAGTTGGAAATATTTCTTATTTTTTAAAATTGAAACCTAGATACATCTTAGAAGAAATATTTGCTTGAAAATTTATAGCATTTAACACAGAAAATTGTAGTTTTTGTGACAATAGTTCAGTGCCATTTATGAGTAAGATCACCTTGTTTCTTAGATAGCTTAGTCAGTATATGAGGAGAAGAGAACATTTAAAACACCCATTTCTAGCAGTACATTTGTATATGCTTTATATGTTTCTGTCATCTAGATGATAGTGTACAGATTATTCCCTTTTGTTTAGTATTCTACCATGTATATGTAGATATGTGATTAATGTTTATGTTAGGACTAGGGGAAGAGTTGAGTAAAGAAAAACTGAAGTGCTCAGCAGAGAAGTAGTATCTGCAAAACACAGAGGCACAGCCCTGCCCATAGACATCACGATAAATAGAAGGAAGGAAGGAAAGAAGGGAGGGAGGGAGGACATTTAGAAGAAAAGTAATCTTCATGCTTGGAATGTCACAGTTGAAGTGGCCAGTAGAAATTCAGTTCCATGGTTATTTTTCTTTGATTGAGGAATGCAAAGATTTGTGAAAAAAATTATTGTAAACATATGGTCAGCTTGTTTAGTGGTAAAATCTGATCTTACTTAGATTTGGTCTCTACCTTTTTATTTTTTTTATTGGTACATTGTAGTCATACATCTTAATGGGATAAAAGATGGTAGAGACATACTTGCACACCATCACGCAATTAGCCTTTACCCAATCCCCACCGTATTCCCTCCCCATTCCTCCTTCCCATGCTTGGCTTAGTGATTGACTTTTTGTTTAAGTACATCGTGTGCTATAGAGAGCTTCCCTCTTCCCCCCTCCCATTCCCTCAGTTAGGTCGCCTTATTTGCTCCTCTATAGAATCTCCTTCATCTAGAGTTTCTCCTGCTACCCATTTCTCCCTAGGTTTGCATATTAGGGAAAGCATCCCGTTATCTTATTTTTGTGACTGACTAATCTCACTTAGCATAATGTCCTCCAGTTTCATGCATTTCCCTGTAAATTAATGTAATTGTGTTTTGTATGGCTAAGTAAAATTTTTTTTAATTTTTTTTTTATTGGGGTACTGTATTCATACATCATAGTGGGATACAATCTTTTGTAGACATACATGCACACATCACCCAGTCAGCCCCCACCTGATCCCCACCCCATTCTCTCCCCATCACTCCTGCCCATGCTTGGCTTAGTGGTTAACATCTAGTATTATAGCAATTTATCCAAAATTAAAAATGATAATCTCACATAACAGTTTCATTTGTCTGATACCAAGCTTTTGATGACTTAAAGATAACATTTCAATATTTCTTTATACTTTCTTTCTTACCAGAGGATTTTTTTTTCTATTTTTTAGGTGAAACAATCATATATTTATATATTTATTTTTCAGGAAAAAAAA
Source organism: Muscardinus avellanarius (assembly GCF_963383645.1). NCBI lineage: Eukaryota > Metazoa > Chordata > Mammalia > Rodentia > Gliridae > Muscardinus > Muscardinus avellanarius. The sequence continues at coordinate 91,114,087 of NC_137798.1, read as the reverse complement.
ATCTATCCTAATATGGAATATGGACTCTAGATACCCAAAACGATCTTGAAAAAGAACAAAGCTAGAAGATATATATTTTCTGATTTCAAACCATACAAAGCTACAATAATTGAAACAGTATAGTACTATTCTAAAGGCAGATATATAAACCATTTTAGTTAAATAAAAGCCCAGAGATAAATTCTTCCCTATATTGTCAGTTATTTTTGACAAGGTTTCCACGAACATTTGGTGGTGGAAATAATAATCTTTACAATAAATATTGTTGAAACATAATAATTACATGGAAAAGAATAAAGTTGGACCCTTACCTAATCCCATATACAAATATTAACTCAAAATAGATAAAAGACCTAAATATAAATCTTAAGACTATAAACTTTTAGGAGAAAATCTGGGTCATAAAACCTCACAACACTGAAATTGGCAGTGATTTCTTGGATATGATTTCAATGGCACAGGCAACAGAAGAGTATACAAACTCCCTAAAAAATAAAAAAAGATATTGTATATCCAAAGACAATGTAAACAGAGTTAAAAGTTACTAATAGAATGGGATAAAATATTTCCAAATGCTATATCTGAAGGTATATTAATATTCCAACTAGAAATCCTAAAAATTAACAACAATAAAGGCAAACAATACAATTTAGAGGTAGGTAAAAGACTAACATAAGTAATGAATCTCCACAGATAACCAATCTTAGTTGTCTGTTGGATGGAACTCTTGTTTCTCTGGTTCTGGTGTGTGTTACCTATTTCTTCTTTGCAGTTAATCTCTTTGAGTATTTTCTCTAGTGCTGGTTTTGAAGACATAAATTCCTTCAGTTTCTGTTTGTCATGGAAGCTTCTTATTTCTCCATCTAATTTGATAGAAAGTTTTGCTGGGTAGGAAATTTTTGGCTGGAAGTTGTTTTCTTTCAGAGTTTGGAATATGTTACTCCAAGCCCTTCTGGCTCTCATGACTTGGTTTGGGAAGTCTGGAGTGATTCTAATTGGTTTGCCTCTGAATGTCACTTGGCCCTTTGTTTTTGTTGCCTTTAGGATTCTCTGCTTGGCTTCCACATTGGTCATTTTGACAATTATGTGGCGTGGGGATCCTCTTCTCCGATCCTGTCTAAAGGGAGTTCTATAAGTTTCCTGGACCTGTGTATCAACCTCTTGCTCTATGTTTGGAAAATTTTCTGCTATTACTTCCTTGAAGAGATTGTTGATCCCTTTGGTTTCACTTTCCTTTCCCTCCTCTATTCCAATTATTCTTAGGTTAGCTCTCTTAAAATGGGCCCATATTTCTTCAATGTCAGATTCCTGCTGTTGGATATTTTTTCCTAGATTAGAAACTATGCATTCACTTTTGGAATTATCATCTTCTAAGAGCGAGATTCTGTTCTCCATGTGGTCTAATCGGTTGTTTGTGCTTTGAATTGAGGCCTTTACTTCATTAGTTGCATCCTTTATCTCTTTTTGGCTCTGTCTGAGTTCTTTTCGAAGAACCTCTATTATTTCTACAGTTATTTTCCTGATTTGATCTTCTAGAAATCTCTGATTTTCTGTTTTATCAGGTTCTGATGTTGTGGGGTTGTGGGCATTCATTGCTCCAGTATTATTCCTCTTTCCCATGATTTCGGATGTTTGTGCCTTCTCTGGGTTGTTCCCTTGGGTCACTATGACTTCACTTAAGGTGTTCTGGATCTCGAGTCAGTAGTATCTCAGACCCCACTACTCCTTTACTGGGTTGTATCACAGAGTCTCCGACCCAGAGAGTCGATAGAGGCTTCTTTAGACTGTGGGGGGTGCCAGGTTGCACGTTCTCTTATGGTGTGATATCTCTGCCACTGCCCCTCCCCCACTGGGTCAAGTCCCAGGGAGTACAGTACTGGGATTTCTCCTCTGTGGCCCGCAATTTGACTCACTGTTCTTGAGTACGCATATGTAGGTGTACTGGATTCAGTGAATTCTCTGCTTCTGCCGCTGATGACAATATGGCGCCACTGCTACGCCCTCAGCCATGAGTCTGGCGTATTTCTTCTTGGTTTTGATTTCCACTCTGAATCTCTGCAGTGTGTGCTGAGCTCAGCCACTGGGAGCTTTAGAATTTACCTGCAGTGAAAAATCCCGCCTGGCTGTTCCGCAGCGGCTCACCTCGGCTTGCTGTAGCCGTCCGGTGAAGTCCCCGTTGCCGCCAGCAGTATGGTGCTGCGCGTCCTTGGGCGTGAGGCCAGTGTATCTCCTCTGTGGCTCTGAGCTCTGTTCTCAGTCCGCTTTCTCTCTGGAGCCTGGTGATTTTTTTGTTTCTCTGGTGATGGTGTTTTCTGGCTGTGAAAGGCGTTGATTTTGTGGTAATGGAGATTGGTTGTTAGCCGGGCTCTTAAGCCCCGCTTTTCTTGGTCGCCATCTTCCCTGAAGTCTCCACAGTCACTCGGCTAAGTAAAATTTGATTGTGTACATATGTCACAGTTTCATATGTATTTTTGTAGGGTTTCTGTAGAAATGTTAACGTATTTGATTCTTAGGAGCTATACCCTCTTTAGTGGGGGTGTTACTTAGTATATACCACATATGTACCTAACTTTATTTTTAAAATGGGACCAATTTGAATTAATAAATATATCTTAATGCCAAGAATTTTAGATAAGGTATCATATGGGAGTTTATAAAATGATCAGGATGCTAACTACTATACTTGTAGATTGAGTTAAATGGCTTCCTTAGGTTAAGAAACTCTCAAGTTATGGCTCTGGCATTCAAATACAAGTCTTTATAATTTTATATGATTTTTCCTTGCTTTCAAATATATAGTAGTGAAAGTGAAGAAATCAAAAAAATCTACAATTATATGTTTAATATTTGCTCTAAATTATCATAGTTAACTCACAGACCTCCATAAAATGTCAAAGTACAGCTCTTTTTTAGTTTTACTGATGAGCAAAAAAAAAAAAAAAAAAAAAAAAACCCAAGGAAATCATGTAGCTCATACAATTCCACAAAGTTTGATAGTGGCAGAGCTGGAATATGTGTGGCCATTACTAACAAATAATGCTCTAAGAATATGGTTAGAACATAGAAAAAACAAGGGAACATAAAATCTACTTGAAAAAAAATACATAAAAAGGAAAAGACAAAGAACAAAACATTTGAAGACAACAAGGATGAAAAATGGGGAGGAATTCTTATTTTAAACACCAGGCTGGCAAGATCTCAACAGCATACCTAAATAAAGAAAGGCTTAGTGGCTAAAGCCAAGAGAAAGCTGTGTGGATTATATGCACATAACACTGAAAAGCTTGAAGTTATCTGTTTTGCATAATTGGTTTATTTTTTATCATGGGCATAAATTAGGTATTCTCATTATTTTCTTTCTAAAACCACATATTAAAAGTTTCAATAAAATATTACCCTGAAACTATTTTGGTCAACTATAAAAACACTATGTAAATCTAAATAACTGATGTAACTTATCCTGAGACACAAAACTTGAGGCAACATTTTATTCTACTACTAGAATAGGAAGCATACACCTGAGGAGTGGGAGTGGGGACTAAAGAGTGAGAAATGAAAGTAGGAAAAAAGTAGAAATAAAGTAAAAATGTTGGAAGATGTGGCTGAATTTTCCATTTTGATATCCACCCTCCAAGAAGACACTTCATCTCAGTACTGTGTGATATGGAGAAAGAAGCATCCTGTTCCCATCTCCCTCTGGTCAACATATCTCCCTGCTGAATATCCATTCATTTCCCAACACTTCTAGGTGGAGGTTGTGCAGGCCTAGAAAGGTCCTGCTTGTTGAGACCCATGTCTTCCCATCTTTAGTAGTGCTAGGGTAAAGAGCTGTGCAGTCTGAGTGGGAGGGGAGGTGGGAACAGGTCACAGCTCCCACCTGTGGTTGATTGGAGACTGTGTAGTTTGGAGCACTCTTCAGGAACCAAAGCGAGGACAGAGGAATAGGATGTGACGTGGCTACTGATATGCGGTCTGATGGGTGACCAGTGCATTAGAAGGGACACTTTCTATACTGTGGACTAGAGAATTACACAGTAAGCTAGAGACCCAATGATGCCAGAAATGTGGCTCAGCTCCAAAGGAAGCTGACAGTATAATCCTCAGTATGAGGAAAGACAAAGGCCTGAGGTTAGGGAATGGGGCATGTGTCGGAGGTGGGGGAGTGGGGCAGGGATGCAAGTCCCAGAGTCAAAAGGCTGGAAACCCTGGAATTTTTATGTCTCAAAGGTAGAACAAAGTGTGTCTTGCTCCAGAAGACAGAGATCAAATTCACCTCTCCTTTGCCTTTTGCTCTATCTAGGCCCCCAGGTGATGATTATGGTACCTGCCCACATAGAGGCAGATCTTCCCTACGCTCTTCATCCACTCACTTGCCTTTATGGTCCAAATATCCCAAAAACACAGCAGAAAGGCTTTTCGAGCCACTTAGAGATCTCTTAACTCAGGAAAGCTGACACTTAGTTATCACAGCAGACTTTTGAGACAGTAGATTCATTTCTTGCACTCTTTCAAATAAGTAACTTCTTATTCTATATAACTTTTAACTGTAGTTAAAATTATCTTTTCTCCTAAAGTAATGAGACAATAAAACTTTATTTTATGTACTCTATACTGATATATTTAAATGTATAATTAGCATGTATTTATAATACTTACTATATATTTAATCTCTATAATTTATTAATAAACATTTATTTCTATCATATCATTAAATATTGATAAAGTTGTAATTAATTTAAATATATTAAGTATTGATGGATTTATTAATTTATAAATAAATAATTTGGAAATGAATTTTTATTAGACAATCTATTTTTCATTCTTTCCATTCCTTGTTTTATTTCTTACAATTTGTTCATTTTTTTAAACATTTATTTAGTGGTTGTAACAAAGAAAAACTAAAATGTATTTTGAAAAGATAAAAGACATGAGCAGTTACTAATTGGTACCTTTGTGTTTTAGCACTCTGGTATACCAAATGACATATTCTAATAGGGGTTATTTATTTCCCTCTGGATTTTAATTTCTTTTATGATAATTTGGCTATTTTTCACCACACAAAGGGCATTGGAATTGAAGAATGAGGGTCATTTGAATACCTGAAAATAAATCTTTAAAATAGGTTTTTTATACCCAGCATGAGTCTAGAAGTATGGTGAGCCCTAGGGGGTCATATAAAACCTTTACCAGGTTGGGAAGGCTTCCTTGCTTCCATTGCTTAGCTGCCCCCAGCAGTCCCAGTGAGCAGGCTATTCATCTGGGTAGAATGGACAGAAGCTCATATAGACAACTGGATTATGCCAACAAAAGCGCAAATGAGATGTTCGCCTGTGGAAAGAGCCAGTTAAATTTAATGTGGTAATGGTGATGACACCAGGAACTGTACTGAGACCTAACAGATGTAATGTGTTTTCCTGAAATTATATTAGAAGATTCCCATCTGTGCGCTTTGTCTTCAACTATACAAATACGCAGAGAAGCCCTGAGCCCTGGTCTAGGGATGACTCTTAAGGTATGGCATTAGCAGTCTGTGTTTTGAGGTTAGTGGATCTGAATTTGAATCCCAGTTTTCCTTACTTAGTAACATTTTTCATCTTGGGCAGCCTACTTAACTCCCATCAACCTCTGTTACTGACTTATTAGTCTCTAACTGAGGTGTAGAGTTGTGCAGAAGATCTATTTGATCATCAATTTGAAATTCTTTATAACTCTCAACAAGTGATTGTCAGCGTAAAGTTACAAAGCCAGATCCATTTAGATACTCTAAGAGCAAAGCCCTTAACTCATGTCATTAGCAATTTTCAAGATTTTGACCCAATTCCCTCCTTCTTACACAAAAAAGAGATAAAACAATATTACTGTAAAATAGGCAACGATAAGTTTTACAGTCTTGAAAAATGCTTAATTTACCATTTTTCACTTGAACTCAGAATATGTTAACACGGCAAAGGAGCAAGTAAAAGATTTGTAGAGACAATAGTGGCTGCAGGGATGTCCTAAAGCCTAGCTTTAGCTCTCTTGAATATATTCTAAAGCACACTGTAGAGTAGCTTATTGAACATTTAACCAATAATTAAACAACTCAAATTTCCTCTCCAAATCCCTGAAGGGATGGGCTCTGTAGAGTGAGCTGATTCCTAGAGAAAGTGAACCACAGACAGTCCCCATGGTACAATTGCCTGACTTACAATTTTTCACTTTTAAAATGGCACAATAGTGATAAACATTTGGTAGAAATCATATATCAAGTTTTGAAGGTTGATCTTTTCTAAGACTAGAAGATATGCATTAGATACTCTTTCTTGATTCTAGGCCACGACTTCCAGACAGTTACTCCATCACCAGGGTATACAATTAGCAGCTCATCTCCCGTGCACTTTGTTATGAACTATGGACATTTGGTAGGCTATGTCCATAAAAGGCATTTTTCACATTAGTTATTTTCAATTGACTTTGTGCTTATAGAGAGGTAGCCCCATTGTAAGGTCTGGAGCATTTATACTTGCTGTGTCTTTCATATGCAAATCTCCCAATCCAGTGCCAACTCCCTCAACCACTTTATCTGTTGGGCTTTCACACACAGGCCCACCATTTGCTCTGGTTACACAATCTATGTCCAGGGCCTGCTGAAATGATTGCCAGGAGCCAATTTTAACCTGCTTTTGATTTTGAAATGTATAGTAAGGACTCTTTCACATAGTTTCCCAGCTCTTCTGTCTTCCAAGTGCTTCTTATTGTGGCCCCTATTAGTGTGGGTGGCCTGACCCTCTTTTACTGCTAATCTATTGATATTGCCATGCCTGAATAATAATGAATATTATGTAAAAATGGAGATTAAACCTTTTTATTTATGTGAAAATTTTAGTTTCTACTTTCTCCCTGGAATTGTAGCAAGTACCCTATCATCTATCTATCTACCTATCATCTATCTATATATCTATCATCTATCATCATCATCATCTTCTATCATCTATCATCATCATCATCATCTTCTATTATCTATCTGTCTATCTATCTATCTATCTAATCTATCACCTATCTATCATCTACCCATAGTGAATGAAATCCAAATACTTTTCTGCCAGCTAAGGAGTGTATCAAATATAGTATTGGAATATGCTTCCTACACTTTCATTTCTATTAGTGATTAAAGAGTATGCATAGGATATATCATTTGACAGTCAAGTTCTTACATTTTCTTCTAAAATACACTTCCAACATTGTATTTTGCTTGGAATAAAATTACCCTTGTTCCCTAGTTAAAAACTTATTTTCTCTCCTCAGTTTGATTGCTTTTAAGAGCTTCATACTTTGACAAAACATTTGGTTGAGAATAAAATGTATTTCCTGCCAACATATCTTTCTAAATACTGTTCATTATGATTATACCTAAATATAATTAAATAGAACTTCAACTGTCTTGTGATCTGACATAGCTGTGGGTGATTTACACATAAAACTATTCTAGGAGATGAAAGAGGCAGGGATGATCTATTTTGGACGATGGGTTTGGCAGCACTCACATCTCTGCTGGTCACACCTGCCATATGCTGGCTTCTCTTTTCCTCCAACTGTTTTCCTCCCTGAGAGTGACTTCAAGGCAGGAGACATCACTTGCCACTTCTGGACCTGAGAAGTGCTTGTGCTTGCATATTAAGTAGTTTGCTTCATCTTAAACTATCTTGGTGCTGCATTTTAGCCTCCCTGTCTTTTCTTGGAGTGATTGAAACAATCATTCCCTTCAGCATTTCCTCCAAGTGCCAAAAAGCAAGATTTTTTTGTTCCTCTAAATCTATCATTGGGATTTCTGGCTCTTAACAAAGAGCAACATAGGATTGTTTTGGAAAACAAATGAAACTTCGAGGACATATTGTTGGCAAAATGCAAACTCTATAGCATGCTCTGAGCAAAATGAACTCTATACCTATACCCAGGATGGAGGGAAGTTGTAGCATAAGCAGAAGTAAAACAAGAGTGATATTGGAGCTACTTTTCTTTCTGCTCATTTATTAAACCCAAATCTTGTCAAAAACCTAATTTTCCCCAAAGCTAAAGATGAACAGGCTAGTTACAGACTAACACCTTGTTTTCTGAGTTCTTTGGAAAAAATTTTTTTCATACTTTTTTCTTTGGATATTTTGGCCTAGTACTTGTAAGTATAAAGTAATTCTCTTGAAGATTTAGCTACTTTAAGGAACTAAATGAAACTTTTTTTACTTGCAATACTGAAATTATGCATAAGAGTAATATGATCAAAGGCCAACAAACAAATCAGAGTATTTTGAGTCTTTCTACCACTGGGCTCTATTAAAGGTGTTGCATACTTAATGTTTCCCTGTCTGGGTCTTAGAACAGTGCCTCTAGGTAAAATATGTCCATCAGCTTTAGTAACTATATATAATAATACATGGTGGGATTAATTAATTTAGAATTTAACAAAAATGCCTATGGGAATCAAAGTAGGAGTGACATGTTACAGCTTCTAGTCAGTTTATCATCAGAAAAGAAGGCAGAAAAAAAAACAGAAGAATAAGTCCAAACTGGGGACAAAGGTAGGTGTGCTGAAGGCACTGAATTCCCTGAAATACTAAAATTCAAATGCAGCGTGTTTTTAACAAAGTGACTTCAGCCTCATTTATGGACAAATATCAAACAATTTAAGATATTTTTCTATCACTGTTTTTAATAAATATGGAAAATGAGGAAAGAATTAAATTTATAAGTTTATTTGTAAACTATATATGAGAAATTAATTCATTTCTCAGACTTTCTTAAAACAGGTTAAATATCACCATGCAACTAAATCCTGGCCTCTTAGTTTTCCTTGAAAGGTTACAAACCTGAGAAGGGGACTCTTTTCCATGCTTTCCTTTTCTTTTTGCTACTGCCTGGTTTTCATGTTTAATGGCTAGGGTTCCTACAGCTAATATGGAACATGAGCTAATCTGGATGATAGAAAGTCTGTGTACAGAAGCAGAAATTTATAAAAAGCCTCAGCCCTTCAGATACCATCTGCTGATCTCATAAGGGTCTTACATAAGAGAAGAACACCTTACTTGTTTAACGCATCATTATAAAGACTCCATTACTAGCAGCTTAAAGTGATAATTAATATAAATAATTTTCAAAATTTTTTTCTTTGACCAACAGTAAATGCACAACAAACTAAATTACTATTAAATTTTTATGGGACTAATGCTCTCACTTTTAAGAACTTTAGTAGCCACAGTTATTTTACTTAATTAGGCAGGAACTTATCTCTCCAAAATAATTTTCTCTAAGTTCTTCAAATGGACACTGCACTTGATAACTACCTAGTGCTTGGAGATGCACGCCACATCCTTCTCCAGTCTTACTCTTTGCCCTATGTGTGACAGAGGTTCCTGTTTTATAAAACTTTGTTTAAGCCGGGCGTGGTGGCGCACTCTTGTAATCCACGTTCTTGGGAGGCGGAGACAGGAAGATCGCGTTGGTTTGGAGCCAGTCTCGCTGGCTTAAGAGACCCTGTTTCCAAATAAAAAGTATAAAATGGGTCTGGAAGTGTAGTCCAGAGGTAGAAGGGCTTCCAGGAACCCCAGTATCACCAAAATAATAATAATAATAATAATAACTTTGTTTACACAACTTTCTTTTCCCATATTGAAAACCCTAATTTTTTTGATGGTATTAAAGGGAAAAATGATAATGTCCAAGACTTAATACGAGAAGTAACCATTTCTGTAGTCATTAAAAGCATAAGCTTTGGACTCAGATGGACTTGGTTTGATTTTGAATTTTTTATTTACTTGCTGTGACAAAAGTATGGCACACTATTAACATTTTTCAAGACTCGGTTTTTTCATGTGTAAAATATAGCTAATTTTAGTTGCCTGTAGAGGGTGTTTGAAAAATTCAAGTGAGATAATGCACAGAGAACACTTAGTGATTGCTTAGTACTTCACAAGTAATAAGTGAATCAGGAATCTTAGACTTGGGCATCAGTACTAATGCCAAAAGAAAAATAAAAACACGTTAATGGAGACCAATAATTTATTGATCCAGTTGGTTGAAATCTTATAGTAATAATGCAATAATATAAAAGTTATTGCATAGGAGGAACTTTAGAAAAATAAGTGGAAGCAATATATGAGCAAATAGGGTGATCTAACTGAGGGAGATTAGAAGGGGGAAGAGAGAAATTTTCTGATGTACATGAGATACATTTATAAATACATCAAAGTCAATCTCTAAGCCAAAAATGAGAAGGATAAAGGGGAGGAGGTATGGGGTGGGAATTGGGGAAGGTATAATGAGTGATGTGTTCAAGTATGCCTCTACCATCTTGTACCCTATTAAGATGTATGACTACAATGTACCAATAAAATATTTTTTTTAAAAAGATGAAACATTTTTTAAGAAATTGAGAAAAAATAATGTGGATTTTTTTATATCCCAGCATACATTTTGGAAAGCTAGAGAAACAGAAAAGTATGTTTTAGTTAGCATTGAGAAATCATAAGCATTTCTTCATTTTTTTTCTTCACATGTAACTTTTTTAGTTTGGTTTATATAAGTTTCAAGGAGAGATGGTTTATAAAAAAAAACTCTTAAAAGGCAACAAATAGAAAGATCAATAGGCTTAGAGGGATAGAAGACAAAAAATATAGTTGAAATTATATGAACTTGAATTATTAGAGACAAAAGGGAATATTAAGATTTGGTTGACTTATTAGAATGAAACTGAGCTGGAGGAAGGGGCTTAGCAACACTACTACAACCTGTGGGGAAGATAATAAAAATCTTGACTGTGTCTGAAAAGATATCTTAAAATACATTCAGGTGGTTTAGATTGGCTTTCCAGTTGAAAAACTACCATCAAATAAAGGTGGAGAAAGGACTTTCCAAATCTCTTTTAAATACTTGCTACAGATCAACTTACATAAGAAAATATAAAATATCATAACCAAAGAGAAACTTTCTGAAAGCAAGGCCTCTGCTTCTTGCAAATCTCCTGAGGAATTTTGATTCCTAAATGATGCAGGCTATGCTGGAGCAGCCTTACAGGAAGGACCAGATGATGTTTAGGGAAGAGGAGTTCAGCTTGGACTCCTAGAATGGTTGGTAGGAGAATCACAGAGGGAGAATTGTCATCTGTTTAAATTATTCTAGCTCACACTACATCAGTTGCACCCAAAATACTACTAAACAACTTGACAGAGTTTGAAGAAAAAAGACATACTAAGTAGAAACACTGATAAAAGGAATCTGTTTCAGGTGGTAGGTTATTCTGTAATCTGCTTATTCTTACAATCAGGCTGCTCTCACCTGTCCTAAAAAAACAATTATGAACAATAAAGGGAAGAGAGAAGAGAGTGAAATTGGCATGTAGTGACTTTTCCACCCTAATTTTTATGATGATAACTTTTTCCAACTGTTTAGTATGAGATTCTTCACAATAGTGGGGGGTACAATGATTTTTCCAATACCTGAATCCCAACATCAAGATCCACTCATGTGTTGCCATTTAATGCATCTGTTTTTTGTCATCTTTTCCTTTCATTAGCTGTAGTCATATCCCCCAAAGGATGGATGAAATAAGCCCTGCCCTCACATAGCTTTGGTTCTACTAAGAAAAAATGTATATGAAAGAATGGATCAAGCTGTATAAGTTTGTACCAAGCCCTTTGGGAACGCAGAAAGGGAAAAATAAATCACACTGATGAAGATGGGACAAGCTGCCTGGAGGACAGAATGATGATAAGAAAGCCAGGTGAAGAATGAGGTGCATTAAAAACTCATGCAAAGAAATAACACAAGGTTCAGAGGATTGAAACAGCATGGTGAGAAGAAAAATGGCAAGTGTTTGTTATGATTGGAGTATAAAGACCAAAAAATGGACTTGTGCTTGGAAAGGCTGAAAAGAAAGGCGGGGATCCATTCCTCACAGATGACTTCACATCTGAGAGTAAGCAGTGGAGGCATTATCTTGGAAGATGTTTCTGAAATTTTATAATTATTGTGGGAAATAAAAGATGAAATTATAAGGGAAGATAGAGACTTTACCACACAATACTTTTTTGTATACTGAAAATTCTGAACACTCTAAGGGAAGCAGCCAGGCATTGAATGTTTTGAAATAAAAAACCTAGTAACTTTTGCTTTTCAGATGGATTACTCTGGGCATATTGCAGAAGATAGATTGGAGGGAAATAAAAGAAACAGGAATACTGATTAGGAGTTTTTTTTAATACATATGTATATAATTTCAATAGGTTTAAACCATTAACAAATAGTAGTTATTTCCAAAATATGTTAATGGTGTGTAAAAATATTCCTGCTGTTTACTATTTGCTATTTTAAATGTGAATTAATTTTAAATAATTTACATTATTTTGATTTCTGCCTATAAGATATACTATAATTATCTGCCTGTTTCCACATGTTTTATTCCCTCACTCTTCTAAGAGTATCTATAGTAAGATACAATTGTTCAACTAGATAAATGTTAAGATTATGATTTATTTGTATTTTATTAAATTTGTGTGTAGTTAGGGGATATTTTTGACAGAGCATTATTTTTGGTGATTCAGTTTATATTGTTTATATTAACCCATCCTTCGAATCTGTGAGTCCCCTTAGCATATTTGGAATTCACCTAGTTTCCTGGTGTTATACATGGTACAATATAATCCATTATTCTAATTTTTAAAATTCTTCTTTATTTTTTTAAATTGACAATATTTCAGATAGTGTCAAAAATGAACTAGAATTTTATAATTGGTAGAATTCAACGAAGCTATATTTCAAATTTTAGATCGTTAAATTGATTTATGTTTCTACACATTCTGACATTTAGAATCAGATACAGGGGGAAAGGAGACATTGATAATTTGAGTTTTGTCCTTCAGATAATTACTTCAATCTTTCATACTGCTTTCTGGACAAAATATAACTTTCCTGAAATAGCATTATTTTTTGAGCATCACCTTGTAACTTTCTATAGTTTTTGACCTCAGCATTTGGAGAGTGTGTGGACTGATTCTAGAGAGTAACTTGTTGTCCACCTCAAAACCACATAGCAATCTACATAGCAGAACCATATAGCAACATTATATACCAATACAGCACAATGCATATAAATTTCTAATACTTACCTAACAATGCCACTTAAGAAAAAAAAATGTCTCATATGTATGTCATTGTATTTTCTGGGAAAATCAATTGTAATTTATATTAAGCCAAAAAAATAATAAGTTCCTGAAGTACCCTATTGACTTTCTTTGAGAAAAGATATCTAAAAATGTGATACGTTCTTTATCAGCCATTTGTGTGTTCACAGTTAAAACCATAGAGCTTTTCTAAAAAATCTGAACAGCTGAAGAGGTTTTTTTCAAGCTTGTATAAGGCAGAATCATTGCAATTATGAATAAAATATGTAGAAGTTCTGTGTTTAAAATTGCCCTTCACTTTTAGCTCTATTTTAATAGTCAGAATTCTTTATAGTATGAACATTGATTTTAGTTTATTTCTTATAAGAGCACTGCAACTCTCCCATAAGATAACAAACACTTTAATCATTTTAAACTTGTGGAAGATCATTCCAAGTCATAAATAACAAATTCTATCAAATTCATGATCATATGTTTGCTATTGTTTCAACATATATATTATTTTATTTTATTTTTTATTGTTGCATTTTAGTCATACATCTTATTGGGGTACAAGATGTTGGAGACATACATGCACACATCACCCAACCAGCCTTTACCCAATTCCCACCCCATTCCCTTCCCCTCCCTCCTCATGTTTGGCTTAGTGATTGACATTGATATATTTGTTAAAGTACATCGTGTGCTTTAGAGAATTTTCCTCTTCTAACCTCCCATCCCTTCAGTTAGGTTTCCTTATTTGCTCATCTATAGTATCTCCTTCTTCATCTAGAGTTCCTCCTATGACTCATTTTCTCCCTAGCTTCTGCATATTAGGGAGAACATCCAATTTCTTATTTTTTGTGACTGACTAATCTCACTTAGCATAATGTCCTCCAGTTCCATCCATTTCCCTGTAAATTGTGTAATTGTGTTTTTCTTTGTGGCTGAGTATAATTCCATTGTGTACATATCCCATAGTTTTGTAATTCATTCATCTGTTTATGGACATCTTGGACATCCATATTTTGGCAATGGTGAATTGTACAGCTATTAACATAGATACACATGCATTAGTTTTGTAGTTTTGTTTCTATTATTTGGGATAGATACCTAGAAGTTGTATTGCTATATCATATAGTTAACTCATTTTCATTCTTCTGAGGATCCTCCGTACTGTTTTCCAAAGTGATTGCACTAATTTGCAATACCACCAACAATGTATTAGAGTTCCCACTTCTCCACATCTTTACCATCATTTGTTGTCATTTATATTTTAAATGACTGCCATTCTAGTTAGAGTTCTGTGAAATCTAAGAGCAGTTTTGATTTGCATATTTCTGATTGCTAATGATGTTGATTATTTTTATGCATTTACTAGCCATTTGAATTTTCTCTCATGAAGTGTCTATTTAGTTTCCTTGTCCATTTTTTGATTGGGATATTTGTTTTCTTAGTACTGAGTTTCTTGAGTTCTCTGTATAGACTAGATATTCATCCTCTATCAGAGGAGTAGGGTGGCAAAAATTTTCTCCCACTCTGTTGGATCTCTGTTGAGGTTCTTGATAATTTTCTTTGCTGTATAGAAGCTCTTCATTTTAATGCAATCCCATGTATTGATCCTCCTTTTAGTTTCTTGTGGCTTTGGGTTCTTATTGAGAAGGTTTTTACCTGTGCCTATGTGTTGCAGTGTTGGACCTATGCCCTCTTTAAGGAGCCTCAAGGTCTCTGGTCTAATTTCTAAGTCTTTGATCCATCTTGAATTGACTCTTGTGCAGGGTGAGAAAGTGGGGTTTATTTCCATTTTTCTGCATATGGTTAACCAGTTTTTCTAACACCATTTTTGAACGGGTTATCTTTTGTCCAGTGTATTTGTTTTACCCCTTTGTCAAAAATCAATTGGCTATAAGTGGTTGGATTTGTTTCTGAGTCTTCTATTCTTTTTCTTTGGTATATGGATCTGTTTTTGTGCCATAACCATGCTGTTTTTATTACTGTGGCTTTGTTGTATACTTTAAAGTCAGGTATTGTGATTATTCCTGCATGGTTTGTGTTGCTGAAAACTACTTTGGGTATTCTGGGGTTTTTGTTGTTACAAATGAATTTAAGGACTGATTTTTATGTCTGTGAGGAATGATCTTGGTAGTTTAATGGGAATTGCCTTGAACCTGTAGATCACTTTTGGAAGTATAGACATCTTGATACTTATTCAGCCCCTCCATGAACATGGAAGATCTTTCTATCTTCTAAGATCTTTGGTTTCCTTTTTCAGTGCTTTATAATTTTCTTTCTAGAAGTCTTTTACCTCCTTGGTTGAGTTTAATCTTAAGTATTTTATTTTTTGTTGGATATCCTAAGTGGAAATGATTTCTGGGTTTCTTTATTTAAATTTTTTATTGGTGCATTATATTCATGCATAATATTGGGGTAAAAAACTTGTGTGTACATACATGGGTAGGGTAACCCCTACCCAATTCCCACCCTATTCCCCACCCCCGATCTCTCCTTCCCTTGCTTGGCTTAGTGGTTGACTTCAATATGTTTAAGTACATCTGGATTTATTTTTCAGTGGATTTATAGTGAGTATACTTAAAAGCTTCTGATTTTTTAAGAATAATTTTGTATTCAGACACTGTTGAATTTGTTGATCAGTTTTATAAGCCTTTTGTTTGAGTTTGTTGGGTCTTCTAAGCATATTATGATGTCATGTGCAATAGTGAAAGTTTAAGTTCTTCTTTGCCTGTTTGTACTTTTTTGATTTTCTTTTCTTGCCTTATTACCCTGGCTAGAGTCTCAAGTGCTATATTGAAAAAAAGTGGTGATAATGGTCATCTTTGTTTTGTTCCTGTTTTTAGGGGAAATTTTCAAAGCTTTTCCTCATTTAATATGATATTGCACTTTCTCCTATGGTGTGATATCTCTGCCACTGCCCCTCCCCCACTGGGTCAAGTCCCAGGGAGTACAGTACTGGGATTTCTCCTCTGTGGCCCGCAATTTGACTTACTCTTCTTGAGTACGCAGATGTAGCTGTACTGGATTCGGTGAATTCTCTGCTGCTGCCGCCGGTGGCAATATGGCACCGCTGTTACACCCTCGGCCATGAGGCTGGCGTATTTCTTCTTGGTTTTGATTTCCACTCTGAATCCCTGCAGCGTGTGCTGAGCTCAGCCACTGGGAGCTTTAGATTTTACCTGCAGCGAGAAATCCCACCTGGCTGTTTTGCAGCGGCTCACCTCGGCTTGCTGTAGCCGTCCGGTGAAGTCGCCGCTGCCGCCAGCAGTATGTCGCTGCTGCTGCGTCCTCGGGCGTGAGGCCCGTGTATCTCCTCTGTGGCTCTGAGCTCTGTTCTCAGTCTGCTTTCTCTCTGGAGCCTGGTGATGTTTTTGTTTCTCTGGTGATGGTGTTTTCTGGCTATGAAAGGCGCTGATTTTGTGGTAATGGAGATTGGTTGTTAGCGGGGCTCTTAAGGCCCGCTTTTCTCGGTCGCCATCTTCCCGGAAGTTGCTTTAACTTTTCTATATCTTATTGACTTGGTTTAAGAATGTTGTATTTATCTAGAAAGTTGTCAATTTCTTCCAGATTTTTCATTTTATTTAAGTGTAGTTTTTCAAAGAAGTTCTGATAATCCTCTGGATTTTTACACTGCCAGGGATAATATCTCCTTTTTCATCTCTTATCTTCATAATTTGGGTTGATTCTTTTTTGTGGTTAAGTTGGCTAGTGATTTATCTATCTTTTTTTTTTTTCTGAGAAACCAACTTTGAGTTTTGTTGATATTCTGTATTTTTTTTATTCTCTACTTTATTGATTTCTGCTCTGATTTTAATAATTTCCTGTATTCTACTGGCTTTGAGGTTAGGTTGTTTTGGTTTTCAAGGGCTTTGAGGTTTGTCATTATTTATTTGGTGATTTTCTGTTCTTATGTGAACACTCAGTGCTATGAATTTTCCTCTTAATACAGCCTTCAAAGTGTCCCAGAGGTTTTGATATGTTATATCTCTATTGTTTTTTTTTTTTTTTAACTATTTTCAACTTCTTTTGTTTGTATGGGGAATTGAACTCAGAGGATTTTTACCTCCAAACTATACTCCTAGTTATATTTTACTTTTTATTTTGAAACAGTTTTTATGTTGCAGAAGCCTTCACTAAATTGCTGAGTCTGGCCAAGAATCTGTTATCCTCCTGTTTCAGTCTCCCAACTACTAGAATAACAAGTATGTGCCACCACATTCAGCTTATTCCCAACTTTTCATAATTTTGTTTCTAATTCATGTATTTTGAGTATTTCTTAACATTTCTAACAGCTACCACTATTTATCACCCCATCATTTTAAAGTTATTACTTGCTTGCTCTCATTCCTAAACTATAATATTAATAGATTCCTAAATTATGCTTATGTATACAACATAAATAAGGAAAAATATCAAGACAGGTCCTGAGTCTCTTATGGGAACCCCTGTGGTCATGACAGTGAGTTGCCAAGGATGAAACATAAGTACTAACTTCTTACTGATAATAGTTATGACACTAAAATTACTTGATTAAATTGCCTTTAATTTAGCTTTTCAAAAAAAGAGAGAATGGAAATTATATACTATCAGGAAAGTAGGGCTGGGAAATTACATGAAACATAAGTCATAAATCTATGTTTATTTCATAATAGCAAAACACATTTTTTTGGATTGGGGATGGAAAACAGGGTACTTCTACCTCTGGGCTATCCCACCAGCTCTATTATATTTTTCTTTTTGGAAACAGCATTTTGCTATGTTCATGAGAGCCTCAGTAAGTTTCTGAGGCTGGATGAAAACTTGCAAATCTCCTGTTTCAAGTCTCCCAAATACTAGTGTGTGCCACTTAGCCTAGCCAATTCACAAATCTTTCAGTGTAGAAAACAAGGTGCTACCATTATCTTGCCCAGGCTCCACCTCTACTCACAGCCACATGGACAAAATTCCAGAGGGCATTTGAATAAGAGTTGCTTTTTAATTCAATGATGATTTCAATATCTATGTAATTCATGAATAGGCATGAGACCCACCTGAAAAAATAAACTGAAAAAAAAATCTAAAATTCTAATTCCATGAGATTGAAGTTTTTCATATGCCTATCAGGCCTCTATTATAAAAATAATCTCAAAATATTCTGGGTAAAATCATGTCCCATAAAATAAACAGAAGATATGGAAATTTTTTCAATTTAATTAGTTTTTATATTCACCAAATTAAAAGTCAAGTATTAATGAAGAGTTACATGTATATACTTTAAAAATTCCAATTTTACTTTTAATAAGCCAAGATGGTCTAATATGCAAGCTTTTGATTAAAGGCCAACTAAGAAGGACTCCGTGTGTTGTACATAGGGAATAGAATTTTAATTCTTCTTATTTTTTTTCCACAAAATAAATGCCAAAGTGAAAGTTCCAGAGCAATATGTATTATGTAGCCCTCATGAGCAAAAGAAATGATTGCAAAGGGGCTGAATTTTGGCATGAGATTTCTGGCAGGTCTTTTGGTTTGACAAAATTGACACTTAATTGCCCCTAAGAGTAGTGGCCAAGTCTCTTTTCCAGTGAATCAAAGAAATTAGCTCTCTGGCTTAAACATCAACAGTTAGACCTTTATCTGGGATATGTCTCTGTTTTACAAAATGACAATTTGTGAACAACCATGACTAATCAGAACTGGGAAGGGGGGAAATCTAACTGTGGTCCATTTTGTATAGGAACAAATTTGGCTCCTGACTTTTCTTCCTTTCCTTTCCCTTCATTACTTCCTTCCTCCCCTTTACCTCTTTCTTTATTTGTCTCTTTCTCTTTCTTCTTTCTTTTTCTTTTTCTTCTTTTCTGTCCTTTTACTCTCATAATATTGGAAAATAAACTCTGGTTTTATTTTCCTGGACCTTTTTATTTTTTATATTGAAACGTGTCTCACTAAGCTGCTGCATACTGGCCTCGAACCTGTAATTCACTTGTCCCAGATGCTCAAGTACTGGTATCACAGGTACGTACCACTGTACCTGGATCTCAGTTTGACATTGTTCAGAGAGATGGAACTCTCTCACCACTGCCAATGTTATTTTTCCCTCATCCTCTTTTTGGTTTGGGATAAAAAAGAATACTCAAACTGTAATGATCAATGTCTCTGTGTAGTCTGGGTACATAAGATTTTGTTTTTTTTTTTTTTTTTTTTACTACAGTGATTATCACAGTTACATAGAAACAATTTAACAAGTGATCCCGGGGTGCAACAATCAAAATTATGCTTCAGTAGGTCAAGAGAGGGATGTATTTTTGACCAAGCACCCTGAGATTGTCCTAAAACACATGCCATATACAATTCAGTTGGCAGCACTAGCAGTGGAAATGTCACTTTTCCAGACAGTACAAGAGATCACCAGTTATTGAGTAAGGCATTGAGAACAATCAAAGTTGCCTTCATATTGGAGAATTATGATGGTGCTGTAGCCTGGATATTGTTTCTCCTCAATTCTCATTCATAATTTTTAGGACAAGCAGAAATATTTTGAGAATAAAGTCAGTATCAAAGACAGGAGGATGTCAGGTTCAAAGCTATACTTGGCAACTTATTGAGGCTCTCAGCAACCTAGTGAGACCTCATTTCCAAATAAAAAATAAAACTGGGCTGCAATGTCTCCAGTTTCAATCCCTAGAGCCAAAAAAAAAGTCATTGAATTTGTACAAACCATTGATGTCCTCATCCACGGGACAATTTTGCTGGTGCTTCTTCAATTCTAAGATCACCCATGACAGGCAGCCACTGGACTGCAGCCTGACCACTGGGGAATGTGAGTGACTGTGTGTCTCATAAGCTGTATTTGCATTTAAATGTTATTTCTTCTGTAATTATTCACTCCCTAACTTGCCAACATCTGTTAAATCTGGACTGTATCTCAAGACTGGAGAAGACATGAGGACATAAAAAAAAAAAATCCAGTTCTTATTCTCAGGGAGATCATCACTATCTAAAAATGTGAGACATTTACACACATGGAGCTCACAATAGAATGATTCTACTTGAAGCTTTAGATGTACGTTTCTTTTTAAGTGGAGAACATGTTAAGTGGTGAAATATCTACTAAGATGCGATTCTAAGTAAGACAGACCTGAGTTCCTAGTTGTGACCTTGGATTAGTGACTTCTCTGAACTTTCTTTCTCACAGAGTAAGGAAGACTGTTCACCAAGGCAACACCTACAAAACACTAATAATTTGCCTGAAATATAATGAGTGTTTCATAAATATTAAAAATTCATGAACAAACTGTAATTTTCAATTTTTATGGGAAGAAGAGAAATTAACATTCATTGGAACTTACTGTATTCTGTGCATTATATGAAACATATTTTGCATACATAATTCAATCAAAACTGGTACAATTCATAGTGCTTCTCTGAAAAATTTTAGTAAAAACAATCAACTTTTTTTCTCAATCCAGAATGGAAAACAATGCATTTTGCTTCCTGAGAGATAGAGGTTTTAATGAATATGCCAAAACATACTAAAGGATTTTCACCTACCACAGTTGTTTTTTGTACAGAATAAAATAGTAATGCTTGCAAATTCACTTTCTACATTGATTTTCTTCTTGTCAGTGCCAACAATCAACTGTCCCCAGGCTATGATGAAGCACTGAAAGTTATCTTTCCCAGAAACAGGATAATTTTGCCCTAAACCATCTGCCTTTCCAGGTAATATTTGTTGTTAAAATATCACGATTTCATGTATGCAGTGCTAGTAAAGAATGGAGCTATGGAACTGACTGATACTAAACGGGCTAAACAATTCCAAAGCACCCTTCCAGCATTGGAGAAACCATCTGCTTGTTAATTTAAATTTCCAAGCAGAGAATCTACTCTTCACCTAATAAATATTAATTAGAGCCTGCAGGATTCAAAGCAAGAATTATTTTTATGTTTGCATTTTGGCCATTTGATTCATAGCTCAAAGAGAGTCCTCCAGTCCTATGCATTAATGTATCACTTACAACTCAACATTCATTCATGTACTCATCCAATTATTCACATATATATGCAAAAAATGATACTAATTACTTACATCTCAAGAGCAGTTTTTTGTGATCCTGAAATATGGAATCCTTTCTTAGATAACACTATGTTACTTCTATAAACATCAAAAACAAATACAGAAAACCCTTCTCATACTTATTTTCATGACTTCTTTCAAAAAGGAAATCAAATTAGATTAAGTAGCTAAGAAAAATTTAGGTCTCTGAAATCCCTTTAGGCCTGCCTTCCTTTCATTGCAAGCAACTCTTCATTTAATTGATGATTCAACAAATAATGATTTCATGTTTTCTGTGGTCCAGCACTTTGCTAGGCATTTGAAATGCAATAATAAATAAGGTAAACATAATCACACCACTCATCATTAACAACTTGGAAGGATAGGATAAAATAAATGAGAAGATAATAAATACAGTCATGTGCCTCCTAAAGACATTTTGATCAATGAGAGACTGCATTTATGACCATGGTTTTATAACATGATGATGGATCCTAGGCATTCTTAGTGCTTCATGACATCACAGCCATTGTAATGTCCAAGTGCAAAGCATTACTCATGTGTCTTTGAGCCTCTGGTGTCAACAAATGTACATACAGTTATGTAAAAGTGTACAGAATATTTTCCACTAATAAACAACTACACTACTAATTGTAGATTTATTATAGTATATTTTCATACCCAATGGTGAAACTAAGAATGCATTCAGAAGAATGTATCACTATCCCTAAGCAACACATGGCTTTTTAAGTATGTAATGACTATGCTGAGGAAAATAAAGAGGATTCTGTAGAAGAGTTCACCTGTATTTGCTATACAGGTCCCAGAAAGTTACATCAAGATTTTTCCACTTAAAATCATAAAGAAGCCAGCATGAGGTGGGTGGTGTGGGGCAGAGAGCCACATGAGGAGAGGGATGGAGGATTTGAGTGTATACACAGGTGCATGTGCACATAGCAGGGCCAGGTGGTACATAAATACACAATAAGTGCATATGTGAGGCTGAATGGAAAAGCAGTGATCTCTGGATTTTATTAGAAATTGTCCTCTCAACATTTCTACATTTGTTCATCATTGTTTGAGTCACCAGCAAAGGGCTTTCAAACACAAGGGATTTTTTAATCTGAAATAAGTTGATTGAAAAGCAATGAAGTCTTCCAGCCTTGTTGCTTTTGGGGGTTTTACACTCAGTGTCATTCGTCCATCTAAAGGGTATCCCTTCCAGGTGACTGCCTGAGGTGAACAGGACTGAATGACACATCCCTAGAAGGCAGCCTTGCCATGGGGTTTTTTTGGTAACTCTTGACTGGAGCATCACTCTGGGCTTCACTTTAGGAGGAAACAAATACCCTATTCACTCCAAGACCACTAACAATGTTCTCAACAGGCCAAAGCCAGTGTAATGTATGCACTTTTAATCATAAGTAGAATAACAGTTTCTGAATATTTCTCTATCAAAAATTACTGAGTCAAAAAATTTCCATGAAAAAAGCACACTCATATTAATTTTTAAGTAAATTTTGCTATCATTATTTGTAGATGGAAAATTCCCTGTATAGAAAAAAATATATTGTAATAATGACAAATAATTGGATAGTTTAGAAGAGTGGCTGAATATTAGGTGAAATGCAAACATTTGTATGCATTTTATATAAAAACAACAAAACCATAAAAAATACAATTTTTGAGGAATAGCCTTTATCATAGCAAAAGTAATTACAGTGCCTAAGAAAACCAGTAACAAAAGATTATCTATTAAAGAATACCTAAACAGAAAGACATACCATAATTATGAACAGATATGGATTTATAAGATGGTTATTATCATTTTACTCCAAATTCCTTCATAAACTTCATTGAAATTTTAATCATAAGCTTTGAGTATAGATAAATAAATGTATATAAAATATGAAAACATCCAAGAATAGTCATAATACTGAAGAAGAATAAGATTACTCATTGCTTAGCCTGAGCTTTGTATAAAATTGATTTACTAATGTTTCATGGTTTTATATAGTTAAAGAACAACTGTTAGGGAAGAATGGGAAGCATGGAAAAGAGAACAAATTCATTTATACAATAAAATAAAATAATAGTTTTTTAAGTTACAGATAATTTTGGCTAAGGGAGTGAATCCACAGAAGCTGAATAGATTCATTTAAAATATTGATTAAGAACACTGAGAATGGGCTGGGAGTGTAGTTAAGTGGAGAAAACTTTCTTTATATGTATAAGACCCTGAGTTCAATTCCAATTACAACAAGCAAAGCAAAATGAAAACACTGTGTTCTTCCAGCATAATTATTAGGGTTAAAAAAGATGTATTTTTTCTGAAAGTTTTCTTCCCTTTTTCTGTTTTTCAATGGTCATCTTCCTTCAAGTAGCATTGCCTTCTTTGCCTATTTGTGTTATGTGAGTCTTCTGGGATATTTTTAGGGACTCTAGATCCAGTAACAACAGTAGCAGGACCTGCGTCATTAGCTCCAGTCTGGGGTGAACCAGCAGGTGCAGGTGAGCTTGTAATCATCCAAGTCTTCCTAGCATAGCTGCCACCACCCAGGCCTGACTAAATCAACCAGTGTTTGCTCAGCATCACAAAGAAGTTTCAAAGTGCTAAAACCTGGCAAATACTATGCTGGTGGGATTAGGAACTGCAATAACTACTTTGGGAAATAATTGTTCACCATCTTATAAAGTTGAAAATTGGTACAGACCTCAACCCTGTGTGAAAGTATAGATATATTTATTCTTGAACATCCAGAGCAATGTCGGTGATTGCTCAGAAAAAATTTTTTCATAAAAGTAAAATAATATAAATAAGTCTTTGTGAGTGAACAGAGAAACTTCAGCATATTAACATAAGAGAATATGTGCCACCGAAAAGATGAGTGAATTATAATTATACACAATATATACAACTTCACAGATAAAAAATAAGAATTGTATAATGAAAATAGGCATTTTATATAGTTTGATACCAGTTTTATATGTATCAAAATAAACTTACATACTATATTTATAATGACTGGGTATAAAATAAGTCAATGACAAATTTTGCGTAGTATTCACCTTATGGGAAAGTATAAATAGATGAGATATGAAAGTGGTATACAAATAGGTAAACCATACAGTTAACTGGTAACATTCTATGTCTCCACATGGGTGGTTCCTTTATAGTGTTCATTTTATCACCTTAATATATATATATATAATACTTTATACATAATACTATATATTTGTGTGTGGTATACGCATATATAATTATGCATATATTATATAGGTGCTGAAAGAAAATATTACATAATTACATAATTCTATGCATGATTATTTAATAATGAACTAAAAATAAGCATACTCTCCTGGAAGGTGCTGCTGCAGCAGGTGTCTTGTGAATCCTATAATGGCCTTCTGGTTGTTCCTTCCCATTTCCCTCTGACTCCTTCCTAGTGTTGACTGCTAAGGTAGTTAGTTTAATGGCTCCCGATATCACATTTCACAATGCAAAGCACTGGTCAGATGGTAGCTCTTATGTGATTTGAATTGGTAACTTAGAAAGTCTACATAAAAATCCAGTTCTATGCCTCCTGGGTTCTCTATCCTGAGGATCAGTGCATACATCATTCATATTGTATGAACAAGATATATGGACATGATTCATGAATCTTGAGGGTGGAGGAAGAGTCCACAAACCACATAATGCTGGAGTCTTCTAGAAATCAAAGAAGATAAGGCATGAATTCTCCCTTCAGAGCCTACAAAAGAACAAGCCTGTTCAAACCTTGATTTCAGACTTCTGGTTACTAGAAGTCAAAGAGAATAAATTTGTACTGCTTTAAGCCCCAATTTTGTGGCAATACATTTCATTAAGCAGAGAAAAGTAATGCAGGCCTCTTATCCTAAGCCCTTTCTTCCTTTCTTTTTCATAGTCTCCCTTCACATAGTATTTACTTTAAAATGACTTCCTGGGGGTAAAATTTTTGCATTATAAAACTGACCATCTTAAATGTATAATTCAGTGAGTTTTAATAAGTTTCCTGGATACTATAAATCAGATTTAGACCACTATTACTGCCCTGATAAGATACTTTTTGCTTATTTTTTTAGTTCATCCCTATTTTAATGCCTAATCCACATAGCCATCAATCCACTTTCTGTCCCTCTGGATTTGCTTGTTTTTGGTATATCACATAAAGAGAATAATACAATATGTAGTATTTTATGCCTGGCTTCTTTTCATATCATTGATGTCTTTTGGACTGGTTTATGTTGTGTGTATCAGAACTTTTCTACTTTTAATTGTTGAATTTATTCATTGTATGAATACTCCACCATATAGATATACTACATTTTATTTGTCCATTTGTTGATGGAGTTCCTCTGGTATCCCTAATATTCCCTAATTTGGGCATATTAGAGAAAAAATATATACCTTCTCTTTTTGTGCTTGGCTAATCTCACCTAACAATGTTCTACAGGTCTTTCCATCTTCTTGAAAATGACATCATTTTGTTATTCTTTATTGATAAATAGAATTTTATTGTTTATTATTATTATAAAATTATTTTCCATAATTTTGCAATCCATTCATCTGTTGATGAAGACATATGTTGATTCCATATTTTGGCTATTACAAATTGTGCAGCTATGAACATGGGTATGCATATGTTACTGTAGTTCTCTGATTTAAACCCCTTTGGAAAGATACCCAGGAGTGGTATAGCTGGATGATATGGTGGATCCATTCCCATTTTTCTAAGGAATCTCTACACTGATCTTTATAGCAGCTGAACTAGTTTTCACTCTCACCAACAGTGCAAAAGAGTTCCTATTTCCCCACAACCTCACCAGCATTTGTTATTTGACTTCTTTATGCTTGCTAGATAATGGAGGGGAAATCTCAACAGAGCTAGAAGGGAAGGACAGGAGAATAAGAAGGCTGAGGTTGATTAATGAAGGAGCTACATTCTAATATGTTTGTAAGTGTGACTGTAGCATGGTCAACCTGGACACTCATTTTTGGGAGAATAGGGAAGGGGAAGCTGGGGGGGGGCACCAAGTACTGTGTAAATTTGTGCCATTGTCAATATGATCCCCATTATGATATAAACTATAGTGTACCAATAAAAAAAGTTGATAGAAATTTGAGACATAATGCTTTAATATGCATGTCTCCATATACTATTTTATACCTTCTTCCTGACAGCATGTTTTGTGGTATCTCATAATTGTGAACAGAGAAGGAAGTATATCTGATTCACTTTTCTATATACACAGCCTATGCCTATTTCTGGAAAATTTAGATGTTTAATGACTATGTTTAGATGTTTAAAGACCAAGTCTACTACTGCCAAAAATTCAAAAGTTATGGTCAATCTATCTTTTATATAGGAAGCATTTTCATTTCCAACATTGCTTTTTGTAGCTTCTTTCTTCTATCTGTCTTTCTTTCTTTCTTTCTTCCTTTCTTCTTTCTTTCTCTCTTTTTCTTTTTGTATTTGTGCATTGTAGTCATACACATTAGTAGAGTGAAAGATGGTAGAGGCATGAATGCACACACCACTCATTTACCCGTCTTCAATTCCTACTCCATTACTTCTCTTCTCCCTCCTTCTCATGTATTGCTTAGCGATTGACTTTGATATGTTCTTTCTTTTCTTTTCCTTTACTGCTGAGGTCACTACTGTCAGGTTGCCTTAGTGAAAGGCCACTCAAAACTGCTTTATGCATATATATATATATATATATATATATATATATATATATATAATCTTCGGAATAAAGAGCAACATGCTTTGCAAAATTAAGGTTGAGTTACATATTTGGTTTAAAGAGAAGTTATTTAAATTAAACAAATTCATTTAATTTTTTAAAAGTCACATGTTCTTATAGTAGTCTTTTGCTAAACCATGTTATTGACCAGAGTAAAGAAAAATGATCAGTGATCTCTAGACATGGTGGCACATGCTTGTCATCCTAGTACCTGGGAAGCTGACACAGGAGTATCAAAGGTTAAAGGCCAGCTTCAGCAAGTAAGAGATGTTCTCAGGAACTTAGGGAGTCCCTGTTTCAAAATAAAGAATAAAATAGGTCCAGAGTATAGCCCAGATTTAGAATTCCCCTGGGTTTAATCCCTAGTACACACACATACAACATATAATGGTGGGCTGTGCATGATTGCACATGACAATAAATTCAGTACTTTGGAGGAAATGACAGGAGTATCTTAGGTTCAAGACCCACGTTAGCAATTTGAGATTCTCAACAACTTAGTGAGATCAAAATAAATAAAATAGGGCTGAGGGGATATAACTGGGAGATAGATACCCCAGGTTTCAATCTCCAAAACAACAACAAAAAAATAAGAATAAAGGTGCTAGGTCTAATGGCACAGCCCTGTAATTTCAGCTACTCAGAGACTGAATCAGAAGATTTTCAATTCAAATCTAGCCTGGACAACTCACGAAGACCCTGTATCAACCTGAAATAAATAACATAACTGCAGAGATAGCTGAGTGATAGCGGTCTTGCGTATCATATGCAAGACCCTGGGTTCAATCGCCAGTATGAAAAAAGAACACAAAAGTTAGTAATAGTAAAAACATATAAAAGCAATGAAAACCTCTAGTCCCAAGAGCTATCAGCATTTAAGAAGAGAAAATAAAAGCTTTTGTGAGGTAAAGTTAAATTCCTTTGGAGGGTTCCCATATTAGGCCTTGAATCCCAATAATCAGCCAAGAATATTGGCATGAGATTCCTAGGAGCCTTCAATGAATATCTCACTTTCTCTCCTTTTTTAAGGATTTAGTTTCTTTTTCACAGCATTTTGGTAATCACTCATGCTGCTATAAAAATTGGATAATGTCCCACAATGCCTCATGAATTGAAAAGGAATGCAAGAGGAAATAAAGCAAAAAAAAAAAAAAAGCCACAACACAGAGGCATTATCAATTCACGCTCAATCAGGCTTTGCAGGTGGAATCAGTCTTAATTCAAAGGGCCCTCTCCTCAGAGATTGAGGCAAGTGATACTTTTCTTTGTGGCCATTCAGAGCTTTTTATTCCACAATCACAGCATACACCAAGTTTGAAAGCGGAGCTTTTGGAAATATGTAATAGGGCGTTGAAATGAGAAAAGGGAAAGAGGCAAAAAGACATTTTATTGAAAAGAATATTGTAGAGCTTAGCTTAAAATTGGACACTTGCCTTTGATGGGTCTACTTTTAAAATAGGGAATTGATTTTCAGTTAACCAACTGAAAGGAAAATACACAGCTACACACTTGCTCTTAATTCTGCAGGCAGTTCTTCCTTCTAACCTCTTTGCTTGTAAAGATATTTGAATGCTTTGGAAATAGAAAATGCACAGGGCTTAGGCATGCTGTGTTTTGAGAAGATCAGTCTAAATTTATATTGCTATGCCTTCTGTTTTCTCCAGGTCTGGAAAAAGAACACTTCTATGAAGGTGGGATGTAGTTCAAAGGAGACTGTGTGTGGAGGCCCAGGCAGCTTTTTGCAATTGACGACAAGCAGTAAGAGAATTACTTCCTAGTATATAAAATGTGACACATGTGAATTCATTACTAATACTAGCTTGATTTATGTCAAATTGCTGGTGATTGTCATTTTAAATTATCTACAAAAATTGTTTTGGTTTATGATCCATTTCAAATGAGAAACTTTAAGTAGGCCAGATAGTGTTGAGGAGTGGAAATCCCCTTATCCCTCTATCAGCTCTCTGAACACAATGTCTTTCTTTTTAACTTAATTTCCCCAGTATGTGGTAGAGTATCTAATATGCATTAGGCTTTCCAAAAATATTTTGAGTGAGTGACTGAGTAAACAGTACATTTTAACTGATATTTAATTTTATAAGGTTTTTGCTTCCAAATCTATAAAAATAAAATGATGTTGGTTCTATGAATACAAAGGTGCCTTATGTATTAGTTGGCTTTCCCTTACTGTAATAAAATACCTGTGATAACCAGACTATAAAGAGGAAAGCTATACTTTGTCTTAGTTTTGGAGGTTTCAGTTTATAGTTGATTAGTTCTATTGCTTTGGAGCCTGTGAAGAGGAAGCACATCATGGTATAAACATGTAACAGAGGAAACTGATCACCCTTGTGTTAACAGAGAAGCAAAGACATGGAAAGAGAAAAGGCTGGGATTTCAAGGTCCCTTTTGAAGACATATCCTGAAGGATCTAACCGCCTTCCCCTAGTCCATATCTCTTAAATGCTCCACTGCATCCCAATATCACCACAGCATGGGAACAAAGTTCTTAATACATGGGTTTTGGGGAAACATTTATTATTCAAACTGTGTTGTCATATAACATAATAATTATAAAGTATAGGAATGAAAAGCTAGCTAATTCAACGTTTGTGTGTGTGTGTGTGTGTGTGGTTTTTTTTTTTTGTGGTGGTACTGGGGTTCCTGGAAGCTCTTATACCTCCCAGTTACACTCCCAGACCTATTTTATACTTTTCATTTGGAAACAGGGTCTCTTAAGCCAGTGTGGCTGGCTTCGAACCTGCACAATCCTCCTGTCTCTGCCTCCCAAGCGCGGGGACTACAAGAGGGGATTATTAAGCCACCACACCTGGCTCTAATTCAACCTTTGAATTCCTAGCATAATATTCAAATAAGTGGTGCTCTTGTCTCTGCTTAGCCACTGTAAAAACTAGTAGACAAGTTGCCACCTTGCAGGAAGCCTCCAGTCTATTTGGCTTGTTTTCATTCTTAAAAGTATCTCATCCTATTGTACTTAAATGCATTTACCTAACACACACAACTATTCTTCCTTCTGGAATAACATAGACATCAGAATGTTACATGCAGTAATTTCTGTTGTACTGGCATTTTTTTTTTTTTTTTGGTGGTACTGGGGTTCCTGGAAGCCCTTCTATTTCTGGGCTACACTCCCAGACCTATTTTTACATTTTTATTTGGAAACAGGGTCTCCTAAGCCAGCGCGCGCGGCTGGCTTCGAACCTGCGCGATCCTCCTGTCTCTGCCTCCCAAGCGCGGGGATAACAAGCATGCGCCACCACGCCCGGCCCTTGTACTGGCATTTTAACAAAGGCTTCAACATTAAAGAATAAAATAATTTGTACAAGGGATACATATATCCTAAGATAAAGCAATAGATCATTGATTCATCTTGGATCTTCAATGTCCTCCAAAGGCTTACATATTGAAAGCTAGATCCCCAGGGTGGCACTATCAGAAGGTGATGAAACCTTTAGGAGGTGGAGGCTCCTTAGTGAAAGTTAGTTTATTTGAATGAGATATTGGACTGCTAAGCCCTTCCTCTTTCTTTGCTTCTAGCTGCCATCAGCTCTGCTAGCAGCTTTGCTCCACCATAAAGCAAGGCCTGGAATGGGGAGTGAACATGGACCATGAACTGACACCTCTGAAACTGAGAGCCAGAAGCAATCTTTCATTCTTTAAGTTAATTTTCTCAGATATTTTGTCACAGAAATAGAAAGGTTACTAACAGTTCAGAATGTATGATGGTGTTTGCCACTTAATTAGTTTTCCATTTTCACTCATTATCTACAACCTGGCTATAGAAGCAAAAGCTGCCAATGTGCCTTAGGACATTCTACCTTAAATGTGGTGTCTTGGCATTTGAGAAGATGGCAGAAGCAGGAAGGTCACTCTTACTTTTCATTACTGCTTTTCTTCTGAAAGCTGCTCATAATAACTAGCAAAGACTCGTCTGATTTCCTAAAGCACATCATGTGAGAAGTACCTACACTCACCCAGAAGAGAGGAATGACTTTATATCAGAAGACACAGGGACACAGAGATTAACTTGAATAAACAGGCCTTGCTAAGTTATCCTATTACCTTTAGATCATACCACCTTTCTCCAATCATATTTACCCCAGATTATCTACTTCTTCCTTCAACTTAGTAAAAGAATATACAAGCTTCCTGTTTCTTCAGGTCTTCATTTCTGAAGACTCTCATATAATATATAATTTATATCAAATAAATATTTCTGCTCATCTCTTGATAATCAGTCTTTTACCCATGAAACTAAGATGGGATAAAGATATTTTTTCTTCCATATAAACAATTTATTAGCAGAAGTTTAGGAGAATACAGGATGGGGATTCCTTTACTATAAGTGTTCAAAATCCTATGGTTACTATTTCCTTTTTACCGTTTCAATTAAAGTAAGGAAAGGGCCCCAAAGTATGAAATGCTTAATATGCATTTCCTGGAGTTTTGAGGGGCAGAGAACCTGGTGTCTGTTTTGACTGAAAGTTTAAAAGTACAAAGCTTTCTGGGAAAACAAAAGAAGGGCTTTCTCTGAGAATTAAACAAACAAACAAACAAACAAAAAAAAAAACACTGAGTTTTACAGTGGCTACACCAAGCCAGATGTGACCATAACAGAGAAGAATGTGATTGGTCTATTTAAAAAAAAAACCTTTTCTTTTTCTTTTATATAGAGGCTTAGTTTTGTCTTTGTTATTTTATATTGGTGCATTGTAGTCATACATTTTAATGGGATACAAGATGGTGGAGACATACATGCATACATCACCCAATTAGCCCTAGGAGAGTTACTAAAAATTAGGATAACTCTAACTCAAAAGGGTAAGCACCTGAAAGCCCCAATCTGCAGAAATTACAAGAGACCAAATGAAAGTAGCATACCCCTATCATGGTACAGAGCAGAGCACCTGATTCCAACTCTTATAAGTCATATTTCCATCTCCTTCATTTTATCTCCCTCAGCTTCAGCAGGTGAAAGAAAAAGAAGAGAGAGAGAGAGAGAGAGAGAGAGAGAGAGAGAGAGAGAGAGAGAGAGAGAGAGAGAGAAACTGATAAGTTTTAGAGGATATTCTATTGAAGGATGTCCTTTAATCTGTCTGGAAATATTTAAGTCAAAATCAAGTCTGATGATGTGGAAAAACAAAGAAGTTTCCTGAAGCTAGATTTTATTACCAGGAAAAATAAACTCTTTTATGTGTTGTCTTTTAATCATGGGCAAAGCTATGGACTTTGCTAAAAAAAATACAGGCACTGTCAGGAAAAACAAATTAAGAGTAGATTTGAATTCTTTGTGTATTCTAGATATTAGTCCTTTAGTAGAGGAATAGCTGGCAAGATTTTTTCCTATTCTGTAGGCTCTCTCTTCAGATTTTTGATGGTTTTGTTTCCTCCACAAAAGCTTTCACATTTGTTGCCATCCCATTTATTGATTCTCAGTTTCATGTCTTGAGCTTTAGAGCTCTTACTGAGGAAGTCACTGATTATGCCTATATGATGGAGAGTTAGTCCCATGCCCACTTCTAGTATTGCAAAGTTTATGGTCTAATTTCCAGGTCTTTGATCCACCTTGAGATGACTTTTGTGTACAGTGATATATGGGGGTGTAACTGCCATCTTTTATATATGGATATCCAGTGTCTCAGCATGATTTGTTAAAAGGCTGTCTTTTCCTCATCATGTTTTGGTTCTTTTGTCAAAATCAACTGACAAAAGAAATTTATAACTGTAAATGTGTGGTTTTATTTTTGTCTTCTATTTTAATGATAAAAATTATTTAAAAATGGGAGCCAGGCATGGTGGTGCAGTCTTGTAATCCTTGCACTTGGGAGGAGGAGACAGGAGGATCACGCAGGTTCAAAGCCAGCTGTGCTGGCTTAAGAGACCCTTTTTCCAAAAATAAAATAAAAAAGTATAAAATAGGTCTGGGAGTGTAGCCCAGAGGTAGAAGGGCTTCCAGGAACCCCAGTACCACAAACAAAAATTATTTTAAAATGGGTAATTTGAACTGAATAGATACTTTACAAAAGAAGAAATATAAATGCCCAATAAATATGTGAAAAAAGGTTTAATGTTATCATCAATCATGGAAATTTAAACCAAACTACACTGAGATTCAACTAATTCTAGTTAGAATGGTAATCACCAAAAATACAAACAATAATATATACTAGTGAAGATGTAGAGAAATAAGTACTCTTTTACACTATTAATGAGACTGCAAATTAAAAAAAAAAAAACACTATGGAGATAAGTATGGAGTTTCCTCAAAAAGATCAGAAATGGAAACACCACCTGACCCAAAACATACTGCTCCTTGGTATCTTTTTAAAATAATTAAAGTCAGAATACTATAGCATTGAGGAGAGATTCAAAATGGCGACTGAGGGACATAGCACTTCTCAGTAGCTGAAACAAATAAAGTTCAACTACTTAGATAGCAGTGTCTTAATCAACAAAATAAATACATCCCAGGAACCAAACCAGATCCAGGTACCTCGGCGGTAACCCTGAACTCGAAGAAGAAGAAGAACAAAGATCAGGCACCAGACCTGCTGCAGATACAATCGGGACGCCCGCCTGCGGGCTGCCTGCACAGGCTGCCTGCCTGCCCAATCTGCACTCCCAGCTCTGACTGAAACCACTGCAGCAAGATAATCTGAGACAAAAAATGGACACAGAGCCTCATCTTAAGCAGCGAGCAGCACCTACGTCAGAGTTCTGTGTGCTCACCAGCGACTGGATCACAACAGCACAGAGACTCCCACGGACGCCTTGACTAAGGAAGCCAGTTACCTGAGTATGTCCAGGGTAAGTGTGGGTACTAGCATGCTCCCCAGGCCCAGCACTGGCCCGGAGCATCTGTCCCATACCTCAGAACCCAGCACTGTCCTCGCGCACCCTGTCTGCGCCCCGGACCCCCACTAGTAGTCAGTGCCGGCGCTACCCCCACCCCTAAATCAGAGCCTACCTTGTGTGCCTAGCTCCCAACCCCCACTGGAGCCCAGACACCCACCTTGCCAGAAGCCTGCTTTCCAGGCGGCGAAAGCTCTGTGCGCCCGTGAGATCTCTTCGGGCACCCAGCTTCTACGGCCTGCGGGAGGCAGAGATCATTGCTGGACACCTCACAGCGCCTGTGCCCCCTGGACACCTGTGCACCTATCCTGCACCCCTGGCCCACCACTGGGAGTTCCCACCCACCCGGCAGCTTGATACTCAGTTCTAGTCTAAATCGCAACCCAATGCACCATGGAGGAGCATAGCAGCAAGCACTAGGCAGCTGCACCCACCCACACCTGGGTTCAGTAATAGCAGCACACCCAGCCTGCACTCTTGGAACTGGCAGAGCTCTGTCAGTAAGTGTGGGCATCCAGGTACCAGCAACCCTTTGCCCAGGGCACATCTTGGGCCACACCGGCTAGCCCAGTTAGAGTTTCCAGACACACAGGAAAATCCAACGAGACAAAATATCTGCACAGGACCGCAGGGGGAGGTTCCAAGTCTACTTTGGACACCCTCCACTCCTGCTGTAGGTAAGCACAGGCCAGAGTCTAGGGTAGTGAGTGCAGAGGTGCTGACTACAGGTTGGAATTGCACAGAACCTGGAAATCGTACATAATCTTATAACAGTGACACTAGACATCCTGACACATAAACTCAAAGCAGTTAAAGGAAAGAAAGGTGTCCAAACACTCAGAGTGACCTAAGAAGATAAAAATAGAGTATAAAGAAAACTAAGAGACATTGGATTATATTCTGAAAACTACCAAAGCAATCAGATACACAAATATTATATGGATCTGACCCCATATTCATAAATAAGTAGGACTGTTTTTTTGTTTTTACTGTTACTGTGGATGTTTTGTTTTGCTTTTACAGTGCTTTTATTTTGTTATGGTTATTGCTGTTTTGTTTTTTTCCCCATCCTTCTTTTACTTTAACTTGTTTTTTATATATATTTGATAGTTTGCCTTGTTTTCTGATTTCACACAGCTGCTAGTTCCTTTTATTTTATTCCTGTCCTTTTTTCCTCTTTCTTCCTCTTTCCTTCCTTTTTTCTTTCTCATCCTTTGATTGGTTTTTCCTTTCTTTTTCTTGGATTACATAATAGTCTTGGTATCTTGTGTGGATTTTTTTTATGTTTGTCTGCTCCTTCCAGTACTCCTCTTACAAACTTCCCCACACTAACCGATACGCTCTTCTCCCCCAAAACTTTTCCCCATAATATACCTCCTTATTTAATACTCAAAGTATTTCATATCTCCTTACTTACTCTACTAACGACAAGAGTCCTACTAGTTAACTCTCTCTCATTC
Organism: Muscardinus avellanarius; assembly: GCF_963383645.1. Classification (NCBI taxonomy): domain Eukaryota; kingdom Metazoa; phylum Chordata; class Mammalia; order Rodentia; family Gliridae; genus Muscardinus; species Muscardinus avellanarius. The sequence continues at coordinate 91,078,814 of NC_137798.1, read as the reverse complement.
TCAGCAAGATATTACCTTATCATACTTAAAGTCTTTCTCAACCTAAACATATGCTCTACCTAATCCGACTCCTTTACCCATCAACCCAGCTCCTCCCACATCACCCACCCTCAACACAGGAAAAGCTCTGATGACTTGCCCATACCCCTAAACTCCTAATATTAAGATTGGACTAAGCATAATACTCATAAACGATGGGTAGAAATCAGAAAAACAGGACAGAGAATGCTATAAATATGAGAACTGAAAACCAGGAATTATGAAGAGACAGCAGAAATCACGAATACTGACCTCTTAGAAATGCAAGAAGGGGAGTTCAGAATCTTGATGTACAATATGATGAAAGGATTTAAAACAAGTCTAGAGGAGGTGAAAGGTGAGTTAGAAACACTAAAAAAGAATCAGAAAGAGGTCTGGAATGAAATGAAAGAGGCAATAAGTGAAATGAAGACAGCAATAGAAAGAAATTCTGGAAGATTAGATGAAATGGAAAACAAAATATCAATATTAGAAGACAGTACATCCCAAACCAAAAACACAGTCAGTGATATACAGAAATCTTAACAGCAACAAAACCTTAACTTCCAGCAAATATGGGATAATATGAAGTGTCCTAATTTACGGATAATAGGCATTGAAGAAGGGATAGAGGTACAGACCAAGGGCATCTGTAATATCTTCAAGGAAATAACCTCAGAGAATTATCCAAATATGGAAAGAGACTTGGACCTTCATGTCCAGGAGGTATACAGAACTCCACTGAGACAGGACCAAAGAAAGACCACTCCACGCCACATAATAACAAAAATGACCAATATAGAGGCTAAGGAAGAAATCTTAAAAGCAGTGAGAACAAAGGGACAGGTGACATATAGAGGCAAAACAATAGGAATCACCCCAGACTATACAACCCAGGTCATGAATGCTAGGAGAGACTGGTACAACGTGATTCAGACCCAGGAAGAAAATAACTTCTGACCCAAACTAATCTATCCAGCAAAACTACAATTCAAGATCAATGGTGAAACCAAAGTTTTTCAGGATAAACAGAATCTCAAAAAATTCATGAATTCAAAGCCAACACTAGAGAAAATTCTTAAAGAAATAAACCATAAGGAAGAAAAAAGAAGCCGACTTCAGAATCAGAGAAGAGAGGAAGTTAATAAGTGGGTCATTTAAGTAAAGAAGAAAGATCAACCCACTAAAGAGTAGACAGAACATAAAATGGCAGAAAACAAAAATCCTATTTCAATAATATCTCTTAATGTCAAAGGACTTAACTCACCAATCAAAAGACATAGACTGGCAATGTGGATTAGGAAACATAATCCAAATATATGCTGCCTGCAAGAAACTCACCTCACAGCCAAAGACATTCACAGGCTGAAAGTGAAAGGATGGAAAAAGATATACCATGCCAACGGTGACCAAAAAAGAGCAGGGGTAGCAATCCTGATATCCAACAAAACAGACTTTAAACTAAAACACATCAAAAGAGACAAATCAGGGCACTTCCTTTTATTAAAAGGAACAATACACCAAGAAGATATAATGATAGTAAATATTTATGCCCCAAATGTGGGTGCAACCACATTTGTAAAACAAACCCTTCTGGACATAAGATCTCAAGTAGACCCAAATACAATAATTCTGGGAGACTTTAATACGCCTCTCACAACACTGGATCAATCTTCAAGGCAAAAGCTGAGTAAGATACTTTAGAACTAAAAGAAACCATAAACCAAATGGACCTAATAGACATTTACAGAATATTTCAGCCAGGAACTACAGAATACACATTCTTCTCAGCAGCCCATGGAACCTTCTCCAAAATAGACCACATCCTGGGACACAAAGAAAGTGCCAGCAAATTCAAAAGATGTAATATAATTCCTTGCATCTTTTCAGACCACAATGGAATAAAGTAGAAATCAACAACAGGAAACTCGAAAGAAAGTATTCAAATCCATGGAAAATGAATGATACACTATTGAATGATGAATGGGTAAGAGCAGAAATTAGGGAAGAAATAAAGAAATTTATGGAAACAAATGAAAACAGAGATACAACCTACCAAAATCTATGGGACACCATGAAGGCAGTATTAAGAGGAAAGTTTATTGCATTAAGTGCCCACATAAGAAGGACAGAGAACCACCAAGTAAAGAACTTAGTGACACAACTCAAGGACCTAGAAATTCTGCAACAGTCTTTTCCCAAAGCCAGCAGAAGGCAAGAAATCATTAAAATTAGAGCAGAAATAAATGAAATAGAGAACAACAACAACAACAACAAAAAACAATTCAAAGAATCAATAAAACAAAAAGTTGGTTCTTTGAAAAGATTGATAGAATTGATAAACACCTGGCCAACTTAACAAAAGGAAAAAGAGAATCAACTCAAATTATCAAAATTAGAAATGAAAAAGGAGATATCACCACAGATAGTGAAGAAATTCAAAAGATTATCAGAAACTACTTTAAAAATTTATACTCCAATAGACTTCAAAACCTGGAAGAAATTGACAGATTTCTAAGCACAGTTAACCTTCCTACACTCAGCAAAGAGGACAAAGCAAGCCTAAACCAACCAATAACAACCAAAGAAATAGAAATGGCAATAAAAATTATTTCACCAAAGAAAAGCCTAGGCCCAGATGGGTTTCCAGCTGAATTCTACAAAACCTTCAGTGAACAACTAATACCAATACTTCATAACATGTTCCGGGAAATTGAAAGAGATGGAACTCTCCCAAATTCCTCTATGAGGCCAGTATCACATTAATCCCCAAACCAAATAAAGACACCTCAAGAAAGGGAAACTACAGACCAATATCCTTAATGAACATAGATGCAAAAATTCTAAATAAAATACTAGCTATACGCATTCAAAACTATGTCAAGAGAATACATCATGACCAAGTCAGTTTCATCCCAGAAAAACAAGGCTGGTTCAACATATGCAAATCAATACATGTTATTCACCACATAAATACAATCAAGAACAAAAACCACATCATCATAGCAATAGATGCTGAAAAAACATTCGATAAAATACAACATCCATTTATGTTAAAAACACTGCAAAAAATTGGGATAGAAGGAAAGTACTTGAACATCATTAAGGCAATATACTGTAAACCCAAAGCCAACATTATATTGAATGGGGAAAAACTGCAAGAATTCCCACTAAAGTCAAGAACAAGACAAGGATGCCCACTATCACCACTCCTTTTCAATATAGTCCTTGAGACTCTTGCTGTAGCAATAAGACAAGAGAAGGAAATCAAAGGAATTCACATAGGAAGAGAGAAATTAAAATTATCCTTATTCGCAAGCAACATGATCCTTTATGTGGAAGACCCAAAGAACTCAACCAAAAGACTTCTGGAGCTGATTGACAAATTCAGCAAAGTCACAAGATACAAAATCAACCTAAAGAAATCAGTGGCCTTTCTTTATGCCAACAACGAATCCACAATGAAAGAAACAAAGAAAACAATTCCATTCACTATAACTTAAAAACCAATAAAATACCTAGGAATAATCTTAACCCAAGACGTAAAAGACCTCTACAACAAAAACTATAAAACATTAAAGAAAGAAATTGAAGAAGACCTTGGAAGATGGAAAGATCTCCCGTTTTCATGGATAGGCAGAATAACTATCATCAAAATGGCCATTCTGCCAAAACTGATCTATAGATTCAATGCAATTCCCATTAAAATACCAGCAACATTCTTTAGAGACCTACAAAAATCAATCATGAACTTTATATGGAGAAAGAAAAGACCTAGAATAGCCAAAGCAATTCTCAACAATAAGAAACATGCAGGAGGCATTACAATCCCAGACTTCAAACTATACTATAGAGCAATAGTAGTAAAAACAGCATGGTACTGGCACAAAAACAGATATACTGACCAGTGGATTAGAATAGAAGATACAGAAACAAACCCACACATCTTTAGTCAATTAATCTTTGACAAAGAGGTCAAACACATTCACTGGAGAAAAGACAGCCTTTTCAACAAGTGGTGCTGGAAGAACTGGCTAACCATTTGTAAAAAGATGAATCTAAACCCCTATATCTCACCAAACACAGGAATCAACTCAAGATGGATCAAAGACTTAGAAATTAGACCTGAGACTCTGAAGTTAGTAGAGGAGAGCATAGGTTTAACACTACAACATATTGGCACAGGCAGTAACTTTCTCAACAAAACCTCCAAAGCTCAGGAAATTAAAGCAAGAATAAACAAGTGGGATAGCATCAAACTAAAAAGTTTCTTCTCATCAAAGGAAACTATCAAAAACCTAAAGAGGAGGCCTACAGAATGGAAAAAGATCTTTACCAACCACCATTCTGATAGGGGGCTAATATCCAGAATATACAAAGAGCTCAAAAGGCTCTACACTACCAAAACAAACAACCCAATCAAGAAATGGGCAAATGAACTGAATAGACACTTCACAAAAGAAGAGATACAAAGAGCCACTAGATGAAAAGATGTTTATCATCACTGGCCACCAGGGAGATGCAAATCAAAACTACACTGAGATTCCATCTAACACCAGTCAGAGTGTCAAGCATAAAGAAATCAAACAACAACAAATGCTGGCGAGGATGTGGGGGAAAAGGAACTCTTTTACACTGTTGGTGGGAATGCAAACTAGTTCAGCCACTATGGAGATCTATGTGGAGATTACTAAGAAAGGTGGGAATAGATCCACCATATTATCCAGCTCTATCACTCCTGGGTATCTTTCCAAAGGTGTTGAATTTAGAGAAATACAGCAACATATGCATACCTATGTTCATAGCAGCACAATTTGTAATAGCCAAAATATGGAACCAACCCAGATCTCCATCAACAGATGAATGGATAGCAAAACTTTGGGAAATACACACAATGGAATTCTATTCAGCCATAAAGAAGAACAAAATTATATCATTTGCAAGAAGATGGAAAGCCCTGGAGAACATTATTTTAAGTGAGATCAGCCAAGCACAGAAGGAGAAGGTGCATATGTTTCCTCTAATATGCCCAAACTAGGAAACACAGAGGATACCAGTGGGACTCCAGATAATGGAGGGGAAATATCAGCACAGTTTGAATGGAAAGATAGGAGAGGAGGAAGGCTTATCTTGATTAATGAGGGTCTACATCTGAATATTTGTAAAATTATGAATATGACATGGTTAACCTGGACATCCATTGGTGGGAGGGGGGAAGGGAAAATGGGGGTGGGGGGAGAGGGCACCAAATATAGTTTAAATGTATATTTAAGTTCAATAAAAAATGTTAAAAAAAGAATACTATAGCATTACGTGCATTTTCATATTTTAGTAGCACAATTTCTAGTAGCCAAATTATAGAACCAATACAAACATCTATCAACAGATGATGGATAATGAAAATGTGAGATAATATATATATATATATATATATATATATATATATATATACACACACACACACACACACACACACACACATACACAAAATGAAATTTTAGTCAGCCATAAATAACAAAATTCTGTCATTTGAGAAGAATGTATGGAATTAGAGAATATTTATAAAGTGAGATCAGTCAACATGCTAAAGCCAAGGGCAGAATGTTTTCTCTTACATACAGATGATAAATATAAAGTATAAAACAAAAGAAACTTTGTATAGTTGAGAATGACAAGAAGAAGAATATACGAGGTGACAAGGGGTGTGGTGAGGAAAATGAAAAAGAAGATGAAAGACAATTTAAAATTCTGTTATGCTCATATATAAAATTTTCACTATCAATCAGGGTCTTGTTAAGTTCCTGAGGCCAGCCCCAAATGTGATACTCATCTCTGTTTCCTGAGTACTGAATTTACATTTGTATTCCAGGCTTAAAATTCCTCATCTAAGTAGCTATTATTCAAATATTTATTTGAGCACATGTATATTCAATATATCTAAAGCTTAATGTCTTTCTATGGAGTAGGAGACTTGTGTGGGGTGATTTCAAGGGAGAAGTCTGAAATAGGTGAATGGGATTACCAGAGTTCCTTTCAGTGGGATGCTGGGATTTTTTTTTTAATAGACCATGTATGGATTATCAGATGCTAAAGAAATTTTTGCTTTGGATTGTCTGACTTGGTTATTTATAGTTCTGTAGAAATTGATGTTAACTAGCAGAAAGCTCAGAGAAATGCAAATGTTTTCTGCTCTTATTTTTGCAAATGGGTCCAGTTCAAAGAAATGTAAAACAGTCTTTTCCAATAGACATACATACTTCTGTAAATCAAATCTTCATTTCAACAGTTTGTATCATCTTGCTAATACTCTGATTAACTAAGGAGTTACCTGAAATCCTTGACAGGAGATCATTTTATATTTGAGAGGCAGGGCAATAGTTTCTTTTAAAAAATTTATAGCAGAAGGCTATAATTTGTGGCAGAATCTCTTAGAGATTCAAACTGTGGAAGATGTAAAAGGCAATGAAATGTGCCTACTTAAGATACGAGTGGAGAAGCAATGCTGCTATGTCATAGAGGACAGTGCATTGATCTGCTGAATTGAAGCCCTCAGGGGCAGATACATTAAGCAACACTGCATACTCAAGGGATGTAGAGTACTAGAAGCATAACAGCAACCAGAAGAAAACAAACTTTTGTTGGATATGGTGATATTTATGAGAGAAAATCCATTTTTTCTGTAACTGGTATTTGTGTTCTTGCATTGCTAGGTCACTCAAGAAAACTGACTTCATCCAAAGGTAAGACATTAAATAATCTGAATTGAAAGCCTATGGATGCTAGAAGACAGGTCCTCTCCATCCATGTGGACTCAATTTCTTTTTATTTTAGTGGTATTGGGGATAGTACCCAGGGATATCCTACTTCTAATCTACACCTCCAGCTCTATTTTATTTATTCATTTATTTTTGAAACAGGCTCTAAGTTGCTGACGACCTCACTACATTGTTGAGGCTGTCCATGAACATGCAATCTTTCTCTTTCAGACTTCCACGTACTGCAGTTACAAGCATAAGCTATCACACCTGGCTGAAGACTCAATTTTTATCTCGTATGCCTTTATATATAGCTACACATTAGCACATACATGTAAAATTGTTCTCTTTATACCTTTTCTCACTTGGAAAAAGAGACTGGAAGATCTCCTCTTTCCAAGACTTCCCATTTTATGTGTTAAACCACAATAGTGCTGTACAGGTGGCACACACTTGTAATCCCAGTATTTGGGAGGATGAGACAAAAGGATCACAGGTTCAGAGCCAGCTTCAGCAACTTACTGAGGCCATCCACATCTTAATAAGATCTTTTCTCAAAGTAAAATAGGGCTAAGGGCATAGCTCGGTGATATAATGCCCCTGAATTCCATTTCCAGTAAATAAATAAATAAATAAATAAATAAATAAATAAATAACCACAATAGCTATCAATGCATCCAGGCAAAGTTCAATTCCTTAATCTTTTCCCCCAGTATTTCAGCTTCCTTCAGCATTTGATTCCTCAGTTTGTGCAGGAAATGCTTTCATTATCTTTCATTATTGCATTTGATAGATCACTATCTTTTCAAACCAAATTTCTTAGTTTCATCTCTGTCCACTAGGCCAATAACACATATTTGGGTTGCAAATTATTTCTCCTGGTGACGATTTCTATATTTATCAGGAAAGAACAGGTCACATTGTAGAGATAAAAAGAATTCTAAAATATCAAGCCCTTAACACAAATTTTTTCATCTCATTCATATTCATTTCAGTGTGTGCCTGAGTAATCCTCTGCAGCAGCAAATATCTACATGGGAATTGAGCAATTTCTGCTGCCTCAATCCTGTGGCTCTACTTTCTCAACATGAGGCTTTCTCAAAAATCACTGCAGCAAGATATGCAAAGTCTCGATAACTTGTGTACTGTCAACTAAACCACTAAATATGTCTCAAGGGTGACTTTAGTAACTTAATAGTCCCTTGTTTCAACTGGGCACATACTCCATTTAACTAAGGTTTACTCAAACCTTTGTGTTTAGAGTAGGGGTTTTTGAAATGATGCTCAGACCTCTGGACAGAAAGCACTGCTTATCTCCAAATGGATTTTTAGATGATTCTAAGAGGGTACTAGAAAATTTGTGGTTAAGTTCTGAAGAAAGGGCACCATCTAGCTTTTTTGAGTACCACCAGGAGCTATAAAAATGTTGGTATTACAGCATCAAACAGCTTGTGTTTGATGCCAACAACCACTGATAAAACATGTTTACTGGCAGTAATGGTAAACTAAAAATAAATAAATATCACCTTGGTCTATCTTGCAACTTCCCTCTAATGATTTCTTCCCAGCAAAATCTAAAAGTAAGCTAGTTATCCAGGGGATGTGGTGTATGTATAGTTTGCAGATTTTCCATCTTGGTTTTCACAGAAGAGTTAGAAAAGGTGAATTTGGACCTTAAAAAAAGCAGTAAGCAAACCAGTACAGTCCACCCCTTTGTCTGCAGAATGGACTTATATATCATCCTATACATATAACTTTGCATGTAATAAAATAACTCCTTTGACAATTAAAAATTCTATCAAAAAATGGAGATGTTTTCACCTTTTCCCTAAATAGGAAAGAAACAGAGTCACAGAAATTAATTTTTTAGTTCAGTCACAAATTACTTGAATATTCTTTAATGCAAACACTAAATTATGAAAATAAGCATCATAACCAACTGCCTTGTTCAAAATGCTCACTGCTTAGGACCAAAAAATTTGACCACACAATGTAGAAGAAGATAGACTTATTTGCTAACAGGTTTTTGGAGATGTCAGGGTTCAGTCTATTCCAGGCCATATGTGGAGCTCAGGGATTAATGGAGGGAGGGAGGGAGGGAGGGAGGGAGGGAGGGAGGAGAGAGAGAGAGAGAGAGAGAGAGAGAGAGAGAGAGAGAGATATGCTCTGTACTCACAAGCTGAAAGCTGGAAGCAGAAAAGGAGCAAGTGGAGGAGAAACTTTATATAATACCAAGCAAGACCACACCCCTGGAAATGCCTCTTTAGCAACTTGCTTCCTTGAGGGATAAGAGAATACTCTAAACATAAACCATTATACTCTGTCTTTAGCCTCTAGGCCTCAAAGCCAAATCAAAATGCAGAATACATTTAGTCCAACTCTAAGACTTCATATTCTTAACAGTTCCACCATCACTCAGAAGTCCAAAGACTTCTCCAAGATACAAGAAAAACTCTTGGCTGTGAGCCCCTGTAAAATCAAAAAGCAAGTCACATACACCTGGTGTACAACAACAGAGTAAACATTTGCATTATAAAAAGGAAGAACAAGGCCATAAAAGAAGGAATGGAACCAAAACAGTATCGAAGTCCAGCAGGGAAATAATTTGATCCTGCAGCTCTATTTCTAGCATTCAGAGCGTGTGGTGGTGAGATGTGATCTCCAAGGGGGTGTGGCAACTGCATATGTATGGCCTAGTTGATTGCAATGGATAGTATACTGGCTCTTTGAGCCTGGCTTCATGTCTCACAGCTTGCAGCCTCTCCTCATAATTATCCTACAGTTTTAGCATCTTTAAATAATAGATGTTGTCCTTGAAACTTTGGCCTCACCCTCAGACCTTCACAAATTGCTGCACTTGGTCCTACTCACAATAATTCCAAACCTGCCACCTGTTGTCAGGCTTCCCAGGAATTTTTTTTATTTTATTTGTTTTTATTTGTATGTGGAACTTATTGAAAATGGTATACATTTATACTGTGCTTGGTGTCCTCTTCCCCGCCCTGTTTCCCCTCCTACTCTCCCAACAATGAGTACCAGGTTAACCATGCTATATTCATACTTTTACACATATTCAGATGTAGCTCCTCCATTAATAAACCTCAGCTTTCTTGCTGTCCTATCCTTCCATTCTAACTTTGCTGAGATTTTCCCTCAATTATCTGGAGTCCCTCTGGTATTTCCAATGTTCCCTAGTTTGGGCATATTAGAGAAAACATATGTTCCTTCTCTTTCTGTGTTTGGCTGATCTCAATTAACATAATGTTCAACAGGTCTTTCCATCTTCTTGCGAATGGCATTATTTTGTTCTTCTTTATTGCTGAGTAGAATTCCACTGTGTGTATTTCCCATAATTTTGTGATCCATTCATCTGTTGATGGAGACCTAGATTGGTTCAAAATTTTGGCTATTATAAATTGTGCTGCTATGAACATGGGTATGTATATGTTACTATAGTTCTCTGATTTAAACCCCTTTGGAAAAATACCCAGAAGTGGTATAGCCACTTCATATGGTGGATCTATTCCCAGTTTTCTAAGGAATCTCCACACTGATCTCCATAGCAGCTGAACTAGTTTTCACTTTCACCAATAGTGTAAAAGAGTTCTTCTTTCCAACATCCTTGCCAGCATTTGTTGTTATCTGAGTTCTTTATGCTTGCCACTCTGATTGGGTTAAATGGAGTATCAGAATTGTTTTGATTTGGATCTCCCTGATGGCTAATGATGTAGAACAACTTTTCATGTATATATTGGCCATTTATATCTCTTCTTTTGTGAAGTGTCTATTCAGTTCAGTTGCCCATTTCTTGATTGAGTTATTTGTTTTGCTAGTGTAGAGTCATTTGAGCTCTTTGTATAGTCTAGATATTAGCCCTCTTTCAGAGTGGTGGCTGGTAACAGAATGGGAGAAGATTTTTAGCAGGTATTCCTTTGAAATTTTGGGAAAGATCCTTTTTACTGCAAACCCAGCATTTTGTGAGCAACAAGATCAACCACCAGCAGGAAATGTAATCATTGCCTCTGGGTCCTTTTCAATCACAGCCATGAGACACCCACCCCCCCATCCTCCATCTGGGCCACAGTTGGGCCCACCTCTATCATGACTACCACTAGCCCCATCTCTATCATGGCCATAACTTTCTCCTTCCTTTCATCTATCTTACTTTCTTCTACAACATTATCTTTGTTCCCCAATTTTACTTCTCTGGTACCAATTTCTGTCTCAGTAAATATTCTCACTACTATGATCCAAAACCCTGACCACACACTGTAGAGAAAAGTAGATTTATTTGCTCACAGTTTTTCAAAGAGCTCAGGGTTCAGTACATATTAGGCTCTGTGTGTGTGTGTGTGTGTGTGTGTGTGTGTGTGTGTGTGTGTGTGAAGCTCAAGTACTGACAGCAGGAAGGAGAGAAAAAGAGAAAACAAGGCTTCACTCTCACATTTTGAAGGTTGGACAGAGAGGAAAGAAGGGAATGAGAAATATTGTATGATACCAAACCCCACATCCCCAGGAATTTCTCCTTTCAACTCTGCTATCTTGTTTTCATGAGGAATAGGGGGCCATTCTAAATCCAAACCATTGAGTGGACTATTCTTATATAAAATAATAAATTTTTTGAAAAACTGGAAAATTGAAAAATAAAAATGACATATGAAACATAGAAAAATGACATATTATATGTTATCAATATAAAACATTCATTCTCCACAATTTTTGCAATAATTCAATTATAAAGAGTATACATTAGTCTCTTCATATTGTCTCATTTCTATAGCTAAGCATATGGCTGTAGATTCTTTTAAAAATGTATTTATTTATTTTACTGTTCATTCACATTTCCTATGTATTCAAGTTAATTTAGTTGTGTGTGTGTGTGTGTGTGTGTGTGTGTGTGTGTGTGTGTGTGTGTGTGACCTGGTAGACTACATCAAATCTTTATTCCTGAAATGTTGAAATCTTTAACAGATTGCTCTTATTGGGATGTTTAATTTTTTCATTAACTTTTTCTATAAGATAATGGAAATACCAAGAGAATACATGGTAGATGCCTGACCACTACATGTAGATTTTATTGGCAGCATATAGCGTATTGTCAACTTCACTTTCTCTGAAGCAGAATCTATTCCCTAACCCATACAGGTTGGTAGAGTTTTACAGGAAATCCAAGATTTTTAGGTGTGATTTTCATCTTTCAACTCAAAGGAACTGTTTTCATATGTCCTTCTCCTAATATTCCAACCTTAAAATCAGAAGGAACCTAACATATAACAATTAAAATTTCTAGAAAAATAATAAAATTACAAATGAATCTTTAGGTATAAAGTAAGAAAAGCCACTTTATTTCTACACTTGAGTTCTCTACTTAGGTATGTTTCATGACCATGAGGAAAATGCACCATATGTGAATTTTTTATTCCAACTGCATCACTCATCTTCTATAACACTGATATGATATTACATTTAATACCATATCATATCATATTTAATATCATATCGTATCAGTTCATTCTAGTGGTATAGATGAGTCTTCAATAGTCCATTTTTTTCCTGTATCAGGTCCATGTTGAGGTCTATTATAAAACTACTAAGTTTTGTGGACACAAATCTATTGTCATGAATCTTAGTTAATGATGAGCTAAATGTGTCAGAAATAATGATGCATAGGGTATTTTTCTGTATGTCTATGAATCCAGCAAAAGTCTTAGGGCAAGAAAGACTACTGAATATCCAGAATGCATGACTCTTCTAGAAAGGAAAGGAAATTTCTGCCTCTTTAATGATGAAAGAATTCAGCAACCAGCCACAACCAGGTACCCTGTAGCTTCCCCCCTTATACATACACCACTGGAGGATGATGTAATGTAGAAGACCCCCATGCTGGTCTCTGCTGCTACTGTGGACAGGACAGGAATTCACTAGAGCAAAATTTGTTTTGTTGGAAAAGTCAATATTTTTTAGTTTCTTACATTGTTTTTCATTTAATGAAATACTGTGAACATTTTTTCATGTCTTAATTCTGAATATACAATCATTGAAAAATATTATTGTTAATGATCAGTTAGTTCGTTCTCTGTTTTGTTTTAAAATAGCATGTTTTGATCTGAAGGAAGATGGTGACTGAGTAAAGCAGCTTCTATCAACACTGCTGACACTTGATCTCCATAGTGGCAAAAATAATGCCCTACAGAGTCAGAAACTATTATCAATAGAGAAGTAAAAGGTATAAATGTGAGACAGAAAAAAGGAAGAGTAGAATAATCTGAGAAGCAGAAAAAAAAAGTGGCCCGCCACAGTGGAGGTCACCCTGCCAAAGCCACAGTGACTCACATAATCTCTCTCCAGGGAGGATAAGGAGCTGAAGCAACCAGAAGAAGTCCAGGCAGATGTAATTCAGCAGCTCTTTCAGCTCGAAGACAAGCTAAAATTTTCAGCAGCTGAGCCCATCACTGTCTCCAGGGACTCAGAGCAGAGCTCAAACCGGAAGGGAGATATGCCAGCCTTACTGCCAAGGGCATGGAAGAGACGCCATATTGCCAGCAAGCCAGTGAGTTAACCATGCCCATGAAGGCTCCAGGGACAGTGCCAACAGAGTGTCAATACAATTGTAAGTGAAATGGTGGCCCCTACAGGAGAAATCCCAGCATTGCATCCGCAGGGACTCACCAGCTTTGATAAACTCTCTGGGTCTGAGTTCTTTTGGTTCAAGGCAATGCAGGAATATGGGTGGCAGAAATTGGTACACGCTAATTGCAGTTCCCTGAAGGAAAGCCCCAGCCTAGCGAACTCAGAGTCTGGCACAGCTGCAACAAACTCCCTTGTCTAAGACCTTGTGATACAACTTAGGGAAGGAGTAGTGGCAGCAGAGATAACCATACCCTCCAGAGATCCAGAGCACAATAAGTGAAGTTCTGATAAATTGGAGAAGAACTCAGAGAAAGTGGGAGTGGGATCTGCTATTGATCATATCAGAAGCCCAGACTGACTCAGGCTTAGACCAGTGGAAAGTGTAGGGGGAATCTTACGCTTAACTCTAAATCCAATGAGCAGGATTGCTGGGAACACCAGAGACATTCCAGTTATGGGGAACAGGGAGGGAGAGTTCAGAATAGTCCAGCCCAAGCTGTGTAGAACTGAGTCCCCTACTTTGAGTTTGGTTTCAGAGGCATACGCTGTGAACAGAGATAGGGAAAGAACTAGGCTCCAAGTGTGTAGAAAGTGTGGAGGGTGACCTTCACTCAATATTAATTCCAACCCCATTAATATCATCCATTAGCATAGACTGAAAAGACTCAGACACCATACTCACAGAGAGAAAGGTCACCATGGCAATCAGTATCTACATAGAGAGAGATTGCTGAATTTATTTGTAGTGTCGCATCAATTCATTGATGGGATTGTTTTTTTTTTTCATTCTCTCTGTGTGTGTGTGTGTGTGTGTGTGTGTGTGTGTGTGTGTACATGATTGCCTTTATTTTCTTTTTGTTTTTGGAAGGGGTTTATGGGTCTTTTGTTTTTATGGTTTTTGTTTTGATGTATTTGTTTTTCTTGTTTTTGAACCCTCATACAAAATCCTCTCCCAAGCTTCTTCTCTTGTACAAACCTACTCTTTCCTCTCTCATCTATCTTTTTTTCTTCTTTTTATTGCTCCCTAGTCCTGTATTGAATCTTATTTGTATCACAATACCAGAAACTATGCATTGATTACTAGAATTCTACTACATTGGTACTATCTCTAATCTCTAGTATATACTACCTTAACAAACTCATATACTCATACTATTTGACTCTATCTGACCTCACCATATTCTTTCATTTTCTCCCTTTCTTCCCTCCTTACTCAACCTTCAACTGATGATCACAACTTTCACTTGAATATACCAGCTGACACCTAGAGACTGAAAGAAATCTACCAAAAGCAACAGGTACAAACTTCTGAAATCATGGGAAAGAGGAACAACAACAGAGCACTGAGCTCCCACAACTCCACAATAACAGAAACTGATAACAGAAATGCAGAGATTTCCAGAAGACCAAATCAGGAATGTAACTGCAGAAATAATTCAGGAATTTAGAAAAGAATTTAGAGAGAGTCTGAAAGAAATGAAGGATGAAATCATTGAAGTACAGGCATCAATTGAAACTATAAACAATCAATTAGACCACATGGAGAATAGAATCTTACTACTAGAAGATGATCACTCCAAGAATGAACACATAGTTCATAACATAGAAAAAACAACTTTTCAACAGGAATTGGACATTGAAGAAATATGAGCCTATCTTAAGAGAGCTAACCTCATAATTATCGGCATAGAGGAGGGAAAAGAAGGTGAACCAAAGACATCAACAATCTCTTCAAAGAAATAATAGCAGAAAAATTTCCAAACATAGAGCATGAGGTGGATACAGAGGTTCAGGAAACATATAGAACTCTCTTTAGACAAGATCCGAGAAAAGGTTCCCCATGCCACATAATAGTCAAAATGACCAATGTAGAAGCTAAAGAGAAAATCTTAAAGGCAAAAATAAAAGGCCAAGTGACATTCAAACAGAGGCAAACGAACTAGAATCACTCCAGACTTCCCAAGCCAAGTCATGAAAGCCAGAAGGGCTAGAGTAACACATTTCAAACTCTGAAAGAAAATAACTTACAGCCAAAAATTTCTTATGCAGCAAAACTATCTTTCAAATTAGATGGGGAAATAAGAAGTTTCCATGACAGACAGAAGCTGAAGGAATTTATGTCTTCAAAACCAGCACTAGAGAAAATACTCAAAGAGATTAACTCCAAAGAAGAAATAAGTAATATATGCCAGAACCAGAGAAACAAGAACTTTCATCCAGCAGACAACTAAACAAAAAACAAACATCTTTCAAACAGAAATAAAATATTAACATCTTAGGAATTAAAAATAATCTCTCAATCATCACCCTGAATGTAAATGGACTCAATTCCTCAATAAAAAGTCATAAAGTAGCAAATAGATTAAAAAACAACCCATCTATCTGCTGCGTGCAAGAAACACACCTTACAAGTAAAGATAGAAACAAACTTAAGGTAAAGGGATGGGGCAAAGTAAAACATGCCAACAGAACTTGAAGGCAAGCAAGAGTAGCAACTATGGTATCAGACAAATTGGAATTCAAGACCGAGCTAATTAGAAGAGAAAAAGAAGGTCATTTTTTACTGGTAAATGGAACAGTCCAACAAGAGGAAATAACAATAATCAACATTTATGCCCCAAACATAGGTTCATCTACTTTCATAAAACAAATACTCTGTGAAATTAAACTACACATAAATCCCAATACAATAATACTGGGAGATTTCAATACCTCTCTCATACCATTAGACAGATCATCTAGACAAAAGGTCAGTAAAGATACCTCAGAACTAAAGAACACCATTAATCAAATGGACCCTTTGAATACATATAGAATACTTCACCCAAGTACAACGGAGTACACATTTTTCTCAGCTGCTCATGGAACCTTCTCCAAAATCGATCATATCCTGGGACACAAAATGAGCACTAGCAAATTCAAAAAATGTGACATACTCCCCTTTGTCTTTTCACACCATAATGTAATGAAGTTAAAAATCAACTATAAAAAGACCCAAAGAAACCACATGAACATATGGAGGCTGAACACCACACTTCTTTTTTTTTTTAATTTTCTTGGTACATTATATTCATACATCATATTGGGGTAAAAAACTTGTATGTACATACATGTACACATCGCCAATTTAAACCCTACCCAATTACCACCCCATTTCCTCCCCATCCCTCCTTCCCTTGCTTGGCTAAGTGGTTGACTTCGATATGTTTAAGTACATTGTGTGTTTTAGAGATTTTCCTTCTTCCCCCCTCCCATCCCCTCATTTAGGTTGACTTGTTTGCTCCTCTATAGGATTTCCTTTTTCATCTAGAGTTCCTCCTATGACCCATTTCTCTTTAGCTTTCACATATTGGGGAAGGCATCTGATTTCTTATTTTTTGTGACTGACTAATCTCACTTAGCATAATATCCTCCAGTTTCATCCATTTCCCTGAAAATGATGTAATTGAGGTTTTTTTCATGGGTGAGTTAAATTCCATTGTGTACATATCCCACAGTTTTGTAATCCATTCATCTGTTGATGGACATCTTGGCTGGTTCCATAGTTTGGCTATGTTGAATTGTGCAGCTATGAATATAGATACACATGCATTAGTTTGGTAGTTTGGTTTCCTTTCTTTTGGGTAGATACCCAGAAGTGTTATTGCTGGATCAAATGGTAGATTTGTTCCCATTCTTCTGAGGATTCTACATAATGTTTTCCAAAGTGGTTTCACTAATTTGCAATCTCACTAAAAATGTTTTAGAGTTCCCACTTCTCCACATCTGCACCAGCATTCGTTGTTGTTTGTGTTTTGAATGATTGCCATTCTAGTTGAAGTTAGGTGAAATCTCAGGGTAGTTTTGATTTGCATCTCTCTAATTGCCAATGATGTTGAGCATTTTTTTTCATGCATTTATTGGCCATTTGAATTTCTTTTGTGAAATGTCTATTTAGTTTGCTTTCCCATTTTGTTACTGGATGCATTGTTTTCTTAGTGTTGAGTTGCTTGAGTTCTCTGTATATTCTAGATATTAGTCCTCTATCGGAGGTGTAGGTGGAAAAAATCTCCCATTCTGTTGGCTCTCAGTTGAGGTTCTTGACATTTTCCTTTGCTGAACAGAAGCTCTTCAGTTTCATGCAATCCCATGTATTGATTCGCCTTTCAATTTGTTGTGTCTTTGGGTTCTTGTTGAGAAAGTGTTTATCTGTGCCTATGCATTTCAGTGTTGAACCTTGAACACCACACTTCTTTTTTTTTTTTTTTTTTTGCGGGTCTGGCGATGGAACCCAGGGGCACTCGACCTCCGAGCAGCTCCTGTCCTATTTTTCTATTCTTTATTTTGAGTTGCAGAGGGCCTCACTAAGTAGCTGAAACTGTCTGAGAACCACAATCCTCCAGTCTCACCTCCTGAATGATGGATTACAAGCATGCGTCACCATACCCAGCTGAATACCACATTTCTGCATGAAGAATGGGTCATAGAAGAATGGGTCTAACGAAAATAACAACACAACATATCAAAACCTCTGGGACACTTTAAAGGCAGTATTAAGAGGAAAATTTATAGTACTGAGTGCTCACATATGTAAAACAGAAAATCATCAAATAAATAACCTAATGACACACCTCAAAGCCATTGAAAAACAGGAACAATCTAATCCCAAAGTCAGTAGAAGACAGGAAATTACTAAAATCAGAGCAGAAATTATCAAAGTAGAGAATAAAAAATACAATATAGAAAATCAACAAAACCAAAAGCTGGTTTCTCAAAAAAATTAACAAGATCGACAAACCACTAGGCAACCTAACTAAAAAAAAAAAAAAAAAAAAAAAAAAGAGAATCAACACAAAATTGAAGATAACAGATGAAAAAGGAGATATTACTACTGACAGTGTAGAAATCCAGATGATTATCAGAAACTACTTTGAAAAACTATATTCTAACGAAATGGAAAATCTGGAGGAAATTGACAACTTTCTAGATAAATACAATCTTTCTAACCTGAGTCAAGAAGATATAGAAGACTTAAACCAACCAATAACAATCAAAGAAATTGAAACAGCAATAAAGAGTCTACCATCAAAGAAAACCCCAGGACCAGATGGTTTCCCAAGTGAATTCTATAAAACCTTAATAGAAGAGCTAATACCAATACTCCCCAATCTATTTTGTGAAATAGAAAAAAAAATGAAATTCTCCCAAATACATTCTATGAAGCCAACATCACACTAATACCAAAACCAAACAAAGACAGATCAAGGAAGGAGAAATACAGGCCTATATCTTTGATGAATTTGGATGCAAAACTGCTAAACAAAATACTAGCAACATGCATTCAAAAACACAAAGAAAATCATACATCACAACCAGGTAGGGTTCATCCCAGGGATGCAAGGCTGGTTAAACATATGAAGATCAGTCTATGTAATTCATCATATAAACAGAACCAAAGTCAAAAATCACATGATTAGACAAAAATCACTGAAAAAGCATTTGATAAAATCCAACATCCATTTATGATAAAAGCACTGCAGAGAATTGGAGTAGAAGGAACATATCTCAGAATCATAAAGGCAATCTACAGTAAGCCCACAGCCAACATAATACTAAGTGGGGGAAATCTTCAAGAATTCCCCCTAGAAACAGGAACAAGACAAGGATGTCGATTATCACCACTTCTCTTCAATATAGTACTTGAGAATCTAGCCAGAGCAATAAGACAAGAGAAGGAAATCAAAGGAGTACAAATAGGAAAAGAAGAACTCAAACTTTCACTATTTGCAGATGACATAATACTATATTTAGAAACCCAATAAATTCAACCAAAAGGCTTATAGAACTGATCAACAAATTCAGCAAAGTGTCTGTATACAAAATCAATCTTAAAAAATCAGAACCTTTTCTGTACACCAACCATAAACCCACTGAAAAAGAAATCAGAAAACACTTCCACTCAAGATTACCCACAATAAAATAAAATACCTTAGGAGTAAACTTAACCAAAGAGGTAAAATATCTCTACAAAGAAAATTATAAAACACTGAAAAATAAATCAAAGATCTCAGAAGAAGGGAAGATCTTATATGCTCATGGATAGGCAGAATACATATTATCAAAATGGCCATACTTTCAAAAGTGATCTACAGATTCAATGCAATGCCCACTAAACCACCAAGATCATTTCTCACAGACATAGAAAAATAAGTCCTTAAATTTATTTGGAATAAAAAAAAGGCCCAGAATAGCCAAAGTAGTTCTCAGCAACAAAAACCATGTAGGAGTAATTGCAATATCTGACTTTAAACTCTACCACAAAGCCATTGTAATAAAAATAGCATGGCACTGGCACAAAAACAGATACATAGACCAATGGAGCAGAATAGAAGCCCAGAAACAAGTCCACACACTTTAAGCCAATTGATTTTTGACACAGGGAGCAAAAACATACCCTGGAAAAAAGATAACCTCTTCAACAAATGGTGTTGGCAAAACTGGTTAACCATATGCAGAAAATTTGAAATTAATCCCATTTTCTCACCCTGCACAAGAGTCAATTCAAGATGGATCAAAGACTTAGAAATTAGACCAGATATCTTAAGGCTCCTCAAAGAGGGCATAGGTCCAACACTGCAACACATAGGCACAAAAAACCAAAAGGTGAATCAATGCATGGGATTGCATGAAATTGAAGAGCTTCTGTTCAGCAAAGGACACTGTCAAGACCTCACTCAAGAGCCAACAGAATGGGAGAAGATTTTTGTCACCTACCCCTCTGATAGAGGACTAATATTGAACATATAGAGAACTCAAGAAACTTAACACTAAAAAAAAAATCATCCAATCAAAAAAATGGGCAAGTGAACTAAATATACACTTCACAAAAGAAGAAATTCAAATGGCCAATAAATGCATGAAAAATGCAAATCATCCTTGGCAATCAGAGAGATGCAAATCAAAACTACCCTGAGATTTCACCTAACTCCAACTAGAATGGCAGTCATTCAAAACATGAACAATAACAAATGCTGGCGAGGATGTGGAGAAGAGGGAACTCTAAAACATTGTTGATGGGATTGCAAATTAGTGCAACCACTTTGGAAAACAGTATGTAGAATCCTCAGAAGAATGGGAACAAATCTACCATTTGATCCAGCAATACCACTTCTGGGTATCTACCCAAAAGAAAGGAAACCAAACTACCAAACTAATGCACATGTGTCTATGTTCATAGCTGCACAATTCACCATCGCCAAACTGTGGAAGCAGCCAAGATGTCCATCAACAGATGAATGGATTACAAAACTGTGGGTTATGTACACAATGGAATTTTACTCAGCCATAAAAAAAAATACAAATGCGGTATTTTCAGGGAAATTGATGGATCTTGAGGACATTATGCTAAGTGAGATTAGTCCATCATAAATAGTAATGAATCGAATGGTTTCTCTAATATGTGAAATCTAGCATGAATGGGGTCATAAGAGGAACTCCAGGTGAAAAAAGATCCTATAGAGGAGCAAATAGGACAACCTAACTGTGGGGATTGGAGGTGGGGAGAGGGAAATGCCTTAAAGCGTTATGATTTATTATTCATATCGAAGTCAGCCACTAAAGCAAGCATGAGAGGGAGGGATGGGGAGGGAATGAGGTGGGGACTGGGTGGGGGCTGGCTGGGTGATGTGTGCATTTATGCCTACACAAGTTTTTACTCTATGATGTATAAATACAATACACCAATAAACAAATTAATTATTAAAAATAAATAAAATAGCTTGTTTTCTTTTTGAGAAAAGGATAACCCGAGTTTCAGGAAGTTTAGAACTTGATGCTTAATCAAATAGGCTTATCTTTGAAGTAAATTTAAACTAATTAACTTCTTTTACATCTGGAGCTTTTAGAGAAAGAATTGTAATGGTGTTCTTAATTATTGCTACTGTATGCTTTTGCCTGCTACAATTTTATTTGCTTATACTAGATTGGACTTGCAATTTTTATTCTGTTTTGCCTCTTTTGTTAGGAACACGATGTCTAAGGTTTAACTAACATAGCTTCCGGATTCACTAAGAAAAGTTGAATTGACTTTGCACAGCATGACTTCTTCAAGTCTTTGGATAATTAGCTATGAAGAGCTAGTTCCTGGGGCTTGTGGGCCATCAGGCTATTTTTAAAGGTACTCATGTGTCAAAGGAAAACACCATGGGGCAGAAAACATGCATTGCCTTCTACCATTTTGTGTTTCCCCAGGCTTTTAAAATATACTCTAAATCTATCTTCTATAGAAGTACTTCATAAAGAATATTTGCTAGCTATGTAATTTTGTGTACCTTATATAGAGGTAATCTAGTATCTTTGTATATAACTACTGGACATATTTTCTATTCTTTATTTTTTATTGCTATTGTTATATTCACTTTACTTTTCCTATTTTTTAATTCTGGACACTTTTAAAAATAATAATATTTTATTATAAAGTAGTATCTTAATTGTAGAAACATATCAATTAACAATGGAGAGGAGAACACTTGTAGCCCTCACAGTCATATATCATCATTGTAATCTTTTTGTTTTATTTATTTATTTTTTTGTTTTGTTGTTGAACATTTATTGAGCTCTAACAATGCAGTAGGTGCCACATAAAACATCAGACACAGTACATGCCAAGTGGGCTTACAATTTAATTCTTCCAGACTTTCTTTTGGGTAATCTAATTTATTTATTTTTATTTTTTTATTGGTGCATTGTAGTCATAGATCTTAATGAGGTACAAGATGGTGGAGACATACATGCACACATCACCCAATCAGCACTTACCCAATTTCCATCCCATTCCCTCCCCCTTTCTTCTTCTCATGTTTGGCTTAGTGATTGACATTGATATGTTTGTTAATGTACATCATATAATTTAGAGAATTTTCCTCTTCCCCCTCCCATTCCTTCATTTAGATGTGCTCATCTATAGTATCTTCTTCATCTAGAGTTCCACGTATGACCCTTTTTTCCCCTAACTTCCACATACTAGGGAAGTAAATGACATAATTGTGTTTTTCTTTATGGCTGAGTAAAATTTTTGTTGTGTACATATCCCATAGTTTTGTAATTCATTCATCTGTTGATGGACATCCTGGTTAGTTTCAGAGTTTGACAATGGTGAGTTGTGCAGCTATGAATATAGATACTCATGCATTAGTTTGGTAGTTTGGTTTCCATTTTTTTTTTTTTTTGGTAGATACCCAGAAGTGGTATTGCAAGATCATATGGTAAGTTTGTTCTCTTTCATCTGAGGATCCTCCATACTGTTATCCAGACTTTATTATATTTATTTTCATTTAAAACTTACACACTTGCTGGGTGTGGTGACTCATGCTTAAAATCCCAGCATTTGGGAGGCTGAAGACAGGAGGATCATCTTTCACGGACCGCCTCAGCTACTTAGTGAGACCCTTAGCAACTCAGTGAGACACTGTTTCAAAAATAAAGAATAGAAATAGGTCTGGGGGTATAGGTAGGAGGTAGAATGACCCTGGGTTCCATCCCCAGTACCACAAACAAGCAAAAGAAACCTCATACACTACAGTTCACCAAATCTAAGATGCTAATGCCAATGCACCATCACTTCATTTATTATTAAGAAAGAAAAAGACATAACATGAAAATTAATGACCGTCTCAATGAGATCCATGCATTAGTCATACTTGCTTCTTGCTTTCAAATATCTTTCCTCAGTTTTGAGGGGATTGATGATTTCTCCATTAGAATGCTGACTAATACTTGCTGTATTAGTCAGCATTCAGTCTCTGTGACAAAATAACCAAAGACAAAAAAGTAAGAAAGTTATGTTTTGGCTTATGGTTTCAGTCCAGCATTTCTTGGCCCCCTAACTGTGAGCCTTTGGTGAGGCAGAATATCATTTCAAGGAGCCTATGGTGGAAAAAAGCTTCTCATCACCTCATTGAAACAGGAAGCAAAGAGAAAAAGGAGAGTGGAAGGATCCAGAAACAAGATATACCTTTCCAAGGCATGTACCTATTGCCTTATTCCCTCTAAGTAGGCCTCACCTTCTACAGTTTCTACCCACCTTCCAAAAGTCTATTGAATTGTGAACCTACCAATGGATTAGTTCATTGATATTTTGATTTCTTTACTGTTACTCTGTTAGCTCTCAAATAAAGGGTTTTATCAAAATAAAAGTGCTATTGGCACCAAGATCATCAGCTTTAACATCCATCATATTTATGAGTAGATTTTCATTTAAGTTCTATCAGAAAGCTAAATATTCCTCAAAAGAAATAAATCCTTAAGAATGAAAAGCATACATTTGCATATGCAAGGGTATAGTGTTTGAAGAAAACCCTCTAGGAATTTATTACAGCAGATTTACAGCTACCTGCTGATATAATTGTAAGCTCAGTGTTGCAACTCATGTTTAACCTTTATAATTTTCTTATTCTCTGTCTTCTTCCTTGATAACCCTGCAGAGACCTTTTTTCTTATAGTAGACATTCATTCAATATTTGTCAAATATATAGTTACACTGCCTTTTTAAAGTTCTTTTGAATTAAAAAATAACATCTATAGACTTTGCATTCTTATTCTTCTCAACTAATTTCCTAACTCTCAAAGCAAACAAACACATACAAGTCCTTTTGAGTGCATCACTTCCCACATAAGAATTATGTAAAGAAATAAGAAATTATTATAAAAATTTTAAGAAGAGAGCAGTAGCATAGTACTGGCACAAATAATAGATACATAGACCAATGGAGCTGAATAAAATACTCAAAAAAATCAACACACTTACAGCCAACTGATTTTTGACAAAGGTGTAAAAAACATACAATGGAAAAAAGATAGCCTGTTCAACAAATAGTGTAGGCAAAACTGGTTAACCATATACAGAAAAATGGATATAAATCCCACTTTCTCACTCTGCACAAGAATCAATTTAAGATGGATTAAAGACTTGACATTACCTTGAGGCTCCTTGAAGAGGGCATAGGTCCAACACTGCAACACATAGGCACAGGTAAAACTTTCTTAATGATAACCCAAAGGCACAAGAAACTAAAAGGAGGATCAATATGTGGGATTGCATTAAACTGAAGAGCTTCTGTACAGTAAAAAAAAACTATCAATAATCTCAACAGAGATCCAACAGAATGGGAGAAGATTTTTGCCACCTACTCCTCCGATAGAGGACTACTATCTAGTCTGTAAAGATAACTCAAGAAACTCAGTATGAAAAAAAACAAATAGCCCAGTCAAAAATGGACAAGGGAACTAAATAGACACTTAGTGAAACAAAATTCAAATGGCCAATAAATACATGAAAAAAATGTTCAACATCATTAGAAATCAGAGAGATGCAAATCAAAACTACTCTGAGAGTTCACCTAACTTCACCTAGAATGGTAATCATTTAAAACACAAACAACAAATGCTATAAAGGATGTGGAGAAGTGGGAACTTTAATATATTGCTGTGGGACAGCAAATTAGTGCAAACACTTTGGAAAACTGTATGGAGGATCCTCAGGTCCTCCAAATGAGGATTGAATGAACAAGGATCAAATGAACAAGGATTGAATGGGAACAGACTTACCCTATGATCCAACAATACCACTTTTTGGTATCTACCCCAAAGAATGGAAATAAATGCATGTGTATCTATGTTCATAGCTGCAAAATTCACCATTGCCAAACTATGGAACCAGCCAAGATGTCCATCAACAGATAATTTTATGGGATATGAACACAATGAAATTTTACTCAATCATAAAGAAAAACATAATTAGGTCATTTACAGGGAAATGGATCGAACTTGAGAACACTACACTGAGATTAGTCAGTCACAAAAAATAAGAAATTGTATGCTTTCACTAATACGCAGAAGCTAGGGAGAAAAAGGGTCATAGGCGAAACTCTAGATGAAGATACTATAGATGAGCAAATAAGGTGACCTAAATGAGGGGATGGGAGGGGGAAAGAGGGGAATCTTTAATGTTTATGATGTACATTAACAGACATATCAAAGTAAATCACTAAGCCAAACATGAGGAGGAGAGAGGGGGAGGGAATGAGGTGGGAATTGGGTAAGAGCTAATTGGGTGATGTGTGCATATATGCCTTCACCATATTGTAATCCTTTAAATGAATGACTACAATGCACCAATAAAAGGGACAAAATATAAGAGAGCATTTCTGGTGCAGACTATCTGGTCCTGATTTGATAATAAGGAGGAAAATGCTAGAAAAGTATGCCAAGATTGTGAGCTAATATCATTGTGGCATTTGTTACAGTCTTGATACTCCCACTTGGGGAGGCTCCTAGTAGACTTGCTTGTCTTGTTCCATAAAATTGAATATTTGTCCAGGCTAGGCCAGTAAATATATCCAGGACAAATCTTAGAAGGGGAAATCTCACAAGTTTCTATCTCTGAAAATGATCATTGTTGTACCATCTCTTGTGACCTCATCTACTCTTCCACTGCTTGCAATTATTTTAGGTAGACCAGAAAATTACATAAAAGGGTTCCTGATAACATTGAGTGGAAATTTATACCATACATTTTAATTTTGGTTTTATTTAATTATCTTACTATACATTGTTTTATTTCCTTTGGCCATTTTATTTCATCAAAAATCTTGTAAGCTGATGGAATATATGGGATATGATTTATGTATCTTCGGTTGCTTCCTCTTTCCTCACTTTCATAGTTATTATAAGCTGTTTTCATGTGAGTGACAGGAAAGAGGTATTTTGGTGCATTTTCCCTATTATAAGAGCTCCTTCAGGGGAGATGTCATGTTTTATTCATCTTTGCATCCCAGAGCTTATTATAGACCTAGTGTATATTAGGTGCTTAATACAAACTTGAATGTAAGGGAAAATAAACAAATAGCTGGATGAATGTCCAGATAAATAAACAGATATGTCTTGATAGAACTACTGAGCATTCCTAGGGATGGTCATGAAAATAATTAAATGAATGAAAGTGATGATAATTGAAAACTTAGTCTTCCAGCATGCAAATTTAAATACTAGATCTCCTCTGCTTTCTGCTTTGACCAATGGCACCTGTGTGGTTAAAATTCTACCCTTGTTCTAGGAATATTAGAAAAAAAGTAAAATGGACTCGGGCTTTTATCTTAAATAAAGGAAAAATTGACTGGATATAGGACATGTCCATGCATAAATTGAAATTGTGGGGGTGGCAAGAAGCTGTCTCTAGAATGCATAAAGATGTAAATTTGGGCAGTTTTGTGTGAGTTATAGGAAGGAGTAGAGGTAATGCTCTAAAATTAGGATAGGTTGCCATAATATTGAGCTAGTTCCTTCGTTGTTATCAATTATAATTTTTGTTCTAAGTCACAGAGATTTCTTCAGCACATAAGAATAATTTTCTATACCAATGGGGTGTGACAGAGATCACTAATAATTTGATAATTATCTGATGATCTGATAAATAATGAATAATTTGATTACTGATTATTTTGTGCTATGCTTTAATAGACGTTGTTCTTCTTTTTAAATGCCTAAGAAATTCAAATATCTCATTACCCCTATCCAAATGTTTAAAAGACTCAACTATATTAACAGTGATGTTGCCTGTTTTCTCATAGTAATGTGGCATGCTCAGAGTTTAAGATTTGGAAAATCTACAACTTTCATTCCGACTTTTGGTGTGCCTACATGTGGTGTTCATTTTTACATACAGAAAATTTTATGTCAGTGGGCAGCACTAAAAAATGCCTATGACAACAATTTCAGTATGTACTACCTATTTTCAGTTTTTCCTCATTTGTTTTCCTTCTATTTATATGAAGTTGTAATCTCCGACAAGCAGCACTAGCCTCCCACATTATTTATTGTTTCAATATAGGGGACAATTACATATAATTAGCTGGATGATACTACTCATTTGCTGGTGGAATTTGCTGTGAATGTGCTTGCTCCTTCAGGGAGTTGCTTTCTATTTCCTGCACCGTTGCTCTGATGCTGTTTAGAGAGACTTACCTTTTTTTTCTCTCTCCTTATTTATTGCTTCATTGGTCTGAGGCAGGAAGAAAGCATATGAAAATTGGTATGCAATAGCCTGCAAATAACTATCACAGGATGCAGAGAAATAGTTGCATACCAAGTAGAAAACACTCAAATAGGCACAAAGTAAGCTTTCAACAAAATATTTATTTGTGGGTGAAAAAATCCAGGTGATTTTTATCAGTGCCTTGTGATATTTTGTGGAAATAAGCACTTGTTACCATAGAAGATGTAATTTGTAGTAGATGATTTTATTTCTCCATCATGATGTGTTCCACATAATTTGATTTTCCAGATAGCTAAAGGTCACTATTTTGTTATGAAACATTAAAATAATTAACATGTGAAAATGATTTTTAAAATTATATTGGTTTTCTTTCTCTGCTTTCTTAAATAAAATTTACAAACCATAATAGAATATTCTATGTAATTTTCCAAAACATGACCTTAAGTCAGGCTATGCTCAGAGGTAGACTTTTTGTCCCATTGGAAATTGAGGAATTGATATAAATGAGTATTCCTGCAGTCTTGCTCATATTTCAGGGTCTATGTGCAAGTAAAGTTTTTTTAAAACGTTGGATAGATAGTGCTTTAGAGATTTGTTTAGGCCAATACTCAGCTTTGGGCCATAGCTGTCCATCTTGTTGCTCTGCATGCAAAAGCCTGCAATCTTATTGTCTCTCAAGTTCTTATTTTGACCTCAATTTTTTTTACAACGGATATTTCTACATCCTTGGATTTACTTATCTCTACCTCCTTTAGTCTAAAGTTATACTAACACTTTACCTCCTAGACTGGCTGCCAGACATAGACAGTCATCTCACCTTGACCCCTATATGGATTGGGTCTTCAGTGTATTTTAAAGGCTATTATCTCAAAGTATTAAATTAGATATATTTTGTTATCTATGTTTAACATTGGCAAGACAGTTTTTAAGAAGATCAAAAGATCTTCCTTGAAGAGGTTTTTTTTTTTTTTAACCAGAATTACTGAGTCTCTCTATATTTTCTTAGGGAATTTGTTTTATGTTTTTTGTTTATAGTGTAATTACACATCTGAGTGAGGTTCAGAGTCATATAAGACATACACACAGGTTTTGGTGATTTTTCTTTTAGGTCCCGCCCCACTGCCTACTCTTCCCCATATAAAACAGCAATAGTAGTAGTGATACTTCCATATGTGGGCATGACATAATTTGAACTGTTTCCTTCATCAGGTATTTTTCTCTCCTTCCTACCATTCTTCCCATTGTTCTTCTACTATTCTATTCTCTCTCTCAATTATCTAAAGTTCTGTTTTTTAATTGCCTTCTAGCTTTCCACATATTAGAGAAAACATTTGACCCTTTCTGCAACTGATTGATCTCTTTCAGCATATTAGCCTCTATTTCCATTAATTTTTTTTCTGCAAATGACATAATTTTGTTGTTCTTGATGGCTGGGTAAAGTTTCATTATGAATATATACCACACATTTCTTATTCACTCATCTATTGATGGACACCTACATTGGTTCCATAATTTATTGATCATACATACTGTATTTTGAGGTAAAACATTAGTGCATATTATGTGCATTTTCAAATATACTATGAATATATTTATATATGTTTTCTTTGATGACAAAGTTAAGAACTTTCTTTTCAATGTTTAGTGGGATTCATATGTTGTAATTCATCTGAGTGCACTATAATCCCTTTTCTACCTTTAGTACATTGGATGCTTTTGGCCTTTCCTACACCTAGAATTATAGAAGAGTTTACATGGAAACATGAAGAAAACCCACAGAAATTATATAACTTCATTTTACTTTCATTTCACTTCATTCACTCATTGAGAAATGGAGTCCAGAAAGGCAAAGACCTATCCCAAAGACAAACCCAACAACTGGAAATAGAACCCTTACTTATTATTCAGGATAATTACTTTTCTAGAATTTGTCAATTTTAAGGGGCTTATCTCTAAATTCTGGGATAGAGTAATTTCAGATTCCTATTCTAATACCTCTTTTCTCCTTTGTGGCTTATCTCTAGGATGTATTATCTTCTATTATATAGAAAGTCATGCTCTATTATACACAAATAGTCCTGATATGATCACATCTTGGAAATTCATCCATGAGCAGCATATCTGCTATTCAGAATTTTGGGTTAAATATCCCAAAGCTGATTATCCATGGTTACCCAGTTTGTTGGTCTCCTTTTCTGAATTAAGCTTCATCACTTTCTCTGTTCAAATACCTTCTTAATTTAAACACAAATTATTTACCGGGGAACTTATCTTTTGACAGAGCAAAACAGAACTTCCCATTATTTGTCATTGGATTCTATGTTTTTCTTATTCCTATCTATGTTTAATCATTCTCTAACAATATCAATGAGAACACCGATTTTAAAAATGTGAAATTTTTATTATAGCTATCTAGAAAATTCTGAGGCATAAAAATAAACATTAGATTCATTAGTTATAATTATAGTGCTTAGAAATGATTTCTATTATTGCATGTTAATATCTGCTTGAAGAGTTATTTCATCCACTGGACAGCAAAAAGATAAACTGGCCACTGACCCTAGGTCAGTTTCTATAATGCCACTTGGCTAAACTTACATATTTTTTTGTGTGTGTGTGGTACCAGGGATGGAACCCAAGGAAATTCTACCTCTCAGCAACACCCCCAGCTCTATTTTTTTATTCTTTCTATTTTTGAAACAGGGTTCACTCTGTTGCAAAGGTCCTCACTTAGTAGATGAGGCTCTCTGCAAACTGCGATCTTCTGATCTCAACCTCAGCTAAACATTTTTTAAAGGCATCAACCAGTATTGTCTGCTAATCAATGTCTGTATTTTTCCAATATGGACAAGAGGCTTTGAATTACCCTACATATATTCTATTGTTATAGTGACCACCAGAGAAGACCACTCAGACTTAGTTTAAGCTGAATAGAAGCCAGTGACTACACTGCAGGTTGTTTAGTCCTTAGTGAAGCCTTGAGCCATTACTCAGGGCTCTTTCTATGTGTAAAAACCACAAGCTCAGGAGTAAATAGTTGAGGTTCTCACAGATATGGACCATCCCCAACAGTTTCTCTCAGCCAGAAACAGCATTGTGCAGGAACTCAACAACCCATGTCTGTTTCCTTTTTTATCCACCTTTTGATTTGTTTTAAGGATAGAAAGTTCCTAACAGCCTGCCTCTGTTTTTCTGCAGGTGCAAACTACACAGGAGTTATAGAAGCCAAACAGGTAGATATGCATGACTGGCAAGATGCCTGGTAATGAACATTAGTTCTCAGGCTGACGAACATTAGTGCCTTGGAGTCACCTAGGGTAACATCATGGCCTAACTGAAACTAAGGCCTAGGCTCACTTTATCACACTATGACCCTCTTAGCATAACTAAAAAGTAAAAGAGAACTGGTTTGATTTCTAGCTTTATCCTTTACTGGTTGTGGAACCTTATAACTTTATTTAAATTATTTGTGGCTCTTATTTTTTAAATATGTGCAATAACAATACCTCACTTATTCTAAGAATTATTTTAGAGTATGTATGTAAATTCCGTAGCATAGTCCTTGTTTGATGAGAAATAGCAACATATTATGTGCCTTAATATTATACTTTTTAAATAGTTAACAAATACTAAGGCATTGATTTGATTTAACTTCATTGAAATGAGTGAGCAAAATGACTATGAGAGAAAAATACAAATATAATGAATGGCATATGAGTCTTTAAGAAACTCCAAATCAAAAGTGTTTTTATATTTTTCTAATACTTTTCTTTTATAATGCACTGTGGAAGCATTTGGTGTTTATTATTTTGATTCCACTTTCTCATCAGGGCAATGTTATTTTCTTTTTTTCAGAAGTGTATTCATATTGATGACATGTCCTCTATCCCATGAACATTCATCCAGCTAGCTGCTTTCAAAGGGTAAAGCCACATCTGCTGCCACACATGCCATTCAAGTTTTCAGGATGTAGCAGGTATAATTATACTACTTCTCCAACTGTAAACTAATTTAAGAGTTCTCACAGCTTCCAGAGTAAATGGTATTATAGGCACATACCAGTGCCTAGCTTCAGTCCTTTGCTGAAGGCTTCTTGTACTATTCTCTGTGCTCAGCTTGAATCCTCAAACCCAACCCAGGCATCCTGACAGAATGCAAAAGCAGATATAAAATAAGGAAACTGGTCCAGACATATCAGACCTGATCATTACAACTTCTGGCTTTTTATCTTGTACCCCTGTGCCCATGGCTGAAGAGGCTTGCTGTTTTTAGGACCTAGGAAGGAACAACTTCATATAAACGTAGTGAAGCTTCATGTTCCCCTAATCACTATTTTGTGGCAATATTATTTTTCAATGTCAACTCACTAGCTCCTCCTTCCCATCTCCCTTCCAATTCATGGCCACTTGGCACCATCACAAAAATCACTTCTTAGAGGAATTATTTAATTTTATTCAGTTTAATCATATGATAACAATCTGTGCACCTCTGCCTTGGCCGGAAGTCTTATCCTCGATGTTGTCACTGGGAAGCTAAACAGGATGTGAATAGCTCAGAACAGGCCTTCAATTCCAATGGTAACACCACCCAGGTCTCCTGGACTCTTAGTGGTAAGTGAACCTGATGGGTTAGTACTAGTTATTCAGGACAGCCTCTTCCCTGAAGCCAAGGCAGAGCAAAATATTCAATAATACATTTCTTATGTCCCCGACTACCAGTCTGAAAACAGAAAGAAGTTAAAACACTTTGTTCAATCATTTATTAAAATGAAAGTAGCACCCTGGGGCTACAGGAACAGGGGGAGCCATTGCCAGGTTCAATTTATATTTAGCTGTTGTGAATTGTACATGAAAAAGACCCTAGTGAGCAGTCCTACCCTGCTGATATTTTCACTAGGTGATTTACCTTTTGCTCCACTCTTTCTGGAAAACCCTCCAGTTATTTTGTGAGATAAACAATAGGTGCCTTTGCTTCAGTGATTTTTTGCTTGAGCTTAATGACCTGCCTCTACTGGATAAAGTTTCCTATCCTTGGAAAAAGAAAATGTTTTTACTAACGCTACTTTGTGCAGCAACTGCTTCTCAATGCTCATTTTTGGGATAATTTTAAGCGCTTTGGGATAATTTTAAGCGCTTATATCTTAAACTTTTGCCTCTCAGTGGACCACAAGTATCCCAATTTAAAAGGTTTTGGTAGAAGCCAGGACAGCATAGTAGAAGAACTCAAGGAATGCATACAGTATAATTCTGTATTTTGACTGTAGCCCTACCATCCACTGGCTTCATAATCATGACCTAGTTAGACTTATGTGACTTAGGACTCAGGATCTCTGCTTGAGAATGAGCAGCATCATTATACTCATGCTTGGAATAGGGGGGATTAAGTGATATGATCTAAATAAGAGTTGTATAAAACTGATGCAAGATACATGCAAATATTTGCCATTTTCCAAATGATTAGTAACTAGTCATTATCATTTTACTATCAGTAGTATAGTTTGAGGATTCTGCCAAAATAAAAATTAGAAATCTCAGTTTTCTTTCTACACAGTCTTTTTTTCTTGTTATTAATAAAGGGAAAGTGATCAAATATTGGCTGGTTTGCATGGACATATACGTAGCATGTATTTAATTTTGTCACTCAAGTATAGAATGTGCCTAGAAAATTAGACAAGTTATGAGTATAGGGTTCAATGGATTTTCATGAGAAGATATATTGGCATAAATGCCACCCACAGCATGGACTATATAGTGATCAACAACTCAGAGGCCCTTTCTAATCACTGAGATCTCTCTTTAAGGTCATCCACTAGTCTTACATATTCTAGCTTCCTTTATTTCTTTGCTGAGTTTTAAACTGTGCATAATCTGGAGCCATTATATACATTATATTGTTTCTGGTATTTTTGCTCAAATTGTAAGATTCTCCTGCCCCTTCTGTGCAAATGTATTGCTGAGTAGTATTCCTTTATATCACTTATTCATTCTAATGCCCATAGACAGTTGAATACTTGCTAGGCTTTAGCTATCTAATATAATATTTTACAAACATTTCTGTGTCTGGTGTTTGGTTATGCATGTGCTCCTATTCAGTAGACTTCATGACTAGGATAAAATAGGATGCATATTCAATCTCAGAAGAAACTGACAAACTTTTTAAAGTGAAATTATCAGTGTGCAGTTTCATGAGTACTATGTTAATGTTTCATACAAGTATTCACATTGGCATTATTAGTTGTTTTTATTTTAGCTGGTTCAGTGGATGTGTAAGGTTAGTTTATTGATTGTTTTAATATATATTTTTTTGTTGACTAAGTTAAATGTACCCTATATATGTGTTAGTAAGAATTGAACCCGGGGGCATTCTACCTCTGAGATATACCCCTAGCCCTATTTTAATTTTTATTTCAAAATAGGGTCTTGTTAAGTCGTTGAGGGTCTTGCTAAGTAACTGAGACTGAGCTCAAATCTGCAATCTGCCTGTCTTAGCTTCTAAAATACTGAGATTACAGGCCTGTACCACAATCCTTGGCTAAAAGTGTCTTTTGACATATTCATTGACATTTGAGTATTTTGTTTATTGAACTTACTATTTGAATGTTTTGCATATTTTTGGTTGCATTATTCATTTCTTGGTTTTGTTCTTATTTATCTTTGCTATGGCCCTCTTTTGATTTATATATTGTGTATATTTTACTATGATGTGGCTGACCTACAATCTAAGTGGTATTTTTTATGTATGAAGGTTCTTAGTTTTAACATAATCCAAATGATCAATCTTTTTATTTATATAAGTATTCTTGTGACCTACTTATGATGCTATTCCTTACTTCAAGGCTATGAAGACATTCTCCTATCATCTTTTAGAGTTACTATTTTTACTTTTTCACATTACATCTATATTTCACTGGAATTGATTTTTGTGTCTGTTGCAAGGGAGTAAATGTAATGTTTCCCATATGGATATCCAATTAACCTGTAGTATATTTTATATATTGCACAAACAGGCCTTACCCACTGCTTCATGGTGCTAGTTTTTGCATGTCAATTGTCTCTCTCTGGATGTACGAGTTTTTTTGAAATATGTCTACTCTCATATCAATACTACACAGTTTTAGTGGGTTATCTTATTAGAAGTTTTACTATCAAAATAGATATGTGTTATCACACTATTCTGTTTTTTGTTTTGTTTGGTGGTACTGGGGTTCCTGGAAGCCCTTCTACCTCCGGGCTACATTCCCAGACCTATTTTTACATTTTTATTGGGAAACAGGGTCTCCTAAGCCAGCGTGCGCTTAGACCTGTGCGATCCTCCTGTCTCTGCCTCCCAAGCACGGGGATTACAAGCATGCACCAGCACGCCTGGCTTTACATTATTCTTTATAAAGCTTATCTCGGCTATCTTTACTCTTCTTCATTTTTAACAAATTTAACTTTAAAGTGTATACAAACTTTAAAGCACTTGAAAAAGTAAACAAATAGTATAATGGTCTCACGTGTATTCATTACTTTACTTATGCTCTTATACATTTAAGACCAGTTTTTCTGTCTTCATTTCCCCATCTACTCTCCAGCACCACAAGATTATTTATATACAAACTCTATACACAATACAGTTTCTTCTGCAAATGATTTCATATGTATCTCTAGAAGAAAATGGATCCTTTTTACAGATAATTACAATAACATCTTATACCTAAAATTTCTGGAGGTGTAGCTCAGAGATAGAGTGCCCCTGAGTAATCCCCAGTAGTGAAAAAAAATCATTTCTAAGCTGAGTCCAGTGACACACACTTATAATTCCAGTACTTAGGAGATCAAGGCAGGAGGATCACAGATTTGAGGCAAGTGTGCTATGATTTAATGAGACCCTGTTTCAAACATTAAAAACAGAATAGGGCTGGATGTATAGCACATATGTTCCACAATTTTATTCATAAGAATATGGAACAATGGTTAAGTTGAGAAAATTATCAATTACATAATACTATTGTCTAAGTGACATTTCCTATAACAGTTTTATCACGTATCTCACTGATATTTTGCCTGGTCCAAGATCCAATACAGGATGATACATTGAATTTGACCATCAGGCTTCATCGTCTCTTTTAAACTGAAATAGAACCTACATCACCTTTGTATCATGATCTTAGTACTTTTAAAGAGAATTGAACAGTCTCAAGAACTATGAAAAGTCTGATATTTTACCCCTAGTGGCAAACTAACAAGCTAACTTGCCACCATTTTGTGGATCTAGACCAAAGATTCCTGAGTCAGAGACAAATAACTTTTTTATTCACAGTATGCAAAGAAGCATGAATTTCACATTTGTTAGTTTTTCATATCCTGTGAGACAATACAAGGGAACAATAGTGAATGCTGAAGAACATTTAAAAATGACTCTCACCTGAAGACTGTGAAGACACCCTCCTGCCATATTTTAGAGTTTCTTTTTAGTTTCTCTTATAACATCTATATTTCACTGGAACTTCAGGCTTATGATACCCAGATCTTTATCAATGGACTACAAGTGAAATTACTGTTTATACGTGAGAAAAACATTAGTCTTGTTATATTAGATAGTAAACAAAACTTCACACTGAATTTTGAGTGCAATACTATTGCTATCTTCAAGGGTCTTTGCTACACAACAAACCTTGAAAGGATAGTCCAAAACAAAACAGAAGATTGTACTCTCCTTGAAAAATGTGTAGAACCAAAAAATACACATAAAGATTTGTCATCCAAAAATATTTATCCCATCTCAGCTGGGTGCAGTGTCCCTCACCTGTAATCCCAGTATTTGGGAGTTTGAGAAAGGAATAGGCAGATTGAAGGACAACCCATGGTAACATAGCAAGACCTGTTTTGAAATAAAACAAGAAAAAAGAAGTCTGTGGGGTATAGTTCAGAGACATATTCCTGGGTCTAATCCTTTATAGATATATAGGTGGGTGTAAATGCATTCATGTCGATTATTAGATTGCATATAATTAACCTGGAAATATTACTCTCTTGATTTTTGTAGCTCTTCTTATATGTTAGTTTGATATCAACAAATATATAGATCTACCTGGGATCTACACCTCAGCATTTCATCCCTTTTTATTTTTATTTATTTATTTATTTGTTATTTTTTATTTCTACTTTGTATTTTTATTTTTTTTTAAGTAGGTTTTTGAGAGTCTCACTATCTTTCTGAAGCTGTCCCTAAACCATCCTCCATTGTATCTCCCAAGTACTGGGATTACAGGCATGTGCCACCACAACCAGTTTATGTCATTCTTTTTTTTTGTTGTTGTTCTTTATTGTTTTTTTCTTTTAGCAATCCTTCCCATGTGAATACCACTTTTCCAGACCCTCTAATTAATCCAGACAATAGATACTGAGATTTATGAATTTTGTCTCATACAGATTTTAATGAAGTCCCTCAGAAACACATCTCTAAGCAGTAGAATGAGGCCAGTCTGCAGTATTGACCTCAACTATGTCACACAGGTTGTAGACTGGCCATGCCTGCTGAACAAATCCCATGAAGCATTAGCGTCTACCTTACAGTCAGGTGGCCTGTTCTTTAAGGTTTTTCATTGACTTTCCCTCTTAATCCAAGACATTCATCATGACACAGTAAGATGTATTAGCAATTATATTTACTATTCTTTGGCCTGCAAAGAGGAAGTCTCATCCATTCTATCATCCATAATAGCCCTGGCCAGTGAGTTGAAGCTGACCTGCATGCCATTCCGGAATGTGACGTTTCCACTGATGACTTCATTTAATGTCAAGAGAAAATTTTATAGCATCTTTTCTAATTGCCTGCTTCTCATTGTAGAAAAAAATTTCCTGAGGCATGCACATAAGTAAAAAGTCTATTTAAACCTAGATATAAACTTTTTCTAAAAATCAATTTGCTGACAGTTATTCCACAAGTTTTTGTAAATGAACACAATTTTGCACCAATTCAATATGAAAAGTATGCATTGGTGTAAATGCATTCCTATCAATAATTAAATTGTATATAATTGACCTAAAATATTACTGTCTTGATTATATATATATATATATATATTCAAATAAATTACTGAAATAAAAAATATCAAATATGCTTGCTTATTTCTAGCCTTTTCCTTTTGTAAGGCAAGCTAGATCTTCTTTAACATAATCCAAAATAAGCATAGGAAACCCCAAAGAGAGATGGAATGCAAAAGACATTTTATTACTGTGAATTTGTAACCTTAACTTTAAAAATGCAATGTAAAATCAGAAAAAAGATATGAGTGTTAGTCATAGGTATATAAAGGCAAAGTTCAAGGTAATTCGGTAGCACATCAAGTAATAGTTTTAGGAACTTTATCTATTTTAGAGGTGAAATGTTAAAAAGATAGAGATTCATAAGGAAAGTTGTTATCCAGGCAAAGTATATAGGAGACACAGATTTTAAAAAAATAACAAAAAGTATACTCAGTGCTTGTTTTAAGCCTCCTTTTACAACTGATAAAACACTTTTCTGCATTACCAAGCCAGTTCCTCATCTTATGAATAAATCCATGAACACTCAACCAACTCTGTAAAACCTTTACATAGTTTAATACTTTTTTAAAAAACTTATTACTTGCAAGTATGTTATACCTGAATGAAAAAAATCACCACTCTAAATTTTCCACCCTCTGTCAGAGAAGCAATTTTACTTTAAGACACACAATTACTCTTTTATCCCTTAATAAACAAACAGAAAAAAAATCCATTTTATGTTTATTCATGTATTTCTGTAACTACTTAAAAAGCACACAGCCCTATCTGGCACAAAATCTACAAGCTTTAACAAAATAAATTAGCTTCTGTTCCTCTATAGACACAGGGAAAGACAAGAAAAGTGTGTCAGTCACAACTCTTTGTCCTATGTAAGGACTGATTGGATAGAGGAAGATTCAGAAAAAATACTCAACTCATGAGCACACATTATATATTTCCATTCAAATTACATGTATTTGTTTTATTTTTATTATTATTATTATTATTATTATTATTATTATTATTATTATTAATTGGCACTAAGGAGTATACCCAGGGACATTCTACTTCTGAAATAAACCCTCATACCAATCTTTTTAAAAATTTGAAACAGTCTTACTAGGTTGCTGAGAGTCTTGCTAATTTGAGGAGGCTTTCCTTGAACCTGGATCCTCCTATCTCAGCCTCCCAAGTACTGGGATTACAGGAAGGTACCACTATACCAGGCTTGTTTTAAGATTTCTTCAAGTAGTAAATATAAACATGTGTACTGATATGATTCAATGTTTCTGTCCATTTTTTACAACATGTTGCCTAACAACTCAAAAAGGTATAAAATCTAGAGACTTATATATTAAAATTATGCTTGCAACCAAGTATTTCTGTCAGACAGGACAGGTATTTTTACTAAGAGTGAGGGGATTAAATCAGTTTAATGATATATAACATTATCAGACTTAACCCACTTTTGTAAACCATTATTTGTAATTTAATTATTTACACATATAATTGTTAAATTTGTTATTTTTAAACATGTATTGGAAACAATGTGAATTAATTGGAACAATAAAATATAATGCATTTATTGAGTACACATTAATTTTTAATTAGAAATTAACCCATATCCTGAAATAAATACTATTCATGGTGCTACTATTATAAAATACATGTGTTTTTAAATCAATATTGTTTAAATATTTACTTTGACTAAGAAATATTACCCAAGCCAGATGTGGTGGTGCATGCTTGTAATCCCAGCATTTGAGAGGCTGAGATAGGAGGATCTGTGTTCAGACAGCCTCAGCTACTTAGGCCCTTTGCAACTCAGTGAGAACCTGTTTCAAAATAAAAAGTAAAAAATAAAAAATAAAGCTGGGGTTGTAACTCAGAGGTAGAATTTTCCTGGGGTTCACATTCAATACTGAGAGGGAGAGAGAGAGAGAGAGAGAGAGAGAGAGAGAGAGAGAGAGAGAGAGAGAGAGAGAGAGAGAGAGAAATGTTATTCAGATATTCTTCTTGTTTTTGTATGCCAATTAAAATTGTATTTCTTGTTTTGCTTAAAATGCTGAATTTTATTCCTTTCCACCTCTGCTGTGTTCACTTGATTTCAACTTTTGTTTTATTACTTTTTACTTATGGTCAAAAGAGTCAACAGTATAATCCCCAAAATATGAAGCTAATGATTATTTTAAAATGAATTAAAATACAAACAAATATATGAGTCATTTACTAACTTACATGAAGAAACTAAATCATTCCCCTAAAAAATTAACTATGAAAAGTCATACCAAATTAATTGTACCAAATTTTAAGAGAAAAAGTCTTCAATGTTATTTGCCCCTTTTCAAAAGAACATAGTTTTCATTTATTTATATAATACTATAGTATTTTAATATACACACATATACATTGAAAATATACTATACATCCTAATAATAGACATAAAATAAAATTCACATATAATTTGGTATAGTTTGATATGTGGAAGCATCATAAAATCATTGTCACACTCAAAATAAACTTCACTACCCAAAGTGTGATGGTACCCCTTTATAGTCCAGCTTTCCTACCTCTTTTCCCATCTCTAGATAGCCACTGATTTTTTTTTACTAGAGATTAGCTTGCACTTCTAGACTTTACATAAATGAAATAATAAAATGCATCTTCTTCCTTATTTGATTCCTTTCTTCCAGCATATTTACATTGGTCTGTGTGTATCAATAGTTCATTCTTTTGTGATGCTGAGTAGTACTTTATTAATATATACCAGTATTTATTTAGCCAGTTTGTTGAGAGATATTTAGGATGTTTACAGGTTTTGGCTATCACAAAATATATATGTTACAAAAATACAGCTTTTTATTTTCTTAGATAAATTTCTAAGATTGAGTGGATGAGAATGAATGAAATTAACTTTGTAAGAAACACCAAAATTCATTTCCAAAATCTTCTGATCATTTTACATGCTTAAAGCAGTGAGTAAGACATTTGGTTTCTCTTCATTCTTTCCAATATTTGGCGAGGTCAGACGTTTTTGTGCACTTTTATTGATGCATTTTAGTCTCACGTCATAATGAAGTTCAGAGTGATGGATACCTACATGCATATTGTACATGGGAAGCTCTCCGTGGGCTTCCAGCCCACTCCTTCCCCTTCCCCATAAATAGCATTGAGATTAGCATTGGGTAGTCACACACACACACACACACACACACACACACACACACACACACACACGTGTTTCTTATATACATGTATTTCTTATATATGTTGAAGAAGCATATGTATGTATATATGTATTTCTTCTTTTGTGAAGTGTCAAAATAAAATTGCCCATTTCTTGATTGGGGTATTTGCTTTTGTAGTGTTAAGTCTTTAAGTACTTTTTATATTCTAGATGTTAGTCTCTGAAGATATGTTTGTTCAATTCTTTTTTTTATAACTTATGTAAAGTACTTTCTTCATTAATTCTCCTTCCCCTCCACCATCACCTTCCCCTAAACACCCTCCATTGTTCCACTGGGGTTTCTCCTTCATTATTTAAAGTCCCTCCTGTATTATGATTAGTCCACATAATGCTTCTGCACATGGTAGAAATTATACGCCCCTCCACTTTCTGTGACTGGCTAACACAATATTCTCCAGGTCCATCTATTTTCATGCAAATAGCATAATTTTGCTCTTCTTTATTGCTAAGTAGAATTATATTGTGTGTATATCCCATATTCATCTGTCGATCAGTACCTAGCTTGATTCCAGAATTTGGCTTATTGTGTATTGTGCTGTTATAAACATGGATATGCATGTATCACTATAATATTCTGATATCAATCTCTTTAGAAAGATGCTTTAGAGTGGTAATGCTGGAACATATGCTAAATCCATTTCTAGTTTTCTGAGGAATCTCCACACTGACCTCCATACCAGCTATACTGACTTACAATCCCATCAACAGTGATGAGTTTTTATTTTCCACATTCTCACCAGCATTTATCGCTGTTGATTTTGCTATTTTAATTTGGGTTAGATGAAATCTCAGTGTAGTTTAATTCATATCTCTCTGATTGCTAAGGATGTTGGACATTATTTTCATGTATTGATTGGCCAGTTTTAGTTCTTCTTTTGTGAAGTCTCAAAATAGTTAAATTGCTCATTTTTGATTGCAGTATTTGTTTTTTGTACTATTAAGTCTTTTAAGTACATTTTTATATTCTAGATATTAGTCTTTGAAAAAATGTTTGTTCAATTCTTTTTGTGTAATATTTAGGTCAAGTAAATTATATTGAGCTTTGAAAGTTTTGAAAATAAGTTCTGGATGCAAGATTTTATTTAAATATAAATATATTTAAATATATTTAAATATATTTAAATATATTTAAATATAAATATATTTAATATATATTTATACATATAAATATATTTTATATATATTTATATATAAATAAATATATAAATAATATATACATATAAATAAATATATAAATAATATATTATATATATGGCTATAATATTATATATATATAATATATATGTGTATATATATGTATGTATATATATGTGTATATATATACATATATATACATATACATATATATATGTGTATATATGTATATATATATATATATGGCTATCCAATTGCTTCTTTCTGTCCATGTTTTGTCTTTTAATTCTCTTACCAGACTTTTTTCAAAGACAGAAATTCTTAATTTTGACACATAAAATGTAACTCCATTTTTCTTTTAAGTCATATTTTTGGTATTGTATTCAAGAAATCTTTTCAAACATGAGAACCAAAATATCTCTCAATATTCCTCTTAGAAGTTCTGTGTATTTAAATTTTAGGTCTATGATAAACTTTAAACTGATTTTTGTACATACTATCACTTATGATCCAGTTTCTTTTGTTCTTTTTTTCCTTTTTCCGCATAAGGATATCTAATTGCTCAAATACAATTTTTTGAAAAGACTATTCTTTTCCCACTGAACTATCTTTGTTCTTTTTTTTTTCAAAAACTAGCTTACCGCTTGTGTGTGTCTGTTCTTAGACTCCATTTCATCATGTTTTGCTTTGTCTCTATTCTGATGGCAATACTACATGTCTATATTACTGAACCTTTTTAATAGGACACAAAGTTTGTATTTAAATAGGTTTCTAAATTTTAGCTATGCCACTTAACCTAGCTGTGAGATTTTGAACAACATTTATTAAAAACAAAAATAATATAAAAACCTCTTGGAGGCTTAGTTTTATTTTTAAATTGTTATATTTTTCTGTACTGATGTGAAGTTCGTGACATAATTTAGAAGTACAAAATACTGTGGGAAAGGCAGATGTTAACCTTCATGTTCTGCTTACAGTTCAGAAATGTTTCTGTTACCTCTTATCTTTGCAGCATATGTATTGATGGAAAAAAGAGAGAAAGAGGGAGCTAGAGAAACTATTTTAATTTGGTTGCTCCCAGAAATGCCCTATAATTTAAAAATCTAAGATAAACAATGTAAGGTAAGGCAAACACAACTAAAGCACCTAAGGTGACTATTAAAATACTAGTAGTCTGAAGCTTCCTAAAGTCAGGCACTCAAGTCTTACATTGAAAATAGAGTGCATGATATCAAACAACATAATCCCAATGAAATCAAAACAAACCTACCATCCAACAGGCCATTCAGGTATTAGGATCATTCACAGTGAAAATAATTGTTCCTCAAATACATTGTTCCATGGAGGCCGCTTCAAGTATTCTTTTCTTTCTTTTCCATCAAGTCATAGGCGTAGGTCCTTAGCTCAATTCCTGCTTGTTGTCCTGTTTTGTAGTAAAATTATCATGTGGGAACCACTGATTTAACTTTACAAATTTGTGGAGTTCCATAGGTCAGTCCTTTTCAGATCTGAGTGTGCAGATGAAACACCTGAACATTTTTATGTCATTTTTAATTAATTCTTTTATTAGTGTGTTGCAATTACGCATCATAGTGTGGCTCAATGTGATAAAAACACATGCACAGTGGCCGGGCGTGGTGGTCCACACTTATAATCCCCCGCGCTTGGGAGGCTGAGACAGGAGGATCGCGCAGGTTCAAAGGCAGCCTCTGCCACTTAGTGAGACTCTCAGCAACTTAATGAGACCCTGTTTCCAAATAAAGTATAAAATAGGTCTGGGAGTATAGCCCAGAGGTAGAAAAACCCCTGGATTCCACCCTCAGCACCACGAAAAAAAAAAAAACACCAAAAAACAAAAAAAACAAACACACACATGCACCTGTGGACACAGCTTTTTTTCCACAAATATTAGTAAAATTGGATGTAATAAATGACTTCACTTCTTGGCACAGTATTATTTGAACTGTTGCTGTCCTCATCTTTCATATGCTTCTCCATATCTTCTTTCCCCATCTCCTTCCAGTATGCTATAGATCTCTTTCCACATTAAGGCTGCTTATGGTTTCTAATTTCTCTGTAGCTTCTGGATAGGGGAGAAAAATATACCCGTTGCCTTTCTGAGACCAGATGCGCTTACTTAGCACAATATTTTCTAGTTCCATTCATTTTGCTCAAATGATATAATTTTGTTCTTTGTGGCTGAGAAAATTTTGTTGTGTGTATATGCC
Organism: Muscardinus avellanarius; assembly: GCF_963383645.1. NCBI lineage: Eukaryota > Metazoa > Chordata > Mammalia > Rodentia > Gliridae > Muscardinus > Muscardinus avellanarius. Next base: position 91,034,763 of record NC_137798.1, on the reverse strand, counting down.
ATCTTATTCTTACCCATTCATTTGTTGACAGACACCTGAGTTTGTTCCATAATTTGGCTATTGTGAATTGTGCTGGTATAAGTAGAGACATGCATGTATGATGATAGTATTCTGACCTTTTGAGATATACTGAGGAGTGGTTTAGTTCAGTCATACAGTGGTTCCATTCCTAGACTTAGTCTTCTGAAGAGGCTCCAAATTAATCTCCATAGTGGTTGTACTAATTTACAATTCTTCCAAAAATGTATAAAAGTTCTTGTTTTCCCACATCGTTGCCAACATTTGTTATTGTCTGTATTCTCTATGTTTGCTATTCTAACTGGTGTTACATGAAATCTCAGTGCAGTTTTGATTTGCATTTTCCTAATTGCTAGTGATGGTGAATATTTTTTCATATATTTATTGGGCATTTGCATGTCTTCTTTTGAGAGATGTCTACTCAGTTCAATTGTCTATATATGAATTGGGCTATTTGGTTTTAATGGTCTATTTTTAAGTTCTTTATATATTCTAGATATTAGTCTTTCATCAGAGTACTGTCAAAGATTCAAATCCATTCTGTAAGCTCTCTCTTGAGACTCTTGATTGTTCCCTTAGCTACACAGAAGCTTTTTAATTTAATGACATCTCATTTGTTGATTCTCAGTTTTACTTCCTGAACTTTGGGAGTTTTATTAATAATATCTCTACCTGATGGGCATGGTGGTGCACGCTTGTAATCCCCATGCTTGGGAGGCGGAGATGGGAGCATTGCGCAGGTTTGAAGCTGACTCGCTGGCTTAAGAAACCCTGTTTCCAAATAAAAATATAAAAAATAGGTCTGGGAGTGTAGCCCAGAGGTAGAAGGGTTTTCAGGAACCCCAGTACCACCAAATAATCATTATATGTCTACCAGAGCCTATATGCCTATATGTTGGAGAGTTGTATGTGTGTTTTCTTCTAGTATGTTTCTGCTCTAACTTGTAAATTTTTTATCCATCTTGAGTTGACATTTGTGTAGGGTGAGAGATATGAATATAATTCGTTCTTTTATATATCCATATGCTATGTTTTAAATTTTCTCAGCAGCATTTTTTTTGTAAATTCTGTCTTTTCTTCATTGTATGTTTTTGGATCCTTGTCAAAAATCAACTGGCTATTAGTGTAAGACTTTGATTCAATTTAAAAATATTTATCTACGTGCCTTTTTTGTCAATACTATAATATTTTTGTTACCATAGCTCTGTAGTACAATTTGAAATCAGTTATTATGGTGCCTTCAGCATGGTTCGTATTACAATTGTTTTGTCTATTCTAGGTCTTTTGTCCTTTGATGTAAATTTTAGAACTATTTTATTCTAGTTTTGTGAAGCACATTATTGACATTTTTATAGGAATATTAATGACTATATAGATCACTTTAGGTAATATAAGCATTCTGATGAGGTTTATTCTGCCTATCCAAGAACATGGGAGATCTTTTTATCTTCTAAGTTATTCAAATTATTTTTTCAGTGTTAAATAATTTTCAATTTAGATGTCTATATTTCTTTGGTTATATATATATTTTAAATATTTTCCAGGCTATTGTGGAATAAGTAATTTTTCTGGTTTTCTTTTTAAGTGGATTCATGGTCGATTATTGAAAAGCTACTAATTTTTGCAAGATGATTTTGTATCCAAAAACTTTTCTGAATTTCTTTAGCAGTTATAGAAGGCTTCTGATTGAGTTTTTCTTGACTTTCTAAGTGTAGAAATCATCAGCAAATAGAAATACTTTTACTTCTTTTCCTATTTATGTCTCCTGGATTTTCTTCTTTTATTGCTCCAGCTGGAATTTTAGGTACTGTACTGAATAGGAATAGTGATAGTGGATATCCTTATCTTGCTCCTCATTTTGGAAGAAATACTTTTAATTTTTCAACATTCTTTATGATGTTGATGTAAGGTTCATCCTATGTTGCCTTTATGATGTTGTAGTAATTTTTGTCTTTAATTTACCATTGTTTTAGCATAAGTAGTTGTTGGATTTTGTCCAAAGTTTTCTCTGCATGTATTTCACTGATCATATGGTTTTTGTTGCTCTTTGTTTGTCTGAACATATTGTTGAAATAAAGAGTCTGGGTCATCTGTTTTGGATCCAGACTTCAGTGTCTACATTTCTAACAAGCTTTTAGGAAGTGCTGGTACTGATGGCCATACACTGTACTTTGAATACTAAAGTTTTTATTGGTTTATATACCTAAGCTTTCAAATCCATTTAGGAAGTTTTGGGGAATATTTAGATTTGCGGTAACATGTCCAAACCTATTTAAACCCTTCAATAAAATAGAGTCTGGAAATTTTAACCTTTAAAAACTTTCCCATATGGAATTCACAGGGCCTATGAATATAAAATAAACAAACATGCCAAAAAAAAAAACTTAGGCATATTCTCTGCCTAATTATAAAGGGCATTGTAATGGAATACTGAAGATCATCAATTCACAAGATTAAGAACTTCAAAAAGAACCAAGGTGTAAGTCTCCGAACTTCTAGAGCAAATAAATTTCTTCCTCTAAGTTTTGCACAACAGGTGTTTGAGTCACAGTAGTTAAAATGCTGATTAAACCACCTAACTTGTATAATTTCTTAAAAGCATCAATCATCTAGAAATTTAACAGTATTTATCACTATGTATAACTCAACTAAATGGCCCTGTTCTCAATTTTTTTTATTCTCAGTTTCTGCCTAAACATATAATGTTTTATTTAAATATTTTCATTAGGGAAAAAGAAAAGAGGGCTGCTGAAAGTCTTAATGATTAAAAAGGCATATGGATACCAACTTTAATTTCTAGAGATGCATATTTTTCAGTGTGAGTCTGTCTCTTAAGCCCTTCACCAAATTATTGCTATATCTGAAAAGTTTCTTTGGAACTGTGTTATAACCCACCATATTTCATTTAGGAATTTACTCTGAATCTTTCTGAAAGAATTTTGTGTATGTGTTTTGTAGTGCAGTCATTTCTCATAATTATGTCCTTTATTATTCTCTATATATTCTCTATATAGCAGATGTGACTATATCTGTCTGTATGTATCAGTCAAACATAGGAACATCTCAGATATAAGTTTTAGCCCCAGATATATGTGTTCTTAATTTGACTATACTCTGTTGATTTATTTTGTGTTTCTTGAGGCCATGTACACTACCTAATTTATCTATAAATTAAACACAGACTCTTAGAATTTCAGCCCAAAGAACTTAAAAATATACACACAGTGGGGGTCTTGGGATGAAGAAGAAATCTTTTATTTTTTTCAGAACTTTCTTCCCATGGTAATCCTTTCCCCAAGGCTCTCCGCTCAAGTTTGATATTAACCATAAAATTGCATGTTTCCTCTGAGAAAATTGGCCCTCAAGGATCTTTCTTATTGTCCATTGTTTTACTTGGCCTTAACCTTTAAACTATGGCTCCATGTGTAATTTTCCCCAGTCTACAGCCTCATATTTTTCTCACTAATTATCTTAAATTCTGCAGAAGGTATTCTATATTTCATGAGACCCAAATACTTATAAATCCTAATTATTTTAAACCTTTTAATCTGAAATTGTCTGAAATATTAATTTGAAATTATATTTGAGCCACATCGTAGTCTTGTGCTTTATAGCCCAGTTTTTATTCCTCTATATCACTTTCTAATTCATCTGGATTTCTGGCATCTCATTTCCTCTGATTCTAAAAAAGAATCAATGACTTTATGATTAAAGTTAAAATAGCTTTAGAGATCCTAGATAATATTCTACATATATACATTTTATCTCAGAGTAAGATCTGATATTTTCTCCAATGCTGTTACTTCTTTCTAGGTCTTTGTGATTTCTTCTTATATACTTGCATTATTTTCCCTTCCTGCCTATGTTTCCCATTTTCATTGCCTGAAAAGTATATTCATAGCCCAGAACAAAGAGACAAGCTTATTCTCTACCTGGCATAAGAGGTCACAGCTTTTATTGAGCTGAAAATAAATAATCCCTGAGCAAGACCAGGGCATAGGAATGGATTCAGAAATGAATGACTGTCATATATTTTTTAAATTAGATGATATTTCCACAGATTGTTCTGTAGCTTGTGATTCTAACAACTCAGTACTAACTCTAAAATATCTATATGAGGTCTGTATAGCAGAAAAGAAGTTTTTGCCTGTAGGTCTGTGAATAAACTTAACCTCCCAGAAAATAATTCCTAAGCACCTCCCTGGCATACAGAAAGAAAAAGAAAATTAAAACTTACCGTATCCTTGTTCACTCAAAGCAAGACAAAAAGAGCAACTAATTCACAGCTGCTAAAAATAAAAATAACAAAGTAATAAAAACAATATGATCTTATCAGGAAACAGTCATCCATAATATGAATTTTTCTCCTCCTCTTCTAACTAAAAATGTCACCTAAATATTGTCCAGGTAATCTGAGAAGTATTGAAATGGATTTTTTTCCATAAGAAGTATAAGAAAGGGTAGAAGATGAGGGGTGGAGAATGGCAAATTACTTGCTTTTCTATTCACACTAAAGTTATTTTTAATAAAATGGTTTAGGTTTTATAACATAATATCCTTTCACTTTTTTAAATTTAAAACTTACCTTTACTCTTAAAGGGCAGCCTAAGAAATCTGGGAAATATTTTAATTCCCAGGCTGCACTGCCTTTTACTTTAATTTTGAAGAATGAAGAGATCTCACCTAGAAAATATCTGGAGACTTTTGGAAGATTCTTCAAGCAGAACAGTGTTTAATGGATTACTCCTTTTATACACTAGTTACACGTTAGTGGCATAAGAAAATATTACCTTTGAGTGGTCACCGGAGCTGACTGCTCACCCACAGAACTTTCCATTAGGGCTCTGCCATTTCACAATGTTCCTAGCTCACAGCATTCTTTCTTACTGCAAAGGGCAGGTTTTGAATATTTAGTTCCAGGCTAAAAGAAAGGGCAAAGAATAAAGAATCTATAAGGAGAAAGCAGTGTACAAATAAGAAATTCCAGACATACCTGAGCCATTTAGTTCCCTCACCGTCAGCCCCTATGTTCTATCAACCCTTTCCACATTTTTCAACTTTCTGTTCTTTGCACCACTCTTCCTAAAGCTGGTGAATCCATTCAACTTACATGGCTTTGTGATTCATCCTGAAGCGTCCTTACTTTGATCATAGACTCCTGTCTTTGAATGCTTGACCTGGCTTCCATTTACTTCCAGGCTGATTTCTAAACCCTATTGATTTCATAGCAAAACAAACAGACAAGCAAAGAAACGAATCGTCTCTCTCTTGATCTTGAATACCTAACTCTTCAGTAGGACCAAATGTTGCCAAAACTAAATATGAATTTCTGCTGTGGGCTGCCAGTGAGCTTGGTCCATCCTGGAATTATTTTTTCATTATTTTACTCTAAATGTGTCTCAGTTTGGGAAATAGATTAAGTGGTTGTTGTATGTGTTATTCATATATGATGCTGCATTCTTCATATCCTGTTTTCTAGAAATAGCTTCTTTTTCATCTAAACATCCACTGCCCATTCAATCTGTGGTTTGTCACATTATTCTATTTCTTTTCATTTTTTTAACTTTTATCCTTTTTTTTCTAATAATTATGTAATAGGCAGACAAAAAATGCTATACTGGTTATGAATTGAATGTTTTTCCCAAAATTCATATGTTAAGGCCTCTTCTTCCTCATGATGGCTATATTTGGTTATAGGTTCCATTAGGAAGTTATTATGTTTAATGAAGTTATGAGGATAGGAATCTGATCTGATACACTAGTGGTTTTTATTTTTAATTTTTTTCTTTTCTTTATTTGCAGGTCTGGGGATGGAGCATTCGACCTCCGAGCTACACTCCCTGCCCTAATTTTTATTCTTTATTTTTAAGCAGGGTCTCACTGAGTAGCAAAGAGCCTCAGTGAACTGTGATCCTCCTGTCTCAGCCTCCCGAATGCTGGGATTACAAACATGCGCCACCCCGCCTGGCTCACTAGTGATTGTTATTAAAAAAAAAAAAAAAAAGGTCTGAGAGTTCATTTTCTCTGCCATGTGAAGATACAGTAAGAAGGTGGTTGTCTGTGAGCCAAGAAGGGGTACATCATCAGAACCTGACCATACTAATATTGACTTGTAGCCTGCAGAATTGTACAAAATACATTTCTGTTGTTTTAGCTACTTAGTTTATGGAACTATGTTACAGCAGCCTTAGTAAATTCACAATTTGTTTTTTATAAATATATTTGTATAATTAAAATATAAGGACAGTTAGCTTGCACATAGTAGGTTCAACACACACACACCTACACATACACAAACACACACTGATCACATCACAAAATGTTCAGTTCATTTTAAGGAAAATTGTATTTTAATAATCTGCTTCAACCATGGTGTTTGACTACTTTATCTGCTGTCCCAAAAAAGTGCTATCTACCTTTCAAGACAGTTAAAGCTGAAATCTGTACATTTATATAGAAGTATAATTTAAGAGACTCACTTACTCTTAAGATAATTCATGTAAATAATGTGTATTTTTCAGGAAAACTCACATGTATCAGAATAGCATTCATATTTTTTCTCCAAAACATTATTATTTTTCTCTTAAAGTTTTGGTCTTTGGGGAGTAGCACTAAAAGACAAAGCCTGTCCTCTTCACTAAACTCCTAGTACTTGTTATTTGAGCCAGGTATATGTCAGGGCAACTACTTCAGGGAGGTTCAAGGTGGGTCACATATTTGTTGTCCCTGAAAGGCATATGATTTTCTTACTGTTCAAATATGATTCCTTCTGAACTCTCTGCCCCTCTGTGACCAACAAAAGCTGCCTTAGACATCAATTAACTTTTCTGGAATAGCTTGAAAATGCTAACAACTTGTTGAAAATAAAAGAATAAAGTCTTAAAGATGGCCAGATGTCTAAGGAACCAAACATTTATTTCCCTGTCATCCATCAGGTTCTGTCCTCAAATGGGTTTCTTCCATTCATGTATTTTGTTTTTATAACAAGAAGATCTAGGATATCAGTTATTGTTTATTTATGTTGCTACTTCAAATTTTAACACCTTGTACAATATAGTGCCTGGCCTGTTAATACAAAATAAAAGATATGAGTTGAATATTGTTGGACTATGAATCATCTACAACATTATCTATGAATTAATAATTAACAGTAGGTTAATGTATCCTGAATTTACTCTTGAAGCTATAGATTGCATTTACTATACATTCTTTGATGATTTGACAGGCGTGAGGGTGGCATCATACAGAATCCAGGTGAGTCTTATGAGTGAATTTCTTCCTGTGCTAGAGACATACAGTTCTATTTTTCTCAAAAAGTGCAGGTTTTCCCATGCAATTTTGTAGGCATTAATCAGAATTATACTAAAATGGTAGAGCTTTCAAATGCCTTTCTATCATTAACTCCTAATACGTTATTTAATTGGCAAAGTGAGGAAAAGATAGGTTCAGTAGAGTAAGAAACCCAACCCCACTTATTGTATCCAAATGTGGAATATCTGTGTTTAGGGTCATTGCAGCAGACTATAATAACCTTTCTTTCAATATTCTCTGTGCATTTTTATATGGTTTCCCACTGTCAGCCTATTAGGCCTGATTCAAAATGTCAAAATTCTCTCTCTGTTTCTATTCCGGGCCTATGAAAAATTGTTTCTTAAAAAAAAAAAAAAAAAAAACTTCTTGTAGTTCCAAAAAATCAGTCTTAGCTTCTAAAAATCTGAGTGTGATTTTAAATGAAAATCTAAAACCATCCACTTATTGATACAATTTCTTTTTCTTCACAAATTAGAAAGTTGAGGCTATTGTTTGGATGAAAGTATATTGTTTAAATTTATTCATCACATGCTATGTTTAATTCGGAATTAATCACCTGGTTATTACAATCATATTGTCATAAAATATTTTAGTGATTTTTAGTACAATTTGTTGATTTGGTTTAAAGTTTATAATTCTCCATGAAGCCTTACAATAATCTCATATGTATAAGAAAAGTTAGTGATCCTTTAAATTATTGTGCTCAGTGAAATAGAGGAAGCCTCTGTAAATAAATAAATGATCAGAGCAAAGAGAACACAAATGTGTGACTCCTGCTTTTAGAACCAGAGCCACACAGAGGAATGAGTTTCTTGGATTTTTCGCAGAACCTCTTAATCAACAGGGTCAGGCACTTCTAAGGTCCCTGAGAGAATCCTTTCCCAAATGAATGAAGACTGGGAGTTGCTAACAGACTGTGCAAATTAGTCCATCTTTACTTTTTAAAGACTTTATTGTTTAGCATAGGTTTTAAATAAAGTTGAGGGAAAGATGTAGAGAGTTTTAATATACCCACTAATTTTTCCAGACAGCATCTCTCATCATTTACATCCCTCCAGAATGGCACATGTGTTACAATCCATGTGCCTATCTTGACACATCATTATTACCCAGAATCCATAGTTTACATTCGCTTTGTAGTGGTCACCTGAATTCTGAAGGGTGCAGATGAATGGATAATATCATGCCATTGTAGTTTAATACAGAATAGTTTCACTGCCCTTGAAGTCCTCTACTAACCTTGAAATCCTCCCACTAACCCTGGAAGCCACTGATCTCCTTGCTGTTTCTACAGCTTTGCCTTTTCCAGAACATCACATAATTGGGATGATACATGATGTAGACTTTACAATTGGCTTATTTTGCTTTGTAATATACATTTTTAAGTTTCCTCCCTGTCTTTTCATGGCTTTACAGGTCATTTCTTTTAAATTCTCAATCATATTATATTTTCTAGATGTACCACAGTACATTTATTTGCCTACTAAAGGACATCTTAGTTACTTCCAGATTTTAGCAATTGCAAATAAAACTGGATACACATCTATGTACAAGTTTTTGTGAGGACCTACCATTTTAGTGCCTTTGAGTAGATAGAAAGGGCTGTAATGGCTGGAACTTGTGGTAAAATTGTGTTTATTTTGTAAGAAAATGCCAGACTTCCAAAGTGACTGTAACACTTTGTTTCTCATCACCATCATGAGTGAGGGCTCCCGTTGTACCACATCCCCATAGCATTTGGTATTGTTGAACTCAATACCTCTGACCTACACCTCAGCCTTATTTCATTTTCTTGAAACAGGGTCTAATTAAGTTGCGAAGGGCCTAAGTTGCTGAGGCTTGTGGCAAACCTGCAGTCCTCCTATCTCAGCCTCCCAAATACTAGGATTACAGCTGTGTTCCACCACACCCAGCTTCATATGTTGTTTTAACGTGCATTTTTCTGATGACACATGATGTTAAATATAATTTTATATGTCCTTCTATCACCTATATAGGATATTTGTTGAGGTGAGTTAGATGACCTTTGGCATTTATTATTCCAAATGTTTTTCTTTTGGTTGAGTTTTATGGGTTCTTGTAAATTTCTGATTACAGTCCTTTATCAGAACTGATTGTTGAAAATATTTTATACCATTTTGACTTGTTCTTTTATTCTCTTGACAGTTTCTTTTAGAGAAAATAAATAATTAATTTTTATTTATTTATTTTTTTAGTGGTACTGGGGTTCCTGGAAACCCTTCTACCTCCGGGCTACACTCCCAGATTGAATTATACATATTTTGAAACAGGGTCTCTTAAGCCAGTGAGAGGCTAGCTTCGAACCTGTACAATCCTCCTGTCTCTGCCTCCCAAGTGCGGGGATTGCGAGCATCCACCACCACTCCCGGTTGAAGTCCTGTTTTGACGGTGTCTTTTAGAGAAAATAAATAATTTTAATGAGGCCCTGTTACAAGTTTATCAATTCTTTCTTTCATAGATTGTTCCTTTAATCTTGTATCCCATTTTAATTTTTCCGAGATGAAAAAATTCCAGGTATTACATTCAAGATATACTTTGAAGTGCTTGGATCTTTCTAGATCAGTTACAATATGGTGTCAAGATAGATTATTCATGAAAATGTCTTAAAGGAAATTTGTAAAACATTGATTACATTATATTTTCAATTTATGACAAGTAATTTGTCTCCATGATCAAATTTACATTTTGTGACTGTTTTGTCAAGATATTAAGACCAATCCATTTCTCATCCTCAGTAGCAAGAGAAGAACTTCTCTAATGTGAACAATTTAATTTAATCTGTTCATTCAAACCATGCTTAGCATTGAAATAACACCCCCTGAGATTCTTTTCTCTCTATTCTGTAGGGAGATTTTCATTTTCCTAGTCAGTGGTGGGCCCGATATAGTTTTCTCCAGGCAGTATTTTTTTAAACAGTGTATTTTCTCCTAGGCTAATTAAGAAGATGTGATTGTAGCAAAATAGGCAACATAGATTTCAGATTAATTACTAAGAAACTTCTAGAAGAATATTGAAACGAGTTAAAATGTCAGAGACATTCACTTCAAAGTTTCTTATTGATATGATACTGTCGAAGATATCATAAAAAAGCCTCCACATCCAAAATTATTTAAAATGAAGTATATGCTAGAACTGTTAAGTTTTCTCTTCAACTTTGTAGTGTAACATCTCAGGATAGAAGAGATAAGATTTACAAGAAATCTGAAATCTACCTGAAAATAACACCATCAGAAGTAAATGAAAAGATAACAAGAGTAAACAAAATCACATCTCCTGAACTTGAAGTTAGAAGAAGGAATTTATGGAATCACCATTTAAAGCCATTTTCAAGTGCACTTTCAGCATTTCTGCTTGTGATGGGTGAAACGTGTATTCTAAAATTAGGTGAAATATTCTGGAACATTCTGCTACTGATGTTTTACTAAACTAGATTTTATTTTCTTTGTCAAAAAAGCAGGTAGATCTTTTTCTCCTCATCAGGAGTGAATAAGACACATTTTATATATTCTACATGTTAATTGTGTTTATGCCAATGTTAAAATTTGTTTTTGCAATGTTGTCTTAGTCCTGAAACTTCTGAAGAGATAACAAACCATCTCCAAGGAAACATGGCATTGTCAAGGCCCTTACAACCTTAAAATATAAGTAGAAAAGAGTTAGAGAATCTCTAGGAATTAAACTGGGATGTGCATAGTTAAGTCTACAGCAACTGGTATCAAGTGATGCTCAGACAGAAAGGTTGTGCTCTGATGTCCCAAAGTACTTCTTTGAAGTGAGAGGCTCTCATTCAAATCCATCTCTTGCTACTTTTGACGTTTCTGAGACTCTTCATGTTATCCAATACCTTGAGCCTCATAAAAATACTTACAAAATAGCAAATCTTCTAAGACTATGGCTTATAGCAAAGTAAATACATACATGAAAATCCTAGTAGAGCACTTGGCATATACTACGCACTCAATCAATGTTTTTTGTTTTTTTTTTGGGGGGGGGTTTGGCAGTACTGGGGATAGAACTCAGGGGTATCCTACCTTCGAGCCACACCTCCAGTCCTATTTTTTTTATTCTTTATTTTGGAACAGGGTCTCACTGAGTTGCAAAGGGCCTCACTATGTAGCTGAGGCTGTCCGAGAACCATGATCCTCCTATCTCAGCCTCCCAGATGCTAGGATTACAAGCTTGCGCCACCACGCCCAGCTCAATCAATGTTCTTATTAACTGCCATATAAATATTTTCACATAACCAATCAGATATTCATTTAAGTTTCTCATAAGTTTATTAGACATCTGCCCAATATTATGATTTTATAATTATTTTAGGGAGGCAGATATCTTCACGCTGCAAATACCACAGTGCTGTGGAGGAGAGATTAGAAATAGGTTTCTTTGTTTGTAATAGATACGTCTCCTTTTCATCTAAATTCTTACTCCATCCAGGATGATAACTCAACCACTCTGGTGTTTTCTCTTGATTTAGGGGAAAAGGAAAAAAAAACACAAGCTTTGTGGGTGACTTCTCCTCCTAATTTCTCACTGGAGATGCATTGCATTTGAGATTGATTGACAGGGACACAGAGCCTTCTCTTACCAAGGATCGAACCTGATCATTGGCTGGAGTTACCCTCTGATAATATCTGCATAAAAGTATATTTTTGTCTTCTGGTTTCTGGTTCTACAGTCTTGATCCTATTCACTGGTTAAAACCACTCTGATTCTTCTAGCTCTTGGTGTCCTGTCTACAACATTCTGGTCACCTTCCACATGAGTGAGACCATGGCTTGTATGATCTGAAGGCACTTCCTTGGAATATCAAAGATTCTATCTCCATTCAACTTTCAATGTCATCATGGGCTAGAGAACTCTGGGAAGGAAGCATGCTGAGTCTTAGGGCAGTCAGAAAGAAATGGTGTGGTCTCCTCCCAATTCCCACATCTCTCTGGGGCTTTATCCTAGAGATAGAGATTGACTGTAGTTTCACCAATATCTAATACTTTTGACTCCCCTGTACTATTTTTCCCTCTTTCTTCTGTTTATAAAAATGTTTATCTGGCTTAGGTGGTGGTAATATAATAACATTTTTGATTCATTAAGTGATACTTAGAGTATATATATACAGTCTAAACAAGTACACAATTTTCATGTTAATGATGGTTCTGCTTGAACCAAATTCATCGGGAGCAAGCCAGGATATTAAATTAATTGGATAAACTAATGAAGAATTATGGAAGGGTAAAAAAGAACTTGAGCGTGATTCATATATACATAGGCTAATATTTTGAGATATTAGTGCTTTTTATTTCTTTCACTAAAAAATAAATAAGATATACTTTTAATTATGGCAGGCTTATTTCACTCATCAGTATTTGAAATGATTCCAAATAATTTACCCTCTTAGGTAAAGCCAGGTATCATTCTAATATTTTTCTCTAATGGTAGAAATAAAATTGGGGAAAAGTTGCCTACATAGAAAAATCAATTTCTATGGGAATGGTTTGGCAAACAATAGCTAAAAATAAGATAAATATTTTGCCATACATGCAAGAAATTAGGACCAAATAGCATGAGTTTAGATTAAAAAAATTAATTGTAAAGCTTGAACATATATATATATATATATATATATATATATATATATATATTTTTTTTTTTTTTTTTTTTTTTTTTTTTTTTTGGTGGTACTGAGGATGGAACCCTTCTACTGGGGATGGAACTCTTTTACCTCAGAGCTAAACTCCCAGACCTATTTTATACTTTTTTAAATTTGAAAACAGGGTCTCTTAAGCCAGCAAGGCTGGCTTCGAACCTGCATAATCCTCCCGTCTCCGCCTCCCAAGCGCAGGGATTACAAGTGTGCGCCACCACAACCGGCCTTAGGATTGATTATATTTTTTGATGTGTGATAGCCAAATAATTGTGCAAAGGAAATCATATCCTCTCTATTTATAAAATATATTTTATGTTTACAAAAGTGATTTAATAGTTATTTTAGTAAAAGCTAATGTTCATTGAATACTTATGTTGCATCAAGTTCTAAGTATTTAATATGTAATAATTTATTTAATCTTTATAACTTATTATTATTCAAATTTTGGTTGCCAGATTTAGCAAATAAGAACAAAGGATGCAAAATTCAGACAAGGATTGAGTAAATTTGATTATAAGTGTGCATGTAACAAATACTAAAGAGAATGTATTAAAATTACTTGTTACTTATCCATATTAAAAGACATAAACTGAGGATTTTGACTTTATTTAGTAACCTCTCCTCATTCCACAGGTGAGAAATCCAAGAAACAAAGAAAAAATAAGTAAAATTCTGTTTGAGATAGGTGTATATCACTGTATGCATATCTAAAAACACAATTACCCCATATATACTCATGTCTTTGTCCATATTGTGTGGCTGTAACAAAATATCTAAATCTGAGTTCTTTATAAATAAAATAGGTGATTCAACTCACCATTCTGGATATTCCAGAGCATGGCATTATGTCCTAGAAAGAACCTGCCTTATTGCATCTTTTTCTTGTGAAGTGGAAAGAGAAGAAGCCATATGCAGAAAGACCACACATGAAGTAGTTTTGCTTTCTACAAATGCACTCTTGCATGAATAAATTCATTCTTGAGACCAGTAAGTAAGAGTACTCTCAGAGGGTGGTGCTTCTTTTTCCTAATCATCTCCGGGAATCTCCAACTCCTACAGGTACCCCACTTCTCAGCATCACCACACCACGGACCACACTTCCAGCACATCCAGCACATCTTATCCAAAACAAAGCACCTGCCTCATCAAATTAGATACCTTGGCCATTCTTACCAAACTTTATGCTCCTGTTATAATCAAGAAAGTGATTGATCTCAATTTATGTTTTCTAGGCATTTCAGAATGGCAGTACTCAAAACCAGGAGCTCCAACTTGGGCACAATGAGGCTTCCATTTTATAGAACGATTCCCATTGTGTTTGTCAACTCCATCCATCACCCGCCGAAAGCTTTAGCATGTCAAACTAATTTTCATCCACTTAGCTTCTTAATTTACCTTGTCATTGCAGCAACTTCTTTGATGTAGGACTGGACCATGTGTTCTATGAGACTCCACTTGCAATAGTCATGACTAAGTTCATGTTTCAATACTAATACTTAAATATAAATTTTACATGTTTGCCAAATGTGATTATTTTGTAGAAGGTATAGAATACTACACTTCCAAAACTGTCTATTTAACATATTTTATGTAAGAGTTATGAGTTTTATGGATCATAACCAAAAGCAACTTTTGAAATCAGAGATTTTTGCAACAAATATTTAATTAACAAATTTTATGGTGTATTTCAGTGAGGATATTTCCTGCACATATATTATTAACAATCTAAGTATATGTAATAATCTTTGCCAGTAATAATGTATTGTTATGTCAATATGCAATGTGTGTTTATACTGTGCCTACTACTAGGCTATGTTATTTTTTTATATAATATCACTGAGTGCTCACAATAACCTTCATGGATTGATTGCAATAACTCCATTGTTGTATATGAGAAAACTTGAAACTCAGCCAAATTTTTAATGAGCCAAGGATCTAAACCATTATATAGTATTGTGCTTCTTTGGAGATTCAGAATTCTACCAGTCCCTGGATTATGTATGTGTCAATAAATTAATCTTCTTGGACTTCCGGGAAGATGGCGACCGAGAAAAGCGGGGCTTAAGAGCCCCGCTAACAACAAATCTCCATTACCACAAAATCAGCGCCTTTCATAGCCAGAAAACACCATCACCAGTGAAACAAAAAATCACCAGGCTCCAGAGAGAAAGCTGACTGAAAACAGAGCCACAGAGGAGATACACCGGCCTCGCGCCTGAGGACGCTCTGCAGACGCGGCAGGAGCGCCATACTGCCCACGGCAGCGGCGAATTCACGGGACGGCTACAGCAAGCCGAGGTGAGCCGCTGCGGAACAGCTAGGCGGGATTTCTCCGCGCAGAGAGCATCTAAAGCTCCCAGTGGCCGAGCTCAGCACACGCTGCAGGGATTCAGAGTAGAAATCAAAATCAAGAAGAAAAACGCCAGCCCCATAGCCGAGGGCATAGCAGCGGTGCCATACTGCCACCGGCGGCAGCAGCAGCGAATTCAGCGAGGCCAGTACAGCTACATCTGCGTACTCAAGAACAGTGAGTCAAATTGCGGGCCACAGAGGAGAAATCCCAGTACTGTACTCCCTGGGACTTGACCCAGTGGGGGAGTGGCGGTGGCAGAGATATCACACCATAGGAGAACGTGCAACCTGGCACCCCCCACAGTCTAAAGCAGCCTCTATCGACTCTCTGGGTCGGAGACTCTGTGATAAAACCCAGTAAAGGAGTAGTGGGGTCTGAGATACTACTGACTCGAGATCCAGAACACCTTAAGGGAAGTCATAGTGACCCAAGGGAAGAACCCAGAGAAGGCACAAACATCCGAAATCATGGGAAAGAGGAATAATACTGGAGCAATGAACACCCACAACCCCACAACATCAGAACCCGATAAAACAGAAAATCAGAGATTTCTAGAAGATCAAATCAGGAAAATAACTGTAGAAATAATAGAGGTGCTTCGAAAAGAACTCAGAGAGAGCCAAAAAGAGATAAAGGATGCAATTAATGAAGTAAAGGCCTCAATTCAAAGCACAAACAACCGATTAGAACACATGGAGAACAGAATCTCGCTCTTAGAAGATGAGCAATCCAAAAATGAACTCATAGTTTCTAATCTAGAAAAAAATATCCGACATCAGGAATCTGATATTGAAGAAATATGGGCCCATTTTAAGAGAGCTAACCTAAGAATAATTGGAATAGCGGAGGGAAAAGAAAGTGAAACCAAAGGGATCAACAATCTCTTCAAAGAAGTAATAGCAGAAAATTTTCCAAACATAGAGCAAGAGGTTGATACAAAGGTCCAGGAAACTTATAGAACTCCCTTTAGACAGGATTGGAGAAGAGGATCCCCACGCCACATAATTGTCAAAATGACCAATGTGGAAGCTAAGCAGAGAATCTTAAAGGCAACAAAAACAAAGGGCCAAGTGACATTCAGAGGCAAACCAATTAGAATCACTCCAGACTTCCCAAACCAAGTTATGAGAGCCAGAAGGGCTTGGAGTAACATATTCCAAACTCTGAAAGAAAACAACTTCCAGCCAAAAATTTCCTACCCAGCAAAACTTTCTATCAAATTAGATGGAGAAATAAGAAGCTTCCATGACAAACAGAAACTGAAGGAATTTATGTCTTCAAAACCAGCACTAGAGAAAATACTCAAAGAGATTAACTACAAAGAAGAAATAGGTAACACACATCAGAACCAGAGAAACAAGAGTTTCCATCCAACAGACAATTAAGATTGGTTATCTGTGGAGATTCATTATTTATGTTAGTCTTTTACCTATCTCTAAATGGTATTGTTTGCCTTTATTGTTGTTAATTTTTAGAATTTCTAGTTGGAATATTAATATACCTTCAGATATAGCAATTGGAAATATTTTATCACATTCTATTAGTAACTGTTAACTCTGTTTACATTGTCTTTGGATATACAATTTTTTTTTTATTTTTTAGGGAGTCTGTATACTCCTCTGTTGCCTGTGCCATTGAAATCATAACCAAGAAATCACTGCCAATTTCAATGTTGTGAGGTTTTATGACCCAGATTTTCTCCTAAAAGTTTATAGTCTTAAGATTTATTTTTAGGTCTTTTATCTATTTTGAGTTAATATTTGTATATGGGATTAGGTAAGGGTCCAATTTTATTCTTTTCCATGTAATTATTATTTTTTAACAATATTTAGTTAAAAGATTATCATTTCCACCACCAAATGTTCGTGGAAACCTTGTCAAAATAACTTGACAATATAGGGAAGAATTTAGCTCTAGGCTTTTATTTAACTCCAATGGTTTATATATCTGCCTTTAGAATAGTACTACACTGTTTCAATTATTGTAGCTTTATATGGTTTGAAATCAGAAAATATATATCTTCTAGCTTTGTTCTTTTTCAAGATCATTTTGGGTACCTAGAGTCCATATTCCATATTAGGATAGATTTTTTTCTGAAAAATAAATATATAAATATATGATAGTTTCACCTAAAAAATAGAAAAAAATATTCTCTGGTAAGAAAGAAAGCAAAAAGAAATATTGAAATGTTATCTTTAAGTCATCAAAAGCTTGGTATCAGACAAATGAAACTGTTATGTGAGATTACCATTTTTAATTTTAGATAAATTGCTATAATACTAGATGTCAACTACTAAGCCAAGCATGGGAGGGAGGGATAGGGAGAGAATGGGGTGGGGATTGGGTGGGGGCTGACTGGGAAAAGTGTGCATGTATGTCTACAAAAGTTTGTATCCTACTATGATGTATGAATACAGTGCACCAATAAAAAAAAAAAGAAAAAAAAGAAATAAAAAAAAATAAATAAATTAAGTTTTATATTGAAAATAAATAAATAAATAAATAAATTAATCTTCTTGAAAATCTTTCTTTGAGGCTGTAAGGTGGAAACAGCCCACTGTGCATTTTTCAGGTCTCTGGGTTGGAGGCTATATTTTGCAGCACCTCTGGCCTTTTCAGGGCCATTGAAGTTACGGTGACAGAACCCCATGCAAGTCTATCAAGAATAATGCAGATCACCTGAAGATTATGCTTTTAACATAGGAATTAAATCAATCATTTCCAGCCCTGTTCTTAAAATCTCTCTGAATTCTCTACTAAAACTTTGTAGAAAACCTCTAACTTATTAGCCTCAAGGTCAGAGAGTTGATTTTTTTTCAAAGATTCCCAATTAGTTCAGTCTTCTACTCTATAAAACACTTTTTTTTGCTTATAAAACAACATTAGTTTTTATATAGCGAGAACCTGTTTTGCTTAACAGCCTGCCATGTGGGTAAAATTATTATTTTATAGATGGAAAAACTAATTCTTCAAGGGCAGAATTCAGGATTTCAAACATTCCAGTGCTATGCTATGTTGCTGCCCTACTGTGTATGAGATCTTATTTTTTGTAATAATTGTCTTGTTCTTTTTAAACCTATAACCTACTTAATAGAGGCTATCAGATATATCTTTTGATAGCAAGGGTAGAATTTATTTTTCTTTGGCTGCAATATAGAATCTTCAGAGCTATAACCATTTTTAGAATGTCCATAAAAACTTTATTATTAGCTAGTTTAATCAATAACATTGGGGGGGTGTTCATGAATAAGGAAAAAAATCCCCACACTGAGCTAGGAAAATATTTAATTAAAATAAACTTGTGATATAGAGTTGCAGGGGTCTGGAAATAGAATGTGCCCCGTAGCCCTCATGGAAATGGGGTAACAATGTTGGAAGTTAGGCTTGGTTGTAATCTCAGCAGTGGATAAATATATTGGAATGGATTTATCTGGGTGGTGACCGAGAGCTCTAGGGTGTGGCAGTAGAAATTAGATTCCTTGGGCTGCAGCATAATGAAAACTATTCATAGAGGAGTTAAATAATTTACCTAATACTGCACAGGCAGAATTTTACAAGGGCAGAATTCAGAGTTTCAGACATTATAGAAACTATAATACATTTCTAATCCTCCTCCCCTGGCTTATTCTCTCACTTCCTGCCTCCATGATCTGAGAAGCAAGGCCTTGTACTCTCTCTCCACTTCTCACCACCCCCATGCTATCGGTTCCATTGTCCCAGCCTCACCTCAACTAAAATCATGAGCAAATCTGTTTTTCTTCATCTACATTGTATGGTCATTTTCTTAGATTATAGACATGAAAATACTGATGAATACAGAAAATAGTACCAGAGGAGCGGAATCATGGCTATGTCTAAGTGTGCCATGTGGGTTGTGAGTCTTTGGAACTGTTCTGTAATAAAGGCCAGGATATAGCTCAAACGGCTAATGATAGAGACTGTGCTCAGGAAATTTTGGAAGCCAAGAGGCCTCCAGAGGAAAATGGAGTAGAGGACACATGTGCTACATTCCAGCAAATAATTTGTCAGCATTTTGCCCATATCCTAAAACTTTGTGTGCTGGTGAATTTAAAGATGATGGATTGGCTAATAAACTGGCAGAAGAAATCTCAAAACAGCAAAATACACAAACTGCATTATGAATATTGATGTCTGCGTTGAGCAAATTATATATCAAACTTGAAGAAAGTAAACCTGAGCCTTCAGAGATTTGCAGTTTGTCCAAAAAGACATGTGTGAAGCTGAGGCCCAGAAAGATGATGATGTTGTGGAAAAAAACATCAGTTAACTGGAAAAAAGAAACAGCAGCCATGATGAGGTAGGGTCAGCAATGGCCACGATGAAGATAGCAGATGGAGTTAGGGCGGTTAGCAGCCCAGACTGTTAAGGGTATAGCTGTGGTCTGGATGGAGGGGGCAGCAACTGTGATTGAAAAGGGTGCGGCTATCTTTCCTGCTGGTGGTCCATCTTGGCATTCACATGATGGTGGCTTTGCTGGGAAAAAAGGGGGGGAGGAATTCATGAAGACTTTGCAACAGATTTCTAAAAAAGGCCTGGGAATACAGGTAACATTTGGGAGAGTCAAAGTTCCTGCAAGCAGGCCCAAGTGAACAGTATTTGCAACTGTGAGGGTGAAGTCAGGGCTGAAGAAAAAAAACACACACACACAATTTAGAAAGGCCAGATACATTAAATGACCTCTAGGAAAGGTTGCAACCTGTGAGCCATGAAGCCAGACTGGAATAGTAAATAAATACACTGCCCATTGTAATCAACCAGGCCACAAAGGCAGGGAAGCCAAGGACCCTTGGAGATTGACCCTCACCACCATGCATTCCAGACACCAACAATGGGGCTGCAGGATTAAATGCTTGCCCTGCTAGACTTTTATATTGTTCTGGCCCCATTCCTTCTTTATATGGCCTTATTCCTCCCTTTGGAAATCCAAATGTTTATTCTTTGCCATTGTAGATTGAATACACTATAAGAGAAATTTGCTTTAAAATATATTTAGAATATACTTCTAAGGGAAATTTGGCTTTCATTTAAATCTTTATTGTTTTTTACAGTGGCTCACAAAGGTTCAACTTGAGGCTCAGAGGAGACTTTGAAATTTGGGGCTTTTGAAAGATGCTGGAACTGTTAAGACTTTGGAAACTCTTGGAGATGGATGAAATGCTTTTTGTATTTTCAGGTGACTGTGAGGTCTAGGGGGCCGGGGTCAGAGTGTAATGGTTTTAAATAGACTCCCCCACCTAAATTTTATGGAAAGAGGGTAATAATGTTGTAAGTGGGGTTTGGATGCAATCTCAATAGTGAATAAATCTATCGTAATAGATGTATCTGAGTGGTGGCCCAGGCCACTAAGCTGTGCCTGGAGAAGGTGGGTTCCTTGGGCTGTGGTCTTGGGGATTATAGATGGTCTATAATGATTTGAGGGGCAAAGCTTTGTGTCTTCCCTCCTTCCACTTGCCACCACTACCATGCTTTGAGATCATTAGTACCTGGACTCATATGAACTAAAATTGTGAGAAAATCTTTCTTTCTCTAACATGTATGATGAGATTTCAGATTATAGCTGGTAAAATGCTGACAAATACAATGGTAATTCTCAGTATTCCCAATGGCTGGAAGGCTTCTGAGAAGAGTTATAAAAATCTAGAATTTAATTGAATATAAAAACCTATCCATTGCTATTTCTTTGAAGTTGCCTTAAAATGTTTTTTTTTTTCAAAATGTTAATAATACAAAATACCATTTGTCATTGCTTTAGCTGAGATATTACAGAATACTTTGATACTTATGGATTTTAACATTAGTAACATTAGTGATTTTCCTGAAAGCTTTTTATCCACTTTGGTCACATGTTTACAAAATGAGCAGTAAAGTCTTTTATTTGTAACATGAAGCTCTTTTGAAAGCAATCATAAAGAATGTGTTTATATCTACAAAATCTTTATTTTCTATCCTCCTTCAACAGAGATTGGAATGTGCTTAAATAATCAGTATTATATTCAATGTGTATCACTTTTGAAGTACAGCTAGTAAAAATTTGCATTTTAAAATTAGTGAATTGGTTATATATAAAGTGGTCAGAAGTATTACTGGTGTCTTTTTCTCATTTAGTAAAATTCTAGTAATTTAAATACTATGCATAAAATAGATAATTTGTATTTAAGAATTTATTTGAGTTTAAATCTTTGACTATATAATTGTGGATGATTTTCCTCTGGGCAATGAAGAAAAGGAATCTTTGATCTATAATTATTGTATCTAGAAGAGACTTTAAAACACTTGTAATTTAACCAAATCAATTTTAAAAAGCTGTTAAAAATCTGTTTGCACTCATCTCATAAAAATCTAAAATCATGCTTATGTCTTTTCCCTATCCTTACTTCTTGCAGTAACACAATTTAAATTATGTCATATAAAAATAATTACCAGTTAAGTCAATGTTGATATAATATCTCAAATTGAACATTTGCTTGTTAATGCTTTTAGGATTTAACTGTAAAAAAAAAAAAAGAATGGACCCAGGATACTGTGGTCACTCTTATAAATAAGAGGGGATCTTTTAAGGGAAATAATTTAGTTGTGCACATATTACATGCCTTAAAATATTGGAAGACCTTCAAAATTATACTGCAGAAGAATAAGTTGAAGAGGAAGACAAGAGCAGTTGCACACATTGTCCATAATTGTTCCATTCCAATGTAGACATTGTGACAACATAGCATGGCAGAAAGTAGTTCTCTCAAGACAACTAAAAGTATGTATAATAAAGAATTCAATATCACATTTTCAATGATTTGTAGAAAATCTAGACAAAGTATTAGCAAGAAAATAGAGCACATTAACAAAAGCATAAAAGAAGTTAAAGTGACACTTATATACCAGTATTGGGAATGGCCTAGGAAGATTTGAGAAAGCTCTGATTATTAATATATATATTTCAAAATTTGGGTGAAGGACTTGGTTTCAGTCAGGAAGCAGGCAGCTATTAAAATGTAAAACACCTTAACTGAAAATAATTAGCAAGTGGAAGAGAAGGGGAGTTAGGACTTCCTCATTCTAAAGACAGGTTTACGTAATGATTGGCATCTAGTTAGGATGGGAGGAGGGGATTAACCTTCTTGAAAGGAGAAACCTGGGCATAGATCAGGAGTTTAGTGGAAAATTAAGGAGATGGGCTTTACCTATGTCAGAGTTATATATGGAAAAAGCAAGATGGAGGATGTCCTGTCTATAAAAAGGTTGTTCCGGGTTTTCTATTTTGGTGAATTCATTTGAACCCCCCCCATGCCACTCCTTAATGACATGGGACTGTAACTGTCTTCTGTATTTCTATCTTTTTAATAAACTCCTTTAAAGCTTCACCGGGGGTCCGGGCTATTACACATTTATCTTTAAGTCAGGAAAAGGACCAGTGATTTTTGTTTGAGGAGAATTGTTTCCAGGGGTCTAAGAAAGGCCCCCAGGGACAGTTCCCCCAAACAGTAACCCTCATCCACAAACTGTAACATCTTTAACCATACCATCTTTTTTTTTCTTTTTTAGTGTTTTTTTAAAATATATTTTTATTGGTAAATTGTAGTCAAACATCTCAATGTAATACAAGATTTGTGAGGATATACAAGCACACATCACCAAATTAGCCTTTATCCAATCCCCATCCCATTCCCCCCTCCCTCGATCCCATGCTTGATTTAGTGATTGACTTTGATATATTTGTTTATGTACATCATGTGCTTTAAAGAGATTCCATCCTCCCCACTCCTGTCCCCTCTGATAGATCACCTTAATTGCTCCTCCATAGGGCCCTTTCTTCAACTAGATTCCTCCTATTACCCATTTCTTCCTAATTTTTGCATATTGGGGGAAGCATCTGATTTTTTTGTTTTCTGTGATATTTCCCTGTGGATGCCACATAGCAGGCTCAGGTCCCACTCTCAAAGGCCCTGGCACCAGCCTCACCTCATGACAGCCTCCGATCCCGGCCTGACTGGCCCTAGCACTGGCCTCACCACCTGACAGGCTCTGATATGGGCCTCAGAGGCCCCAGCACCTGCTTTACCTTATGGCAGTTCCCTATCCCAGCCTCACAGGCTCCGGTACCTGCCTTCCCACACCGCAGGCTCCAATCTCATTCCTCAGAGGCCCCAACACCAGCCTTGCTTCATGGCAGGCTCCAATTCCATTCTCGCTGGCCCTGGCACTGGCTTCACTGCATGGCAGGCTCTGATCCCGGTCTCTCTGGCCCCAGCACCGGCCTTGCCTCATGGCAGTCTCTGATCCTGGTCTCTCTGGCCCCAGCACCAGCCTTGCTTCATGGCAGTCTCCTATCCTGGCCTTGGAGGCCCCAGCACCAGCTTTGCCTTGGCAAGCTCCTGTCCTGGTCTTGCTGGCCCCGTCACTGGCCTCACCACATGGCAGGCTCTAATCCCAGCCTCACTAGCCCCAGCACTGGCCTCACCACATGGCAGGCTCTGATCCCAGCCTCAGAGACCCTAGCACTGCCCTTGCCTCACAGCAGGCTTCTAACCTGGCCTTGCTGGCCCCGGCACCAGCCTCACCACAAGGCAGGCTCCAGTCCCAGCCTCGGAGGCCCAATCACTGGCCTTGCCTTACAGCAGGCTCCTATTCTGGCCTTGCTGGCCCCGGCACTGGCCTCACTGCATGGCAGGCTCCGATACCAGCCTCAGAGGCCCAAGTACCAGCTTTTTCTTATGGCAGGCTCCAATTCCAGCCTGGCAGGCTCCAGCACTGGCTTTGCTACAAGGCAGGCTCCAATCCCAGCCTTGCTGGCCCTGACACCGGCCTTGACTCCCGGCAGTCTCCTATCATGGCCTCAGAGGCCCCAGCACCAGCCTCACTGTGCTGCGGGCTTTGTTCTCTGTCACTGTGAGCAGGTAGTCTACAGGTGTTCTCTTTTTTCTTTCATTTTATTTATTTATTTATTTATTTATTTATTTATTTATTTTTGATATGAGAAAGTAGGACATGTCTTTTGCAAAAGCTGGGAGCTCAAATACCTGGTGGCAATGAATTTTGTCTCCCCACTGAAAGCAGAGGTCCACCGCCTTACTACAGAGAGCAGGTTCTGCTGCTTGCTGTGCACCCTGGCCTCCCCCACTGTGCATTGGAGCATGGTAGCCATGTGAGCTGATGTCTCCCAGAACATGCAGCATGGCGGCCCAACCTGGCTATGCAGGGCTTCCTCTTATATGCCCCAAACACTTTTACCAATTAGCATGTTGTCCAGAATTCCCGAGCATGTGGGGCAGGAGCAGTCTGCCTTTGGGGAGATTTCCTCAAAATATCAAGGTGGATTAGAATGGATCTGTCTGTCCCTCCAAACACTGTTCACCGCCGCTGCCACCGCTGCTGCCACAACCATCTCTGTTCTCACCTGAACACCTTACCCACACAGCATTTTTTCCAGAATTCCCACACATGTGCAGGAGTAGCAGTCTACCTTTGGAGAGATTTCTTCAAAAGTTTAAGGTAGACTGGATTGGATTTCTGCCTCTCCCAAATGCTGGCCACTGCTGCCGTTCCCACTGTCATCTTGGTTCTCTTCTGAGCATCTTTTTCATATGGCATGTTGTCTCAAATTCCAGAGAATGCATGGTGGTAGCATTCTAACTTTGGGGAGATTTCTTCAAAAGATTCAGGTGGATTGAATCAGATGTCTGCCTCTCCTGAATACTGGCCGCCGCTGCCACTACCATCTCAGTTCTTTTCCAAACACTTTTCCAACACAGCATGTTGTCTGGAATTCCTGAGCATATGCAGCGGTAGCAGGCTACCTTTGAGGAGATTTCTTCCAAAGTTCAAGGTAGATTGGATCAGATCTCTGCCTCTCCCAACTACTGGCCGCTGCCACCTTCTGGGTTCTTCTCCCAAACAACTTTCCCACACAGCATATTTTCCAGAATTCCTGAACATGTGCAGTGGTATCAGTCTATCTTTGGAGCAATTTCTTCAAAAGTTCAAGGTGGATTGGATCAGATCTCTGCCTCTCCCAAATACTGGCTGCCGCTGCGACCCCTGCCACCATTGCCATCCTCCTGGTTCTCCCCTGAGAACCTTCCTTACATGGCATGATGTCCAGAATTCCTAAGCATGTATGGCAGGAGCAGTGCCTCTTCACTGAGATTTTTTTCCAAAAGTTCAAGGTGGATTGGATAGGATATTTCTGCATTTCCTAAATACTGGCTGCTGCTACCGCCATCTTGACCCCTTCCAATATTTTTAATACCAACAACATAGACCTAGAAAAATCAATTATGAATTTTATGTGGAGAAAGAAAAATTCCAGAATAGACAAAAAATCCTCAGCAATAAGAACTGGGCAGGAGGAATCACAATCCCGGACTTCAAATTATATTGTAGAGCAATAGTAGTAAAAACAGAACGGTATTGCCCTAACAACAGGCATACTGACCAATGGAACAGAATAGAAGATACAGAACCTGTTCCACACACTTATAGTCAATTGATTTTTGACAAAGGGGTCAAATTTATATGCTGGAGAAGAGACAGCCTTTTCAACAAATGGTGCTGGGAGAACTGGCTATCAATTTGTAGAAAGATGGAACTAAATCCTTACCTCTCACCATGCACAGGAATCAACTCGAGATGGATCAAAGACTTGGAAATTAAATTAGAGATCTAGAAGATGGCGGCGGCCATGGTCATAGTGGCAACTGCAGCCATAGCAACAATAGCTGGCAGCAGCCAAATATGACAAGTATTCCTCTGAGAAACCCTGGACATCAGATGTTGTTTTAATATCTGATCAGGACAATATATAGAGATATTTATAGCCATGACTTCCTAACTAAAATTTACCAAGATGGTGGAGACAGTGGCAGCAACAGCGGCCAGTATTTGGGAGAGGTAGATAAAACCAATCCAACATGCCTTGAACTGTTGGAGAAATCTCCCCTCCAAAAGACTGCTCCTGCCCCACATGCTCAGGAATTCTGAACAACATACTATGTAAGAAAAATGCTCCAGAGGAGGGCCAAGAATATGAAGGTGGCAACAACTGCCAGTTTTGGGGAGAGGCAGGTTAATCTACCCTGAACTTTTGAGGAAATCTCCCCGAAGTATACTGCACCTGCCCCACATGCTCAGGAACTCTGGACAACATATTATGTAAGAAAATGTTTGGGGTGAGTCGGATGGAGCCCCATATAGTCAGCTCGGCTGGTGCCATGCATCCCAGGAGCCAAGGGCTAGCCTGGCTGCCATGCTCCTCTGCACAGTGCTGGGGCTGGGTGCACTTGGAGCAGCAGAACCCGCTCTCTGTGGTGAAGCTGTGGGCCTCCACTCTTGGTGGGGAGATAAAACCACTGCTTCTAAGTGTTAGGTTGAAAATAGAGTTAGGGAGTTTAGTAGGAAGGCAATAATACCAACTGGGTCAGAGACCTCTGCTTTATTTGGACCCGGCCACTAGAGAGAGTCAGCCAGCTGTGGGGGAAGAGACTGATGGGCCACGTGTCTGGAGACTGATTGGACGGCTGAGTCACGTGCTGGATCAAAGGCACCAATGTTTTATAGGCATGCTTATTCTCTTGCAACATCTGTAGTTTCGTGATGTTTGGAGTCTCAAGGCACCTGGAGTCTCGGGATATCTCAGCTTCTGGCTTCTGGGGTTCTGCCTCCAGTTCCTACTGCAAGATCACGTGGGGGAGGAACCCAACTTATCATTCCAGCCTTTTGATGATAATGGGCGGAGACCAAGTCTTAAGCTACTTCCTGCTGTCAAAGAGGAATTGTAGGGGGTGGCCTTTGGCCAGGAGAGGTCGGGTCCTCTAGAAGTGGGCAGGTGGGAGTATGGCTACAGCGTGAATTGCGGGTTACCCTGGAGAGGTTGATGATGTGAGTTGGAGGAGACTTTAACAACCAAGGAGCTATTAAAAGACAAGGCAAATCGTGAGAGCGGGTCCCAGGTTGTGCAGGAGCCCTTTTAGAGATGAGGTAGATTGTCACTAGATTTATTAATATGATAGCAGCATTTTCCATGAGGAAGAAATGGACCATCCTTTTAGCAGTTTGTTCTTTTCTTTTTTTTAATTTATTTTTATTGGTGCATTGTAATCATATATCACATTGGATTACAAGACTTGAGAGGATATACAAGCACACACCATCCAATTAGCCCTCATCCAGCCCCCATCCTATTTCCTCCCCCTCCCTTGATCCCATGCTTGTTTGGTGATTAACTTGAATACATTTGTTTATGTACCTTCTGCGTTTTAAAGAGGCTCCATCCTCCCCTATTCCATACCCTTTGATTGGTTACCTTAATTGCTTCACTATAGGGCCCTTTCTATAGCTCGACCTCTTCCTGTTGCCCCTTTCCTCCTAGTTATTGCTGATTAGGGGAAGCATCTGTTTTGTATTGTCTGTGATATTTCTCTGCGCATGCTGCATTGCAAGTACTGATCCCACTCTTGATGGCCCAATAGTGGCCTGGCTACCCTGTGGACTGATCCAGACATCGCTGGCTCAAGCAGCAGTCTTGCCTCAAGGGAGCCCCCAATTCTGGTCTCGCTGGCCCTGACACTGGCTTAACCCCTCAGCTGGCTCCAATCCCGGCCTCAGTGGCTCCAGCACCGGTCTAGCCTCAAGGCTGGCTCTATTTCTGGCCTTGGAGGCCCCGGCACTGGCCTTGCCTCATGGCAGGCTCCGATTCCAGCCTCACTGGCCTCGGCATCAGCCTAATACCTCGCAGGCTCCGATCCCAGCGTCGGAGGCCCTGGCACCGGCCTTGCCTCGCAGCAGGCTCCGATGTGGGCCGCTGGCCCCAGCATTGGCCTAACGCCTCGATGCCAGCCTTAAAGGCCCCAGCACCAGCCTTGCCTCACGGCAGGCTCCAATCCCAGCTTTGCTGTGTCCATCGCTGGCCTCACCCCTTGGCAGGTTCCAATCCAAGCACCCTCTTCACCAAACCATTTGTCCCACGCTCTCGAGGGTGCGTTGTGGTAGCATTCTGGCTCTGGGGTTATTACTTCAAAGGTTACAGGTGAAATGCATCAGATCTCTGCCTCTCCTGAGTACTGGCCACTGCCATTGCCATTACCTCCACCATTTCAAATCTTTCCCAAGATCTTTTTCCACTCTGAATGTTGTTCAGTGTTCCTAAGCATGCGCAATGGTAGCATTTGACATTTGTTGTAATTTCTCCAAAAAAATAAGCTTGGTAGGATCCGATTTCTGCTTCTCCTGAATCCAAGTCTCCATCACCATCACGGAGACCACTTTCAACACTGCCTTTCTCTTTGGTCCCCACTAAACTCACTCCTTACAAGTGATGTCCAAGATTCTTAACAATGTAGAGAAGAAGCAGTCCTCCTTCACGGAGAAATTTTCCAAAAGTTCCAGTTCATTTGGATATGTTTTGTCTGCATCACAAGTATCCTGGCATTCGCCACGGCCTTCTTGACCCATCTCCGATCATTTTTTTTTTCTTTTTCTCTTCCTTTTTTTTTTTTTTTAAAGAGAAGACAGTATGTGTGGTTTGAGGAGGTTGTGGGATCAGGCACTCAGTAGCACTGTGACCCAGCCCGGTTTCCCCATGGGTACAGCGTGCTACGCAATACTCCGCCTGGGGCCCAGAGTTGCACTGGGCCCCAGCTCATCCAGGGGTCTGGCGTGCCCTGCCTGATCCCCACCCAGGGCCCAGAGCCTTGCGACCAGGCCCCGGTTTCTCCAGGAGTCTGGTGTGCTCTGCGCAATCCCGCCTGGGGCCCAGAGTCCTGTGACCCGGGCCCCGGCTCTTCCAGGGTCCAACATACCCCACCTGACCCCCGCCCGGGGCCCAGGGTCTCACAACCGGGCCTGGTTTCTCCAGGGGTCTGGTGTGCTCCGCGCGGTCTGGCCCGGGGCCCGATGTCCTGTGACCTGGGCTCCAACACTTCCGGGGTCCGGCGTGCCCTGCCTAACCCCCGCCCGAGACCCAGGGATTTACGACCGGGCCTGGTTTCTCCAGGGGTCTGGCATGCTCCGTGCAGTCCGGCCCGTGGCACAGAGTCCTGCAACCCAGGTCCCGGCTGTTCCGGGGTCCCCAGTTTCTTCATTAGACTAGAATCATTAATAGCAGCATTTTCCTGAGAGAGACACACACCACTCTTTTTAGCAGTGAGTGAGTTTGGGTCTGTCTGGTCAAATAAAAATATGCTATTGAGTCAGGATTATAAGTAACAGATTTCAGACATTTAATACTCATGGAAGTTTGGCATCTGAAGAGGGAGAGCACCATAGTGTGTAAACAAGTGGACCTGCTAAAATAAAAACATCAAAGAGAATGATGTAGAGACAAACGAAGCTTAGTAGGCCCCAACACTGTGCCAGAGAATTTGTCATGAGGATGCTGTAGAAGAGACCTTTTTTGATTTTGCCTAAGTTTCAGGCAGAGTAAACTTGTCCTGTAAAAGAGGGTGTGTAGTGCATGGGCAGAAGAGCTTGCTGTCAATCCCCTGTACCGAGATCGAAAAAGGAAAAACTAGAACCTAAAAGGATGGGAGTACTGAGCAGGCAACCAAAAAGGCTTACCCTCTACCTGTAGAGTTACCCTGGGCTGACAAGGAGGATGGAGGTTGAGGGGTCCAGGAGCCATCAGTCTTCAGCCAGGCTGGGTAGGGCCAGCGACGGGGCCTGGTCTGGAAAGGTGATTTCCCTGTGTTGAGGCACTGGGGACTCAACACTTTTCCTAGGGCACTGTTCCAGTGGCCCCCCTGGCCACACACCAGGCATGGTCTGATTGGTGGGCGTGACCTTGCTGCACTTGAAACAGGCTCCTGGAGGTAGTCATTGTTGCTGTCCTCCACCACTAGGTGGCACTCCAGAGGGCTGAGCCTCCACTGCTGGCCCCAGGGCAGCTACCAGAAAGGTTGAGGTGTCCAGGAGTGGTCAGTCTTCAGCCAGGCTGGGTAGGGCCAATGATGGGGCCTGGTCTGGAAAGGTGGTTGTGCCCTTGCTGCACTTGAGGCAGGCTCCTGTCCTCCACCCCTATGTGGCACTCCAGAGGGCTGAGTTATCATCACCACCAGCAGGGCAGTATCAGGGATCTGCCTTTTGGAAAAGTTGGAGTAGACACTCCATCTCCGCCTGAACCTCTCTGGAATTAAAAACGTTTAATGCCATTTTAACCAAATCTCAGATGGGGATTTGAGGACCATCCTCAGCCTTCCTTAATTTTTTTGAAAATCCTCCTGAGTTGGTTCCTTAAGGGAGGAAGGCAGGAGGAACAGAGCAGGTTAGATTGGGAGGCTGTCCTGGGATAAGATGGTGACTGGGGCACTGAGGAAAGAACCTGTAAATCAGTGTCTGCAGAAAGCGGTGCTTACAAGGCAGCCAGGTCAGACACTGGCACCCACGTGTCACCACAAAATGGGAACTGTGCCTGTGACTCAGCAAAACTGCAGGCTGGCGTAGGCCAAGATGGCGACTGCACAACGTCACCAGTCACGACTGTGTAATGTCACAAGATGGCAACCAAGATGGCAGCTGGAACATCACCAAGTAGTGATTATACACCATCACAAAATGGTGGCTGATGGGAAAATGACAACTGATGAGAGCACTTGGAGGGACCAGAATGCAGGAAAATGACAAGCAGGAAAAGAACCTGGACATAAAGACTTAGGACCCATTTACCAGACCGCTTACAAAAATTATTAACTTTCTTGGGCCACCGCAACCCATTACCCAACTTGTATCAAGGCCAGACAGGCAGTCAGGGCATAAGTCGTCTGTTAGTTTAAAGATTCAACTTCCCATTATTGGTTCATGGATGAAAACGAAGAACAGGTAATAGGCATCCCCATTTTCCTGATCAATAGTTTGAAAATGGGTGTTAAGATTTTGGGAAAGACATCTCAATCCCTTCTCAAAAACCAGAGGATGACCTTGTCATCCGAAGGGTGGTCCCAGTGGGCCGGGGGACAGTGGGTTATCAAGCGCTTAGATTTCGGGGTCCTAGTGGACCGGAAGATCCAAGTCCGAAACCTGCTAACCAAGGGAAGGAGAGGGAGCTTACTAGAGTGAAGTGTTTCCAGCCAGCGCCAGCTGCAGCAGAAGCACTGAGAAGCTGCTGGGGGCACGGTGGAGCTGGGGCGCACACAGCCTGTGCCTGGTGTGGGCAGCACTGGTGGCTGGCATGGGCAGGATCAAATGATGCCGAAGAGGCTGTATGGCTTGCCAGGCTTGCGGCATGGAAACAAAATGGCTCCCAGGTGTGCAGCAGACGCTGAGGCTGGACCATGGGGAGCACCACCAGGAGCCTGGATGTGGTCGGGCCAAATGGAACAGAATCAGCTAGAGGAGCTACGCCTGCAAGTCAAGCCTGGCACGGGTGACTGTGGCGGATGCCGAGACTGGGCCATGCACTAGAGGTTCCAGCGGCGACCAGTGCCGAGCTGGAATGGCGGTTGTGGGAGATCCAAGCAGTGGGCAGAGGTCCAGGCCTGTGTAGGCAGTCAAGGATGAGCAGGCACCAGCTAGGACGTGCAACCCCAACGAGCCTGCCTTGGGGTGCGTGGAAATGTCAGCCTGGCAGCCAGCAGGGCCTGCAGTGGCCGCACAGAGCCTGCAAGCAGCAGCGGTGGCGGGAGCCATGTCTGCAAGCAGAGTGCTGGCGCTGGACCTCGTGGTCATGCCGCTGGTGGGTTGGAAAGCCCAGAGATAAAATTAGAGTATAAAATAAGGGTGAAAAAACCCCAAAACTCTTCCTTGGTTTTGCCACCAGATGGAAGGTTGAAAATAGAGTTAGGGAGGCCCTTGGCCCTGGGTGGATGTCGCGTGGGGCACGCCTGCCCCCTCCCCCTAAAGGAATGGAGGCTCGGGCCACAAGGCCCTGGGCCTCAGGCAGGGGTTGCGCGGGGCACACAGAATGCCTGGAAGGAGCAGAGGCCCCAACTGCAAGGCCCTGGGCCCCAGGCTGCAAGGCCCGGGTACTGGGCAGGGTTTGCCAGGGGCACACCGGCCCCCGGGAGGGACCGGGGCCTGGGCTACAAGGCCCTGGGCCACAGGCAGGGTGTGGTGCATGGGGCACGCTGGCCCCCAGAAGGTCTGGAGGCCCAGGCCGGAAGGTCCAGTGCCCTGGGCGGGGGGCCCGGTCTACCCCCAGGAAGGCATGGTGCCAGGCAGGAGGCCAAGTCCGTGTTCCAGGAGTCCCAGTACCAAACAGGAGGGCCAGCCGTGGGGACAGAGGAACCCAGCACTGCTGTGCTGCACCAGGCCATGTTGCACTTAGAACAGCAGATTCTGCTCTGTGGGATGAGGCTGTTGGACCCCACTCTTGGAAGGGAGAAAAGAAAAAAATTCATTGCTACCAGTGCCTGATCCCACAACCTCCTCAAACCACACATACTGTCTTCTCTTATTAAAAAAAAAAAAAAAAGGAAAAGAAAAATATTGGAGAGGGGTTAAGATGGCTGCATTGACAGCCAGGATACTGGAGATGCAGAGAAAACATATCCAACTGAACTGGAACTTTTGGAAAAATTCCCCATGAAGGAGGACTGCTTCTTTACATCCTTAAGAATCCTAGACATCACCTGTAAGGAGAGAATTTAGCAGAGACCTAGGAGGAAGGCAGTGTTGGTAGTGGTTGCTGTGATGGTGGTGTAGGCTAGTATTTGGGAGAGGCAGAAATCTGATTCTACCAATCTTATCTTCTGGAGAAATTACCCCAAAGGTCACATGCTACCGTCGCACATTCTTAGGAACACTGGACAACATGCAGTGTGGGAAAAGAGCTTGGGAAAGATTTGAAATGGTGGAGACAGTGGTAATGGCAGTGGCCAGTACTCAGGGGAGGCAGAGATCTGATGCAATACACCTGGAACTTTTGCAGAAATAACCTCAGAGGCAGAATGCTACAAACACGCACCCTTGGGAACATGGGACAACTTGCTGGGTGAAGAGGGTGCTTGGATCAGAGCCTGCCGAGGGGTGAGGCCAGTGACAGGGACAGCAAAGTCGGGATTGGAGTCTGCTGTGAAGCACGGCCAGTGCTGGGGCCTCTGAGGTGGGGATCAGACCCTGCCAAGGGGTGAGGCCAGTGCCCACTCCAGCGAGGCCAGGATCAGAATCTGCTGTGAAGCAAAGCCACTACTGAGGCCTCCGAAGCCAGGATTGGAGCCTGCTTAAGGGTTAGGCAGGTCCCAGGGCCAGTGAGGCCCGGATTGGAGCCTGCCATGAGGCAAGGCCGGGATCAGAGCCTGCCGAGGGGTTAAGCTGGTTCTGGGGCCAGTGAGGCCGGGATCAGAGCCTGCCATGAGGCAAGGCCAGTGCTGAGGCCTCCAAGGCTGGATTGGAGCCTGCCCAGGGGTTAGGCTGGTGCCGGGGTCTGCAAGTCCAAGATCAGAGCCAGCCATGAGGCAAGGCTAGTGCTGGGGCCTCGGAGGCCAGGATCAGAGTCTGACGAGGGGAAAGTCCAGTGCCGGGGCCAGCAAGGCCAGGATCTGAGCCTGCCATGAGGCAAGGCCGGTGCTGGGTCCTCCGAGGCAGGGATTGGAGCCTGCCGAGGGGTAAGGCTGGTGCCAGAGCCAGCTAGGTCAGGATCGGAGCCAGCCGAGGGGTTAGTTCAGTGAGGGGGCTAGTGAGTCCAGGATTGGGGCCTCCCATGAGTCAAGGCCGGTGCTGGAGCCAGTGAGGTCCGGATCAGAGTCCTCTGGGTGACCAGGCCACTACTGGTGGTGTCAAGAGTGAGATCAGAACTTGCAATGCGGCATGCACAGAGAAATATCACAGAAAATAAAAAACAGATGCTTCCCCTAATTAGCAAAAACTAGGAGAAAAGAGGTTACAGGAGGAAGTCGAGTTGTAGAAAGGGCCCTATAGAGAAGCAATTAAGGTGATCAATCAGAGGGGATGGGATGGGGGAGGATGGAACCTCTTTAAAACTCAGGTGGTACGTAAACAAATGTATCAAAGATAATCACCAATCAAGCATGGGATCGAGGGAGGGGGAGGAAGTGGGATGGGGATTGGACGAGGGCTAATTGGATGATGTGTGCTTGTATATCCTCTCAAGTCTTGTATTCCAATGTGATGTATGATTACAATGCACCAATTAAAACAATAAATAAATAAATAAATAAATAAACAAACTTAAAAAAATAGAGAGTTTAGGAGAGAGGGAAAAACACCAGCCGGGTTATCAGTGACCGCTGCTTTATTCGGACCCACCCCATCTGTAGAGTCAGTGAACTGTAGGAAAAGGGACCAATAGGCCATGCATCTGGAGAGTTGTGCATGGTCCTGATTGGCCAGCTGAGTCACCTGGTGGATCGGAGGTAATGATGTTTAATAGACATGCCAATTCTCTTGCAACATCTATAGTCTCACAATATTTGGAGTCTCAAGGCACCTGAAGTCTCACGATATCTTTGCTTCTGGCTTCCAGGGTTCCATCTTCTGTTCCCACTGTGAGATCATGTGGGGGAGGGACCCATCTTATCACTAAGTACTTGGGCTCCCAACTCCTGCAAAAGACATATACTATTTTATTAACAAATATTGAGGGAGGGGCCAAGATGGCGGTGGCCGTAGTCGCCACTGTTAGGTAGGCACAGTAAAGAGGAAAGAGAAACCAGGGAGTGTGGTGCCAGTTTTATTGTGGTCTTCTCCAGGATGGGGGCTGGACTGCTCCTGGAGACCTGCGAGACCCTCTGAGGCTGGAGAGGAAATGCTTTTCTTTTTAAGGTTTATATCTTGGGGGTGGGACTACGTGTGGGAATGCTGCCCCTCTTGCAATATTGCCTGCCTTGCAATATCACCTAGCAGAGTCTCCTCCTTCTTCTCTAGGGTTCTGCCCCTGTGGGAAGTGGGGACCTGATTTGTCATCCTGGCCTTTTGGTGATAATGAGCAGAGATTCGAATCTTAAACCACTTCCTGCTGTGAATGGGCATTGTAAGGGGCCCCTTGGCCAGGAGAGGTTGGGTCCTCCAGAAATGGGCAGGTGGGAGTATAGCTGCAGAGTGAGTCAGACAGAGGTTACCCTGGACAGCTTGGTGATGTGTGCTCGAGGAGACTTTAGCAGATGAAGAGTTATGGCAGTATAGCATCCGAAGAGGGAGAACACCGTATTATGTGAATAAGTGGATCTGCTAAAATAAAAACATCAAAGAGAATTATGCAGAGATTAAAAAAAAAGATTAGTAGGCCCCAACACTGTGCAAGAGAATTTGTCATGGGACTTTTGTAATGGAGCCCTTTTTAGCTGGGTAAGATGATGCCAGTTGGGGTACCCCAGCAGTTTGGCTGCGGTAGGTGTGGTGAAGATCACAGTGAAGGGCCCAGTCTATCATGGTTGGAGATGTTTTGGTTGAAGCAAATTGAGGAGGACTTGATCCCCTGGCCTAAGGGCCTTGACTGCTGGGTGTGGAGCTGCTTCTTCAGTCCCAGGTTGGGGAAGATACCAGTCAGTATGTTCCCTAAGAAGGTGCCCGAGAAAAGACAAGTAAGAAAGATAGGAAGACAAAGGAGGGAGGTCCGAAGGGAGAGCATGATATAGCAGGAAAGGGCGACTGTATAGCAATTCAAAGGGGGCTCATAAAGGTGGGGCTTCAAGGGGTGGCCCTTACATGGGCCAGAGCTAGTGGCAGGAGTTCAGGCTATAATACTAGCAGCTCTTGGATCCGGCCAGCTGAGGTGGGCAGCTGCAAGTCTCGTAAGTCCTTGACCCAGTCATAAGTTAGTTCTCGGGTGTTTGGGGTGAGATACCGCACCTCAGGCACTGCTAACTGAGCTTTATGTGGGGTCACCCTGTAACCCCTGCTTACAAGGAAATTAAGGAGAAGGGCAGTGTGCCATTTGTATACTTCCAGGGAGGGATTATAAAATAAAAGTTCATCCATGTATTGTAACAGAGAACTAGACTCCAAGGGCCACTGGAGGAGGTCCTGTGCTAGAGCCTGTCCAAAGTGGTGTGGGCTATCTCAAAAACCCTGGGGGAGGATGGTCCAGGTTAGTTGTTGAGCAATCTGGGTATCGGGGTCCTCCCAAGTGAAGGCAAAAAGGGATATGACTCAGGATGTAGAAAAATTGTATAAAACACATTGTTTAAGTTGAGACTAAAAAGTGGGTGGTATTGGGGGGAATCTGAGGTAAGAGGGTATAGGGATTAGGGAAAACTGGGTGGATTAGGACTACTGCATCATTAATTAAATTGAGATTCTAGATTAGAGGATAAGTCCTATTAGGCTTTTTAACTGGGAGAATGTGTAATGGCAGTTAAATAGTTAAGTAAAATTGCTGAAGAAAATGACTAAAAGGCCTGACCTAAGAGCTATTTTCGATCCCCTTACCCAAGGACTAAAAACAAGATGTCCATGGTGGTCTAGATCCTGCCAAGTTAAATCATATGCTTATACAATATGTTGGATTTCCTTAATAAAGCCAGAGGGATTGGCAGAAAAAGAACCCAGTCTTTTGAAGTTGAACAAGATCAGGAAGGGAAAAGGGAACATGGACATGGATCATGCCTTCTGCACCAGCCACCTCATGAAGCGGGGCCAAGCGAGAAGGAGGGGGTCTCTGGAATGGGTACAGTGACCTACAGGGGTAGGCGAGGGGGAGGTAAGGTTTGGTACCCTAAGGGAGAAAGGCGGGGGAGAAAGGAGTAGGATAGAGTGGAAGGCTGCCCCAGAATAAGATGACAATCATGATAGTAAGGAGAGGTCTTATGTGTCAGGGTAATCTGGAAATGGGGCTTGAAATGGCCAGGTCAGACTCCAGCATCCACTTGTCATCACAGAATGGCAACCTTGAGTTAGCAGCATAGCAGGCCTGTTACCCATAAAGGCCACCAGGTGGTGCCTGTGAGTTGCCACGTGGCAACCAAGACAGCAGCTGTGGCTGGTGGGAATCCCCAGCCAGCATGACTAGAGCAGTAGAGTAAGGAGGGGTGGAAACGGAAAGCTGAGAACTCATAAACAGAAAAGCCTGTACGTACAGAACCTCTGAGCATTTACCTGCCCGTTTGCAAAAGTTACTGAGATTGGTCAACATTTTAAAATCTAATGTACCCATCTCAGGCTACCGAGAACCATTACTGTTATGGATTGAGAGAATGTGGTTGTGGGGAAACCATTCCCCGGGAAACCCTGAGAGGGTTCCGGATACACTTTCCCCCAACCCATAACAAAATCCAAAATGACAAAAAACAGAAAATTACTGCGGGTTCTTGTCTTAAGCTAAGAATAAATATGCATAACTTGGACAGTTGCTGAAGATTTAAAGAAGTTTATTAAAAAGATAGAAATACAGAAAATAGAAATACAGCCCCATGCCAAAATGGCATGAGGGGATGACTTGAAATGAATACACAAAAGGGATTACACGTGGACTCAGCCTTTTATACCCATGACCTCCATCTTGTTTGTGTGACTCTGACGTAGTGAACGTCCCTGTAAGGTACCTCCCCTTAACCCTCCAAGGTATCTCCCCTAGCAAAGTGTGGTGGGTGTCTCCTTTCATGAAGGTCGACCCCTCCTACCATCTTAGCTAGCTTATCCAATCATGTAGATCTGTCTTTAGGCAAAGGTCTAGTTCCCCTCAACTAAGATTGGTCTTTAGATAGAGACAGGCCTAGTTCTCCTCTCCTATTGACTGGTTAATTGCTTTTAGCTAGGTTAATTTACATTGGAATAGTCGCCTGCTTTTAGGAAGAAACCAAGTCCTTGCACAGATTTGTGCTTCACCCAATGTTTGAAATATAATAATAATCAGAGCGTTCTCATCTTCCTAGGCCATTCCCAATACTGGTACAATTACCCAACTCATAAGTGGGCCAGACTTTTGTGGCAGAAAAATATGAGCCGCTCAGGGCACAGTTCCCTGGATAAACATAGGGAGATTTAACCTATGTTCTGGAGATTAACCAGAACATGGCGTAGTGCAGATTGGGAGTTTATTTTCAATAGCTGATTTTACCCCATGACTGGTCAGCGGGTAAGAATGCAAACCGGAATTTGGCGTCCCAAGATTCTGCTTAACTTCCAGAAACAACGTGGTTGTGTTAGAGAAGGGCATCTCCGTTCCCTTTACACAACCGTCGGGCAGCCTGGCTACCCCCAGAGAACTTGGGAACCAACTATTTGGGTTTATTTAACAGCCGTGAGCCCAAGTTCAAAAGAGGCTAAAAGCTGTCAAGGAAGGGGAAGCTTACCACAGTTTACTTTTATCAGGCAGTGCTGACTGTAATGGAAGCACTGAGAGGCTACAGAGCCGGGGGCACGCTGTGGAGCTGTTGGGTGGAATTTGGGCTAGATGAGGTTTAAGATGGCTGCTGGGACTTAGCTGGGTGGTAAGATGGCCGCTGGCTCTCAGCGAGAGCGTGCGGCTGAGGAAAATAGCCGCTGGCTTTCAGAGCAAATATACGGTGGTGGAAGCTGGCTGCCAGCTCTCAGACAAAGTGTGCTGCTGGGGAAGATGGCTGCCAGCTCTCAGGGAGAGTGCCGGGCCGGGAAGATGGGCTCTGGCTCTCAGGGAGAGCTGGGTTGGGGAAGATGGCCACCGGTTCTCAGGGAGAATGCGTGCAGCTAGCAAAGATGGCCATCGGCTCTCAGGCAGAGTGCGGGGCCGGGAAAGATGGCCACCAGCTCTCAGGGAGAGTGCTGGGCCAGGGAAGATGGCCGCTGGCTCTCATGGAGAACACCAGGCCAGGAAAGATGGCCGTTGGTGTAGAACCAGAGCAGCGCTATGAGAGGCTTCATCCATACAGCAAACATGCTAGGCATAAGTTTCAGTTTCCCAGGAATACAACAGTTAAGTGTCAGTTTGGTCACCTGGGTCAGGATGAAAAACACCCAACCAACCTCAGGAGGCACGAACCAAATGGGAGGCACCAAGTATCTTGTCCAGTTGCTTGTGATAACAGCAGCAAAGATTCCTTTTGGTTTAAAGATAACTCCTTTGTACATCACAGCCCGAGTGACTGAAATGTAAATCACAGCCCTCCCGAATGACTGAAATGTATAAAACTGCCTTGGAACAAAGACTCGGGGTCCTTGTCAAGACTCCACTGCATTGGAGGGACTTGGACCCTAGCTCGAGCTAGTTCCCCAATGACTCCCCCTTCTTGACTTTGCATTATTGTGTGTGGTGGTGGTCTCTCTCACCCTGGGATCCCTGACTTTAGGTAGAACACCGGCTCTCAGGGAGAGTGCCGGGATGGGGAAGATGGCCGCTGGCTCTCAGAGACAGCACAGGGCTGGTGAAGATGGCTGCCGGCTATCAGGCAGAAATTGGGGCTGGACAAGGGTGGCTTAAGGTCTTCCGTTTGGGTGGGCAGTGGCAGCAGTCCTGGAACGGTGACAGTCTCAGGGTGGTGGCGGTCCTGGGCAGCAGAGGTCTTGGGGCTGCAGCAGCTTTGGGGTGGCGGGTGGGGTGGGCGTGGTTCCAGAGGATCCCAGCGCCCTGAAGGATCCAGGCAGAAGTTTCCGCCAAGGCTGCACAGAGCATGCTGCAGCAGTGCCGGCAGCAGGGAAATTTAAAAAAAAAAAAAAAGAAGAAGAAGAAAAAAAATTCAAAAATTGAGTTAAATTAAAAAAAAAAATCTCTCGGGGTCAGCACCATATTTTAGGTAAGCGCAGTAAAGAGGCAAGAGGGACTAGGGAGCATGGTGCCAGTTTTATTGTGGTCTTCTTGGGGATAGGGGCTGGACTGCTCCTGGAGACCTGCAAGCCCCTCCGAGGCTGGAGAGTAAATGCCTCTCTTTTTAAGGTTTGCCTCTTGGGGGTGGGGCTACACATGGGAACACTGCCCCTCTTGTGATATCTCCTGCCCCATGATATTGCCTAGCAGAGTCTCCTCCTCCTTCTGTAGGGTTCTGCCCCTGTGGGAACTGGGGACCCGACTTGTCAGCCACTGCAACCATGACAATAGTTGGCAGTGTCCAAATAGAACATATGTTCCTCTGAGAAATCCCAGACATAAGATTTTAGTTTAATATCTGATTGGGACAACATATACATTTATAGCCATGACTTTCTACCTAAAATATAAGAGAGAAGAGACAGACCAAGATGGTAGAGATGGCAGCGGTGGCGGCCAGTATTTGAGAGATTTAGATAAATCCAATCCAATCCACCTTGAACTGTTGGAGAAATCTCCCCTAAAACAGACTGCTCCTCCCCCACATGCTCAGGAATTCTGGACAACATACTATGTAAGAAAAATCCTTGGGAGGAGGGTTAAGATGGTGGTGGCAGCAATGGCCAGTATCAGAGAGAGGCAGGTCGATTCATTCTAATGTACCCTGAACATTTTAAGAAATCTGCCCAAAAGTAGACTGCACCTGCTGCACATCTCAGAAACTCTGGACAACAGACTATGTAAGAAAAATGTTCAGGGTGCATCAGATGGAGTCCCACATAATCAGGTCATCTGGTGCCACGTGTCGCGGGAGAAAAGGGCGCTCCTGGTCACAGCACTCCTCTGGGCAGTGCTGGAGCTAGGTGCCCTTGTAGCAGCA
Source organism: Muscardinus avellanarius (assembly GCF_963383645.1). Lineage (NCBI taxonomy): Eukaryota > Metazoa > Chordata > Mammalia > Rodentia > Gliridae > Muscardinus > Muscardinus avellanarius. The sequence goes on along the minus strand of NC_137798.1, from coordinate 90,993,920 downwards.
GAACCCGTTCTCCATGGTGAAGCTGTGGGCCTTCACTCTTGGAGGGGAGATAAAACACATTGCTACTAAGTATTTGGGCCCCCAACTCCTGCAAAAGACATGTACTATTCTTTTATTAAAAAATATTGAAAAGGGAGGAATATGGTGGCAGCTTCAGTTTTAGCTGCAGTGGAAACCACAGCCACAGCGGTGATGATTAGCAGCAGCCGAATAGAATATGCATCTCCCTGAGAAACCCTGGACAACAGATTTTGATTTACTAGCTGAATGGAACAACACACAGAAACATTTCCAGTTATGAATTTCTATCTGAAATATAGGAGAGAGAGTGGAAAATGGCGGAATTAGAGGCAAGACCACAGTGCGGCTCCTGCCACTGCAAGAAAAGTGATTTTTGGAGGGATATCCCAGAAGAGATCAGAAAGCAGACTGCTCCTGCCACCCATGCACAGGAATACTTAACAACAACATACTCTAGGAGAGACCAAGAAGGTGGTGGCAGTGGCCAGTATTCAGGAGAGGCAGACAGATCCAACCAAATCCACCTTGAATTTTTGAAGAAATCTCTCCAAAAGTAGACTTTTCTTGCCCCATACGCTCAGGAACTCTGAACAACATACTATGTAAGAAAAAGTTTTGTGGAGATGGACCAAAATGGCAGTAGCAGCGGCAGCCAGTATTTGGAAGAGGCAGACGATCCAAACCAATCCACCTTGAATTTTTGAAAATATCTCCCCAAAAGTAGACTGCTCTTGCCACACATGTGCAGGAATTCTAGACAAAACACTATGTAAGAAAAATGTCCAGGGCAAGTTGAAGGGAGGCCCCCCCATACTGCTGGGCCGATTCGCTGTGCTGGGTGTCCCAGGAGACCTTAGTTCATGGCCGCTGCACTCCTCTACACTGTGCTGAAGGTCAGGGTGTGCTGGGAACTTCGGATTTCGGTCTTCATGGTGAGGCTGTGAGCCTCCACTTTCAGTGAGGAGAGAAAATCCATTGCTGGTAGGGAATTGGGCTCTCAGCTTCTGCAAATGACAAGTGCTGTTTTATCCTACTAAAATATATGTGGAGGGAAAATGGGAACCTCTGTAAATGTCATGCCCACAGTGACAGGAACCAGAGCCTGCCAGGCAGCGAGGCGTGGTCTGGTCTGGAGCCAGTGAGGCAGGGCCTGGAGCCTGACTTGGGGAGAGGCTGGGTCTGGAGCCAGAGGGCTGGGCCTGGAGCCTTCTGAGTAACAAAGCCGGGTCTGGAGCCAACGAGCTGTGCCTGGAGCCTGCCGGCAGGTCAGGAGCCAGAGGGCTGGGCCTGGAGGCTGCCACAGGGTGAGGCTGGGTCTGGAGCAAGCAAGGCCAGGCCTGGAACTTATTGTGAAGCAGGCCTGGAACTGGGGCCTGCTTTACAGCAAAGGGCCAGTGGGTTTCTTTAACTGTGTGACCAGGAAGCTGCCCTTACCTCACCTACTCACTCCGCAGGTTTCCAGACCCAAGTGACCTCTATTTAAAAAAAAAATTGGTTGTGAGTGGATCATCCTGTCAAAGTTACTCACATTCTGGCTTTCAGGTTTTCAGTAAGTGGGAATAAGTGTGGAGAAATAGATGGTCTAATACATTGTTGGTGGGATAGCAATTTGGTGCAACCACTTTGGAGAACAGTATAGAAGATTCTCAAAAGAAGGAAAATGAATTTACCATATGATTCAGCAATACCACCAATGAGTATCTACCAAAAAGAATGAAAACCAAAATACCAAACTAATGCATGAACAATCATGTTCATAGCTGCACAGTTCATCATTGCTAAACTGTGGAACCAGCCAAGATGTCCTTCAACAAATGAGGAGATTTCAAAACTATGGGATATGTACACAATGGAATTTTGCCCAGCCATAAGTGAAGAAAAAAATTATGGAATTTATAGTGAAATGTCAGAAAAATAAGAAATCAGATGCTTTTCTTAATGTGTAAGATATTAGGGAGAAGTGGGTAACAGGAGGAACTCTAGATTAAGAAGTGACCTTACAGAGGAACAATGAAGGTGACATATCTGAGGGAATAAGAGGGTGGATAAGGAAACTCTTTAAAGCACCATGTGATCCAGCTGTACCTCTCATGGGTATCTTTTCAAAGGGGTTGAAATCAGAGAACTACAGTAACATGCATACCCATGTTCATAGCAGCACAATTCGTAATAGTTAAAATATGGAACCAACCTATTTCTCCATCAACAGATGAATGAATTGCAAAATTATGGGGAAAATACACAATGGAATTCTACTCAGCTATAAAGAAGAATAAAATCATATGATTCACAAGAACTTGAAAAGATCTGGAGAAAAATATGTTAAGTGAGATCAGCCAAGCATGGAAAGAGAAGGGGCATATGTTTTCTCTGATATGCCAAAACTAGGTACTATTAGGAATATCAAAAGGGCTCCAGATAATGGAGGGGAAACCTCAGCAAAGCTATAATGGAAGGGTAGGAGAGGAAGAAGGCTGAGGTTGATTAATGAAGGAGCTACATTTGAATATGTGTAAAAGTATGAATGTAGCATGGTTAACCTGGACACTCATCGTTGGGAGGGGAGGAAGGGAAAGTGGGGGGAGAGGGCAATAAGCACATTCTGAATATATGCCATTTTTAATATGATCCACATAAAAATAAAAAATTTAAAATGCATTCAAAAACAAGGAAAATAAAAAATATACTATCCAGTACAAACTCCCATTTCACAGTGCAGTAAAATTAAAAATTGTTAATTGAAGAAAATTGAAAATTTTTGAATATTTAGAAATAAAGCTACATGAACAACAACTAATAGGTCAAAATTATGGAAGGGAAACTACAAAATACGGATAATCAACAAATTAGAAATTTGTAGTTATAAATGCCTTTGTTAAAAGAATAAAAAAACCAAATCAATTTCTTAGCCATCTACCTCAAGAAATTATAGCATTAAACAAACAAACAAAAAAAAACGTAATTGAGCAGAAAGTTACATCAGCTCTATTTAGAGGCTAGATGGAGTCAGAGTAATGGGGATTGAGAATCACTATTAAGAGACACAGGGTTTCTTTAGGGAGTGACAGACAGTTCTGAAATTAAATAGTGGGGATGGTTGTATTACTTTGAGAATATATTAAAACTACTGATAAATTAAAAATAACAGCAATGTACTACATGTATTCAGTAGAAAAGTGTGATACAATCACTCTTCCTGATCAAGGGAAAAATCACTAGCAAAAGGGATTACCTCATAAAACTAGTACTGTCCTGATAAAAATATGACATAGTCTTTTCCTAGAAGTATTAAAATCAAATTACCAAGAAATAACATTCTATAAACAGAACTTTCTTAAATTCTCTAAACTTTCAATTCTATGATACATGCCAGAGATGGCCTTTTTTTTGTGTGTGTAAGACACTTGAAGCCATAATATAAAAATGAAAAAAAAATATTTTAACCTCAAATATATGCCTATATCTATGTGATTCAGAATAGAGGGAAACATAAAACATTTGCTAAGATTAGTTTATCTCACTTGATAACTTTTACCTCTTTCTCCTGCTACTCACCACTTACTGCCTTTCTCTTTCTGAACTATTTTGGATTGTTGCCAAGTTTATAGCAGTGACTTAATTAATATGCTTCTCAGCCGGGTGTGGTGGCGCACGCTTGTAATCCCCACACTTGGGAGGCAGAGACAGGAGGATCGCGCAGGTTCGAAGCCAGCTGCAGGCCCTGGCTTAGGAGACCCTGTTTCCAAATAAAAATGTAAAAATATGTCTGGGAGTGTATCCCGGAGGTAGAAGGCTTCCAGGAACCCTAGTACCACCAAAAAAAAAAAAAAAATATATATATATATATGCTTCTCTATAGCTTTTGGAAACAAGTACCTGATATTCCTTTGGGAAACCGAGTCATGTCAGTACATGTGGCCTTGGAAAAGTTGCCAATCAGAGCGTCTTGGTCTCTTATAACTGAGGGTCAATAAATAAGTAAAGTTCAGCCATTACACTCATTTCTCGAATTATCAGGCTGGATCTGGGGGACACAGGAACAGATCAGTGATGCTCACTCACCTTTTTTCCAATTCCTTAAGGGAATTGTGTGCCCATTTGTTCATATTACAGGAATCCTAGAACAGGTCCTACATTTTTTGCTCTTCTAATTCTGTATATCCTTTGATCTTTGAGTATAATCTTAACCTTTCAATGAGATACTTTGGGCTGAACTTACTGTATTTCTTTTGCTTGAATCATATTATCCCTCCTCAATTTAGGATTTGAGACATTGCTCTTGCCATCAGGATTTATCACTAAACACCAAAAGATACTGTCAAGTTATTCTACTGTCCAGAAAGTACATCTGCAATTCATATTGTGATTTCAGATTTGCCTCTTGTGTGATCATCTGCTCCGGTATGTACACTTAAAAGGGAGGCCAGAAGAGAAATCAGGCATTCTTTTAATGTTGTCTATTCCCTGAGAGTATGTTTTCATTTGTTTGTTGGTCTGGAAAATAAAAACTATTTATCTATGTGAAATACTTATATTTAAAGATAAAGATAGGAATATGTATGTGTGAGCATGCATGTGTATCTGCCTTGGTTTTGATCCGTTGTCCAATCACAAAATAATAATCATTAATTTACGAAGCATGTTTGTTTTAGTTGATTTATTCACCCGAACCCATGATATAATTTTGTACACAATTATCTTTTGCTTCCATTCCAATAATTCAGAATAATTTTCCAGAAACTTGCTACAATCTGATTTACTTGTAAAACCAAATTAGTATTACTCTTTTTAATTCAAAAAGTTTGTTATTCAGTACAATGTTTTGATAGTGTTATAAATAGCACTTATAAAGGATGATTTCCTAACTAATAATGGGAAAACCTACTTCTATTTTATGCTAAACAATTAAAAATTTGCCATTAAATAGGTTTTCCAAGAAAATAATACTGACATAGTGAGAACAACAACAAAAAACATAATAAAAACAAAATATAGTGGAAAAGGAAATAAGATTGTGGATAAATGACTATATTCCAACCTAGCCAAAGATGTTTATTGCAACAGAACACAGAATTAAGTTATGACTTTAATTATGGTAACCAAGAGAAAAGTGAAATATGGCATATTACTTACTTCTAGTTACCACAATTAAGGAAGAATAAGCTCAACATGTAAGCTTTTTTCCCTGCCTGTGAATTCCTTAAAATTATTTTCATATTAATTCTGTACATGGTACAATTGGTAACACTGTTGACAGTATCTTCAGGAATTTTTTATTACTTAGGAGTCATTCAGGTGCAAGTAATGAAAGACCCTAATAGAAGAAAAAAAAAAAAAAATGACTCACCACATACTTGCAAGAGGCTGGGCCGACTGATTGAACTCAAGTCTTTAGATGCATTTCTTGATTTCTATGTTGTTCTCCATTTTACATGCTTGTGAGATGGATTCTGGGAGTTTCTACGTTCCAATCCAGAAGCAAAGAGTGCCAGGAAAATCTCTACTGGTTTCATGAAGCATGGTTAATACACATGCAGGTCATTTATCCAATCATAGCTGAGAACCAGCGATCTCTCTACAGTGGATCAACTTTTAGCCAAAATGTGAATTTTATTTATTTTTGGCAGTACTGGGGATGAAACCCATGGGAATTTTACCTCCGAGCTTCAACCCCAGCCCTAGTTTTCTATTCTTTATTTTGAAACAGAGTCTCACTGAGTTGCAAGATGCCTCACTAAGTTGCTGAGGCTGGCTGCAAACCATGATCCTCCTGTCTCAGCCTCCCAAATGCTGGGATTAGAAGACTGTGCCACCACACCTGGTTGAAATTTGAATTTTACTTGCATTTTTGGCCATAGTAAGCTCTGTGATTGTATGAAAAATGGGGCATTTTCAGATAGAAAAAAAATGTCTTAAGCCACTGAACCTAGTTTGAAGAATGAATCACATATTCCCTATCTTCTTTTTTTCAGTTGACATGTCAAATCATAAAAAAAATTAAAACTAGGTTAAACAGCAAGAAATTATAAATTATATCTACCAACACTTGAATCTTGCTATGGAACAATAGTTGTACAATTAAAATGGGTTTAGTCAAATTGAATCTCCATCAAGAATAATTGCTTATCAAGGTAATACAAAATTATTATTAAAAGCTAGTTCCATCAATAGGATACAGGCAGATCAGTTCTGACCTCAATATATATGTAAATGTGCAAGTTAACTCTTAAAATGTGGCCATCGGTTCTGACAAAACTCAATGCTATCTTTAAAAAATATAAATACATTGAATAAAATATTGTTCTTAGGTTCTATGCAGCTATACAATGTGAAAAATGCTTTATTTTAATAAATAATCTTCATGTTTTATTTCACTGAAAGATTTCCTTGGCTTATTTTTATTGGCAGATGTTTTCTTTCATATTTTTTAAAATCAATAGATGGCCTGTGATGTCTTGAAGAGACACACAAAAGAAATACCAGCTCTTTAGGCTATTGATATTTTCACTTTGCCTTATAAACAAATAGAATGCAGGGTCCTCATTTAAACTTCTGACCCTTAGCCAATGCCTTGAAAAATCTCAACAGTGCAATAAATGATTTTGAAATCAACAGAAGCCAGAGTGAATGCATTACTGCTATTTCATATCTAATGATTGAAACACCGATTTCATATATTTGTTGGTACCTGACACTTCTTATATACCCATAAAAATCAATAAATCATTTGTGATGCTTCTAATAAGCACTAAACTAATAACGTTTTACCTTATCAAAGAAAATAGGCCCTGTCACAAAATATTCTCTTAATAATGAATGTTTGTTGAATAAATTCATTCCAAAGTCACCTTGAATTCAGAACAATTATTTGGCTTATCAAATTCCCAGATATAAACAAATCAGGCATAAAATATAGGTAAAAGATTCAGTAAATTATCTATGGCTAAAGTTCATGGAATGCCAAAGCAAGTCAACCAATGGAAACATACAGGGCCATGAATTGAAGGTCCAGATGAAGCTGAATTATAATTTAATTAAACTTAATATAATTCCTTCTTCACTGAGATGTGAGAGATTCTTCACTAGGTTTTAGGATCCAGTGCAAATATACTCTATTTTGTGAAAAAGCTGTATCCTATACAAATTCCCCAAACCTATCGATACGATGAATTTCAGGAGGACAAATTATCGAATTTATCTTAATATAGTATGTTTGTTATATATTTTGTATACTATATATACTTTATATAATGTAGACAGAACACACATTTTGTCTTATATTTTATATACTTTTTATAAAAATAGACATGACTCTTAGTTTTGAAATACTATTTTATGATGTTTCACCTAGACTAATGATCTCCAAACCTAATACATCATTAGAAAATGTACTAGGAAATACTGGGAAAGCTTTATACAAATTCAGATTCTGATTTTTCCTCAGATACACTTATTTAGTATGTCTGAGTAAGTTCCAATAGTTTCTCATGATAAGCCAGATTGGGGACTAATGATGAGGGTTAATATTAGCCAAGAATATTTGCTGAAAATTGGTGTCAGTGACTGGAATTATACCTGAATTAGTTATAAATTAACTGATTGTCATAACTTTTCTCTTGGAAAAACTGCCTTTGGGGTGTTTTTATTTGATGTCTGTTATTTTTCTCATCAGGTAAAGGTTTATATTTTCTCATTTTAACTTTAAGAGTGTCTTCTATAGTCATAAATGAAATGTCTTTTCAGTAGAGCTTCCATCCTGGCAAAGACCTTCTACTTAATGTATCCAGGAAATCCAGGGCATATTACTGGGGGAAACAAACGAAACAAAACTTCATTTAGAATTACTGATGACGCTGTTCATTCCAGAGTAAAATATAACTTATATGCTACTTATTTCTGCACAGATAATAAGTTGACTTTTTTTTCAAAGTATATGAATTATTAGCAAGCCGGGCACTAGATGATTGTTAAGATATTGCAGATGATCTGACTCATCTTGTTTCAAATGCCAAACACCATTATAAGCAGATGTACTGGGGCTATTTTCTAGTGTTTGGCTCATTTGTATAATGGCAAAGAGAGCCTCCCCTGATGACCTTTGTAATCCAGTTTCAACTCAATGAATTTCCATTTAACTGTATCACACTCACAACCCTGGAAAAATACTCAACAATTACTCATATTAGGGCACCAATGCCTGAGACACTTAGTAATACATGCACAGAGGTAAACATCCTATCTCTTACATTTCAGGTTAATGTTAACTTGCTATTAAAATGAAAGAAATATTCTCAGATGTCCAACAGATCAAATCTTTATCACTACTTTGCCCCAAGAATCAATAAATTATTTTATTCCCTTATTCCTGTACTTTTCATGTGATGTCCAAATATCAGCTCTCATTTCGGAAGAAAAAAAAATTCAACTCTGGGTTCGATTGAATCATTTGAACCTTTGTTGGCAGTAAGGACAGAGCTAATCAAATCTCAGGCTCATTTCTTTCTGTAAAGTAATAAGACATTTGGATGAGATCACCATTAAAGTCCTTCTATTTCTAAAGATATTTAATTTTATGACTGCAGATTGATAGTAGTCATCAGATTCATAGGTTATAAGTGAGGTATTTAAATAAAAATAAAAGTATTCTTGAGGCCTTTGAGTATAGTGTAGGTTTAAAGTGTATATTTAGTATCTATGAGGCCCTGGGTTACATTCTTATCACCAAAATAACATTAATTATAATAATAATTTTATAAAGTAGTCAGAAAGCAAAATATAAATGGCTATTTCATCTGTAACATGATTATTACTTTCACCATCTTTCTTTACCTTGTTAATGTTTTATTGGTGCATTGTAGTCATACATCTTAATGGAGTACAAGATGGTAGAGGCATACATGCACACATCAGCCAATTAGCCCTTACCCATTTCCCGCCCCATGCCTTACCCCTCCCTCCTCATGTTTGGCTTAGTGATTGACTTTGATACATTTGTTAATGTACATCATAAACAGTAGTGAATTTCCCTTTCTTCCCTCTCATTCCCTCAGTTAGGTTGCCTTATTTGTTTATTTATAGTATCTCCTTCTTCATCAGAGTTCCTCCTATGACCTATTTTCTCCCTAGCTATTACATATTAGGAAGAGCCTCCAATTTCTTATTTCTTGTGACTGACCAATCTCACTTAGCATAATGTTCTCCAGTTCCATCCATTTCCCTATAAATGACATAATTGTGTTTTTATGTCATATTCTTTTCTCTTATTTTTATTTTATTTGGATATTTTATCATCTCTAAAGAAATAGGACCTATTCATAATTTTAGCACTGAGTTATATCTAACATTATGCATTTTAAATATATGTACTTTCTTGATACGTAACTGCTACTTATATTCTTCATGAATCATATCACATAATTATATTTTTCTGAAATAAATAAAATTCATTTTATTTTGTTTTCATTTGTATCGAGGGCTTACACTGAAAGGACTTCATCATGAATTCAAGGTTATTTGTCAATACCAACATGAAATAGAGTCCTTCAAGAACATGATTATTTTCTCTCACTTTTTTCCCTTTTTAAAAATGTTTTCTCACCTAGTTTCTATAACCTGAAGTTAAGAAAAGGTGGAGGAACTACCATATTATGAATTGTGTCTGGAAGATTTTTCATTTAAAAAGCCCTAAATAAAAAAAAGGTAATGAATAAGTAAGGACAATTTCGATGATTACAATTTGAACTTTAAATTTTTAGAAAAAGTGTAGGCAAAATACAGCTGTAATAGAAAAATATAATTTTAGGGAATTATTCATTTTAGAAATATATATAATTAAGGAAAAGGTTCTTTGAATTTTCTAGAAATAGTTTGAAAAAGTTTGTATTCAAAACATAATATTCAACATTATTCTCACATATAACAAAATGATTGAAATGGAATATTTCTGTTTTACCTGTGTCATTGACATATGAAAATGATTTTATAGATATTTTAGAAATGAAAACAATTTGTTTTCATATTGGTCTCTCATATTAACATTTTATATCACTTTCACATATTTTTCATTTTTATTAAGAATTTAAATTATGTAATTCTCAGAAAAGAATATGCCTATATGTTGGTTCTATATATAGGACCAACATTATACAAAATAAGGTATCAGAAAAAAAGGTTTGCAGTTCTATTAAAAAGATAGTCTTTTATTTTATTTATTTTTTAGTTATACTGGGGATTGAACCCAGGGGCACTCTGCTCTGAGCTATAAACCCCAGCCCTATTTATTTTTTAAATTTTGAAACAGATTCTCAGTAAGTTGTGAAGAGTCTTGCTAAGTTGTTGAGGCTGGCCGCCAACCTGAAATCCACCTCAGTCTCAGTCTCCCTAGCACTAGAATTACAGGCATTTGCCACCATATGTGCCTAAAAAGAGAGTATTTTATGTAATGTACTAATTCAAATCAGCAATCTAATTTACTTCAGTGTTATATATCTTAAAGTTTTATTGCAGTGGCAATACTTGCATAATAACTGGATCCTGTAATGTTTGATAGAGCAAAAATTTGAATTCTTTCAAATAGTGTATTCTACACTCTTGACTTCCCTTCTTGTTCGTTAACTTCTGCACTGAATATCATTTTCCAGAATGATGGTATCCATGAATATGTACATTGTTAGTGATATTAGAATAATTTTCTTTCTTTCTTCTTTTCCTGGATGGACAAGTCCTTCTTGAACAGCCTATATATGGGATTAGAATAATACTTTACACAATTTTTTTTCCTGCAATAAAGATAGGTCATCCTAAGCTGGGAAGACACTAGTTGGTCTTTTTCCATTCATCTCAGGGTGGCAGCAATTTAAACTTGGAAGTAGATTTTACCTCATAATGCTCCAGACCACTGGGTACATCTACGTGATCCAATAATGTGGTGGGTTTCACATTGCACTGCTCAACTTCAGCCTTATAAAAAAAGGTCTCTGGGTGATAGCAATCTGCCAAAGCTGTGACCGAATGGTACTCTTCTGGAACTCTGCACAGAGGTGTCAGCCAGCATAAAATGGCACATTTACCTACTCTTTGAGCCAAGCTCTGAAATCATATTTTAGCTCTTAAAGTGACTACCATTTAGTTATTTGATTCCATAAAATATTTTTTTGTCTACTCAGATAGAACCAATTTACTTTAAAAACAAACTGAAACAAACCTCTTGTTTTCCCATATAAGAATTATTATAGTGCAGAAAATAGTGGTATAAAGCTACAAAGAAAATTCTAAATTGCATCTTTTGTAGTTTTCATTCTTTCTTCCAGTTTATAGATTATCTTTCCTATACCTTAGGGAGATGAGAAGGAACCTCAAGAAATCCTCCTGCCTCTCCCACATTACCCCAGTCCAGGTGGCAGTCCAGATACTGAGAGTACCTGCAACCAATCCCATGAAGCTTATCTGGCCACCTCTTAACTACTATAATCTCAGTTACAGAGACAGATACCACAGACTGAGCAGCCCACAAGTTGAGTGGCAAAGCATTGCATGGCAGCTTGGGTGAAGGATCAAGGGTAGGTAGGGTACACATTATGACAGGCATCATTGTCAGGATAGATTATGTTTCATAAGTGTAAAGCTGGGTGTTATACTTTATAAAACTGGGCTGGGTATAGGTGAGAAAACGAACTCAGCAATTTTCATTAAGTTGAGTTTTGAATTCATCTTATGAAAAAAACTTGGTTAGTACTATTGATATTCTATACTAGGTCATTAATTGCTGAGGGATGGGAGGCTGTCTTTCATAATTTAGATGTTTAGCATCATCCTGGATTCTGCCTGCTAGGTACCAGTAGTATACCTATTTCTTTTGACAACCAAAAATTCCTCCAGATATTTTTAAGGGTCTTTAGGGGTTTGGAGGGTAATTGTCCTCATTTGAGAAGGATCAATTTAAAAAAAAGATATTGTATGTTTGGTTCTGCTTTGGCATTATATCCAACAAATTTTAAGATATTAAAAGAGCACAGATAAATGACACAGAATAACCCACTTAAAATTCTTTATTCAGCATTGTTAAGAATTAAGGAAGTCATTAAAGAAGTATACACAACAAATTCATGCACTGTTCTTGGGAATACATCTTAGAGAATCCACAAACAACCCATTCAGTAAAGTATAGGAATCTTCGGTATCCTTTAACACTTAGAGAACAATTCTTCCTAAAATTGCACAAGGGGTATTCTCTTATTAGCTCTGAGAAACCATTAACCACACAACGTTAATCTTTTATTGACACATTTATTTTGTAAATAACCATTCATCATTTCAAAGCATTAACTGCCTCATCATATTATCTTGCAAAAAAATCACAAGTTACAGGGCACTGTGTTATAAAATCATGGGCCTGTTATTCTATTACTCTATCCTTTTCTGCATAAAAATGTGTCACATATCCAAGATCATTTATGTAGATAAATAACTTTTAAAAAATGTTTATTGTCTCATGATCAGGTTGATTTCCTTTCATTTCAATGGTGATATTTATGGTGAGTTGTTTTTTAGATATGAAGCATTCTGAAATGAATGAGAATGAGCATCATTTTCATCCAGCTAGAAATGACATTTTTAAAAGCAATTTATTCTGTGTACTCTGTGGCTCAGGAGCTGAGTAGAGGCAGCTGCTTTCCTTTGAGTACCAGTATTCTGTCAGTCGGTGCTGTTCACTGGAGACCTTGGCTTCCTTCTCTCCCTTCTTTCCTTTTCTTTTTTCTTTTTTGTTAAAATTTTCTTTTTCTTCTTTTTCTTTTTCTCTTTTTAGCTTAAAGCAAGTATCACAGCTTCTAAGAAAGCCTCAAGTGATTCACATACCCATCCACACCCAGCATATTCTATTATCTTTAGAAGATAAAGTCATACATATTTTTGGCCTCAGAAAGGATCTATAAAATACTATTTCTTCCCTTTCTCCAATTTCCAAATTCCTAAGTCTTCAGAATTATTTGAGGTAATTGCTGGAAAAATTAGATCAGATAGCATATTCTCTCTTTTTATCATCTCTCTAGGAAAAGAAAATTTTCCAGTTTTAAGAAATTGTTCATTTTGTTCTCTATAGGATTATTATTTAACTTATTTTTCTAATATGACTAATTAATTACCTAAGTAGGGATTTTTTTTGTAGCAAGTGAGATTACTTTAACCCAAACTGATTTAGAATGAGAGAATCTATTAATTTATTGTCTCACATTAAAGAATGGAAACAAGGGCTTGGATGCAAGGTATTGAGCAAAGTTTGAAAATTTTTAGATTTTAGTACAGAAGGAAAATTTTACTTCCCTCACAATCCATCTCTGATCCATCTCTAAGTTTTCTCTATTTTATTTCCTGTTGTTTTCATTTGTGGGCTCATTTTTGTGGTAGGTTAGCTGCTGGAAACTCTGAGCCCAATTTTCCCAACTAGGAACTAGATGAAAATGACAATTAGTCAGAGGGCAGATCCAGCAAGACCACACACAGGCGTCTCTGAGTGAACCAGTGTAGCTGAGTAGAGAGCAGTGCTCTGGCTTCTAGGGCAGAGTCAGGGCTTCACACTACATCTTTTGTTAGGCTCAGTGAGAACACACGTTCCAAGTGAGGAAAGATTTGGTCCTTTCCTGCAAATGTGAATGGACCCTTGTGGACATAAGCAATATATATGCACTAAATTTCCTTTCTACACTTATATTAAAATGTGGAATAAACAAACTAAAAAAAAATTCAGATATCATAAACAGAGGCATCCTTGTCCTTGGGTTGTTAAACTGGATAAATGATCAGGTACATAACTAAGATGTAAGTTAGTAAGAGCTATCAGACACCATTATATAGACATTGAAGGGAAGCTTTATCTGGATGCTAAAGGGAGATCTTTAAAGGAGCAAGCTTCTGGCATTGATACTTCTGGGATATGGACATGCAAAGTAGTGAAAATAGCGTGAAAAAATAAAAGGTATTTTATGTGGGAAAAGCACCTATATTGGACTGCATCCAGAGTCAACCCACCAAAGTCTTAGGCCGAATCGTGCCTTGTAAATAAAGTTTTGCTGGCACACACAGCGTATGTCTACTTATTCTATGGCTGTTATTACAAACTTGAGTAGTTATAGCTAACTGCTTAGAAAAGTCTGTCTGGATTTTTACAGTTTATGTTGTTCCCTAAACTATATAATAAATTATAAAAATAGTATGTGATTGGCCTCAAAGAGTCACATGTGCATAATAATAGAACTTTTCACCAATAAATGCAAAGTAAAGTTTAAGAAAATGGAGAACCACAGTGAGACATTGAGAAGCAATTGATGTGATTAGATATAAAACTTAATACTTATTTAACCTAACACCAATATGCTAATTTATTATTGCCAATTTGCCCTGAAAATAAAATAGTGTATCATGCACATGGACAATAATCATCAGGAAGCTAGTGACCCATGCATATTCCTAGCCCCACCTCAGAGATGCTGCTTCAGAGTGAGACCATTTGCAGATTGCTTGTTCTTAATGATGATATGTACTGGGGGTTCCTGGAAACCATTCTACCTCCAGGCTACACTACCAGACCTATTTTATATTTTTATTTGGATACAGGGTCTCTTAAGCCAGCAAAGCTGGCTTCGAACCTGCAGGATCCTCCTGTGTCTCCGCCTCCCAAGTGCGGGAATTACAAGCATGCACCACCACACCCAGCTAATGATTATATTTTTTAATAGAATTTTTAGGACATGGATGCCCAGTCTTAAGATTACTACAGTACTTTATGTGAAGGATCACAGCATCTCAGTAGATAGTGTGGAGGTGTGTTGCCAACATTTGAAGAACCAGGGCTAGAGTTCAAATGGAGATAATCGCCTCTTACACACTCCCTTCTCTCTCTCTCTCTCTCTCTCTCTCTCTCTCTCTCTCTCTCTCTCTCTCTCTCTCTCTCTCTCTCTCTCTCTCTCTCTCTCTCTCTCTCTCTCTCTCTCTCTCTCTCTCTCTCTCTCTCTCTCTCCTCTCTCTTTCTCTCTCTTTCTCTCTCTCCCTTTCTGAATGGGGAGTAAGAGTTCATCTGAACAGAGAGGGTCTTCAAGAACTAAGGAGCTGAAATGTGTAACTTGGTGTTGACTGAGAAAAATATTCTTGACTCTGCTCTCCCTCTTCTAATGATTTTAATTCTATGTTTCTTTTAAATAAACACTGTCTAAAAGCAGTATTTTTAGACAAACCTTCCATATTTAACATATAAAATTATTTCATGTGTTTTAATTCACTAAAATTTCCTTTATTAATATTCACATGGCTCCATATGTGGCTCCTGGGAATTGTTTAAATCTGCTTCCTCGTCATTTGACTAGGTACCAGTAGGTAAATTTTTAATTTTTATTGCTTTGTATTGAGGATAGAGCCCAAGGCAGGGGCTTCTACTTCTGGGCTCTACTCCTAGCCTTATTTTATTTTTTATTTGTAAACAGGGGCTCACTAAGTTGCTGAGAGACTCGCAAAGTTGTTGAGGTTGGCTTCGAACCTGTGATCCTCCTGTCCAGAGATCCTTGACAGTCTCTTTGCTCTCAAAATAGCTGTCTGCACCTTTCTATCTAAAACCTGGATGTAGGCATTTCTCAAAGAAGTGCTGAATCCTTTTAACAAAATATGACTCTAAAATGAATAAGAGAAATGTTTCTTGTTATCAGTGCATATTTTTAAAAAAGAAAATAAATTTATATCAATTACATACAAGACAATTCTAACTTAACGTGATTTTTACTTATTATCACCAGTCTTTCTTTCATATCCAAAATCACAGTGGTCAAACACACCAATATAATTATTTTCTTCATTTCCCAGTATACATATTATAGGCTAGAATGGCACTTTTAGCTTTATCAACAGATTATTACATGACAATTAAAATAATGTGATCTTTTTTATTTTGTTTGGTAACTTTTTTCTTCGAGGGTAAATACCATTATGGATGGTTTGTCAAAATATTGATTTTAAAATGACTTGGGATGGTTCTGTTTTATGTGCTTATGACAACTACATTTGCATATAGTTAAATGCTTTTATTTTTATTTTTCCTTCAATGTTTAAGTTGCTTTCTGTTATTTTTATAAATGTAAAATATTCATGTATTTATTTGTGTGTGTGTGTGGCACTGTGGGTAAAACCCAGGGGCTTTTCTACCTCTAGGCTATAATCCCAGACTTATTTTTATACTTTTATTTGGAAACAGGGTCTCACTAAGTTGCTGAGAGCCTCTCTAAGTAGCTGAGGCTGGCTTCGAACCTGTGCGATCCTCCTGTCTCAGCCTCCCAAGCACTGGGATTACAAGCATGCAACATCACACCCAGCTATAAAATATTAACATATTTCTAAAACCAAATTTGTAAAAAAAATTATTCAGAAGAGTCTAGCTTTTATTTCAGTATGCTTCAAACTTATTCATAACCCATACCATTGGTATCCACTTGTATGTGTGTGACTGTGGTGTGTGTGTGTGTGTGTGTGTGTGTGTGTGTGTGTGTGCGCTCTATAACTGTTTACTGTCATAGCATAAATGGAATTTTATTTTTTAATTTTCTACTTTTTGTTTTACTTCAGTTGTTAGTATCCTCATAAACATTCCATAGTAATATAGAGCACACTTCATCCCTTTTAGAGTGGCACAGTGTTTCACCATGTGGATGCACCACAGCTTTTCTGACTAGTCTTTTGTTGGAATGTATTTCATATTTCCAGTATTTTGCTTTACAAAAGCACTGCATCAAATTCCTTTCCTACGTATATTCTCATATATTGCCAGAAATGTTTGTGATACTTTGTGATACTTAGAAGTACTTTGGTAATTGACTGCGTAATTTTACTTTATGCTGCCAATTCCTCTTTACAAGGTTCTACCACTTTGCATTCCAGCAGCAATATCTAAGAGTGCTGTATTCACACAGCCTCGTCAAGGGAGTGTTTTGTAAAAGCATTTGGATCATTGTCAATCAGAAGATGAAAAATGGTATCTTAGTATAGTTTTAATTTGCATTTTTCTAATTTTGAGTAAAGCCAGGGATCTTTTTCAATGTTTATGTGTTGTTTCTCTTTCTGTGGACTGTCTATTCCTATCTCTGGAACTTTTATTTTTTTTCTGATTTGGTGCATGTCATTTCATGTATAAGCTGCTGGCCTGATGCATACAAACTGCGGCCACACAAATCGCTCACAGATTGTGTGAAAGGTTCTGCCTTGTCCCTCTCTGCTTTTACATCTCAGCTTTCACACAGGCCCTTTGTTCTTCCCCATCTGCTTTACCTTCTGGTACCCTAAAAAGAATGTCGTCTTTGCCTTGCCAGTAAGCGCCATTAAAATGGTCTGAAGTATTCACACTGAGGTCTTCAAGAGTCTCTGTCTTGCTGGGCATGGCGGCACATGTCTATATTTCTACTTGGGAGGCTGAGACAGGAGGATCACATTTGAGGCTAGCCTCAGAAACTTAATGGGATCCTGTTTAAAAAAAAAAAAATACAGGATTGAGGTTGTACCTTAGAGGCAGAATGCCCCCTAGGTTTAATTCCCAGCACCACAATAAATAATTTTTCAAAACAGTTTTTGCCTTTGAAAAGTGGGGTTAAACAAGTCAAGCAATTTCATGTTTTTAAACTATATATACCTTCTATGTTATTGTAAAGATGGAAATACTATGGATTGCATTTTCAATTTAAAAAGGAAGATCAAAGAAGAAACATCTCAAGTCTTGCTTTGAAGTCATCCTTGCTAACTAAGCAGAGATTTAGATAACTCATGCTCTTGTTTTCACAGTGCTGCCTACCGGCTGTATTATTTCCCTCTACATTCATAACAGGAGTCACAGCCTGATAACTTAAACAACAGGCATTTTTCACACCACTCTAAAGGCCCAAAGTCTAAAATCAAGGTCCTGGCATGGTTAGTTTCTCCTAAGGTCTCTCTTCCTGGATGATGAACAGTAATTTTCTCTCTGTCATCCTTGGTGTTGCCCTTCTTCTGTGCATGAACACTTAAGGACAGGCAGGGAGAGTGAGAGAAACTGAGGATGTTCTTGAGAGTCCTTCTATCTCCTACTCTGTTTGTTTGTTTATAGCACTTGGAATTGAGCCCAAGGGCATTCTACCATCCAACTAAAATCCCAGCCCAGACTCCCTTTTTTTTTTTGTTTTTGAAACAGTGTCTTTCTAGGTTGCTGAGGCTAGCCTCCAGCTTGCAATCCTCCAGTCTCAGTCTTCCAAGTACTGGGATTACAGGCATGTGTCACCACCAATCCCGTGGGATTAAGACTCCATTCTTATGACCTCATTTTATCTTAATTACTTCCTAGAAGGATCTATCTCCAAATAATTAAATTTGAGATTAGAGCTCCAATATCTTAATATAAGTATAAATTTGGAGGGATATAACTTCATCTACAATGCAAACTGTCATCCACCCATCCATCTATCCATCCATCCATCTACCCACTCACCCATCCTTGCAGTTGTCATTTTGTGTTAATGTTCTGGTTACACACATAGAACTGTGTGCTTAGATATTTGTTCCCTTCTATGTTTTGTCTTCCATCAGAATAGGTATTTCATCTTCTTCATCACTTTGAATTCCTCAACTCCAGCGTATTATAGATACTTCAAAATTATTTGCTAAATAATGACTCAGATGCTAATTTTGAGCATGTTGTTGTATAAATGTTTTGTGTATTTTCTTATTATCTTATTGAAAATACAAATAGAGGTAGTTTTTTTTTTACCTTCACTTATATAAATAACACAGTTTTTTAAATAACATAATGGGGTAACACAAACATGAAAAGTAATTTTTTGATGTAGAAAGTAATAGTATTTACATAAAGTTTTAAGTGTGTGAATATATGATCTTCATTAACAGTTCCCTATTGGTTAATTTAAAAGTTTAGGTAGTTTTCAGAAATTCTCTAACTATATTAGCATATCATGGTTTTTAAAATAATCAGTTTCATTGTTTTCATCATGTTGTTTGTATGCTGATAGAAAAAATATACATACAGCTAAAGTGTTTCTCTTTCTGTGAAATATCAAGTGCCTTAAATTTAGTGAACTATTTACCTGGGCTTTTAGGTTTGGCTTTGGGTAGGAGTGATGTACATAGCAGGCCAGGGCTTTGTGCTCACTAGGAGACAAAGGGAAAGCTGCTCTCTGGTGCTCCCTCTTTCAACAGGAGCTAGAGGGCAGCAACAGCTCATCAAATATAATGGCAACTTACCATTTGTGTTCCCCACATGTGAAAAGTCAAGCCTAGAACAAAAAGACATCCAATCAGTTCCATCAGTACAACCATCTGGGAAACGAAACAAAAAAGTAAAGAATGGGGAAGATTCTTGGGATAACCCTCAATGTCTCCACTAGTAGGAGGATAGTCCTTGGATGATGCCAGGTATTCTACCATGTAGAGTAGATGGTAGATATGTGTTCTAAGATCATTTGTGAGATGTTACACCAGTAAAATGAATGTCCTGCTGACTAATGGGATGGGGAACTTGGATACTTTTCAAAGTCCTATGAGCCCTTGGACAGAGTTTATTATAGAAAAAGAAAATGTTAATGACTAGAAATCTTCTCATCTCTGATACTCAGAATAACCAATGCACCTGGATTGTTCTGTTAGAGGGTGACTATATTGAAATAAAAATAACATAAGATCTGAAAATAACTATTAAGGGCTCAATACTGCATCTGTTATCACTAGCTATAGGTCCTTGGGCAATCTAATTAAATTAAAAAGAATACAAACATCTATTTTGAGGAATAGCAGGCAGATTAAAGTTGATTGCATATCTGAAAAGCATAGAAAAATTCCTTGTTAATCAATGAAGTTATTTTTATCTTTATTTTATTCATTTTTTCCTTTTATTTATATATTTCCCCCTCTAACAAGATATGGGAGACCTTTATAGTATAGCTAATTTTATGCATGTGGGTGATACTGGGGATTCTATCAATATCTTCCTCAAAAATTCTAGGGAATACTCTTCTGAGGTACATCTCCTCCCCCTTCCCAAATTTCAAGACAGTGTCTTGCTATGTTGCCCACACTGGCCTCAAACCTGCTGGCTCAGCCTTCCGAGTAGTTGAGATGATATTTTTTATATGTCTTTGCAGTGCTTTGAATACCCGAAAGTGCATTTTCATGACACTAATAAAGTCTAGCATCGTTCATTGACTCATTGAACTTTCTTTTTTTTTTTTTTTCTGGTTGCTTATAATGTTTTCTGGCCTTTTTATCTTCATATGCCCAGGAACCTTGAGAATTTGATTAGTGTTAACAGTGTTGTCAGCTCTGTGCACTTGAACTTGGCTTCTTGCTCATCTACCTTAACTATTTTGTTGTTATCTTCAGCTTGGACTCCCATCATTTGGGGTCTGAGATTTTCCCAATAATATATAATTTTTTTTTTTTTGCCAGTTGGTTGGGTAGACTTTAGTCAGCCTGCCTTCAAGTCTGCGTTTCTAAAAATTTAGGCTAATACTCTAATGCATCCATGCATTCAACTACCCAAGAAAGTGATTAAGCATTGCAAAGCCTATTAGTGCTCAACACCTGTTTCCACATTGATTCGTTTATGCTTGGCTACAGACTCTTGGCCTAACCATTTGGGTTTGGCAGATAGAACTAATCTTTCATTTCCTGACTCTCTACATGGCCTTAAGGAGCCTGGCTTAAAAGGAACCCAGGATCTATTTCCAGAAATTTAGCCTGCTCTTGAGGTGGGTACGGATACTCAGAAATAACAAGTAGGAGTTAGAATTTTAGCTCTACTACAGATTTACTCTATGAGCCTTTCTTGATGACTTGATCTGTATAGGCCAAATTTGATGGCCAATTCTGTGTACTTGGCTATACCCTAGTATGCATATATTTGGTCAAACACTATTCTGGATAGTCTTGTGAAGGTATTTTCTGGAAACAACATTTAAGTGAGTAGATTTTGAGGAAAGCATATTATTCTCCAAATGTGGATAATCCTCATCCAATCAGTCAGAAAATTGCCCTCCCCATAAAAGAAGAATTCTGCCAGCATACTGTCCTCAAACTAGAATTGAAAACCTGGGTGTGGTGGCACAAACCTGTAATCCCAGTACTTGGGAGGCTGAAACAGGGGGATTACAAGTTGAAGGATGAAATCAGGAAGTAGTGAAACTCTCATAAAACTAGTGTGACCTTGTTTCAATATAAAAATAAAATAAGGCTGAGGGTATAGCTTAGAGGTAGAATGATGCCCCTGGGTTCAATCCCCAGTACTATAAAACAACAACAGACAAAAAACAGAATTGCAACTTGTCCATAAATTACCAGCCTGCCAGATTACCCTGCAAATGTTGGACTTGCCAGCCAAATTCATAATCACCTCAGAGCAAATTTCTTAAATCTCAATTTCTTTCACTCTTACATACATGCATGCATACATACATATAAATATATATATAAACATACACACATTTTATTAGTTCTATTTCACCATAGAACCCTGACAGTATCTTCTTTGTTAAAGGGTAAATAATATTTTACCGAATTCCAGGATTTTTTGTGATTATTAAGTAGTTTAGCTTAGTTCTTGACACACAAAGATGTCTAATAGATTTCTATTATTCCTTGAATTATTATTTATCAGTTCATCTCATAATTCAGTACCCTTGATAGCACTTTGTCCTCCACTGGGCCCCTGTTCTATCATTTAACCTAGAAAAGCCTTCTAGGATGCAATCATAGGCTCTAAGCCGAAGTTGCGAATTCATCCTGGGGCAGTGAAGGCTCTGTAAAGGTATTTCAACATCATTTCTACGTGAATGATGAGTATCCCACATTTATCTTAAATAATGAATGTTCACATTTTCAATAGGAGCCAAAAATGAGAGGAAAGGAGTTGTAAATCCAGAGAAAATGGCAGGAGTTGGGTTAAATAGTTCAAAATGTCATGCCATTAAACCACAGGTGCAGAAAAAGTAAGTAAAGGCAAGTTTGGTCCAAGAATCCCCAAAATACCCTTTAAAGCTCAGGAACAGTACTGAGTCAGCTTTAAAGGTAGTAAGTCCTCAGAAATGAGCATTTGTTTATTCTCTTCTTTACAGAAGAATAACTTGGGGCATCAAAGAAGCCAAGTAACTTAATGAAGGTTTCATAGCAAGTTGACGGCAGAGCTGCTTTGTGATACTACTTTGCTCACTTCCAGGTAAGAGGCTAGCTAGCTCACAGCTAGGATACCACTCTTAAAATAGTATTGCTTCTCAACAGGAAAGACTGGAGGAGATGAAACAAAAATTCTTTTCTCTTGCTTAATACCTCTTTACTGAAAACAACTTCCCTTTTTCTCTTCTTTAAATAGCACACTTCTAAAATATCTTGGACACTATAGAGACAAGCTAAAGTCTATATGAGCAATCATTTCTCCAAGGGAAAAGTGCATGCCTGTGATTCTTTACAACCCTCCAGCAAGCCATCTTGAGCAAGTAAATAGCTCTGTAGCATGAGAGAGCCAAACTATTCCTTCCACATGACTTTACATTTGGAATACAGAAGAGAATTCAGCATGTCTTACCAAGTTGTTACAAACAAAACCTGCTGCTTACCCGCTCATTATGTGGCATCTGACACCATACTTTAAACACCATAAAATAAAATAATGTATATCTCTATTTCTTAGTGACAAAAAACCTTTTCTTTTGCTATCTTATTTGATATAAAGCTATAGGTATCCATATCACTGCTAGATGTCTGATGATGTGACCATACTTGCTTATGTATGCTTGCTTGTCTGGGACCCAGAGAAAATTCAGCGCTAAATGTAAATAATTTGGAATAAGGAATAGGTGTTTTGCAACAGAGATAATAATTATTTTTTAAATTTTTGTTTTCTTAAGGAAATCATGCTATCTCTTGTGATTCACTACTAAATTGATTTTTTATTTTAATAGTTCTTATTGATGGGATGCATCTCATTTTATGAATGTTAAATAGTATATAAGCAGAACATTATAAAAGTTCCTTTCTGCACTGTGGTTTTCTTTTTCTTCCTCCATCCACTCACCATATATTTATTTGTAGCCTAACCTGTGCTGTATTTGCAGCTCCCTCCTGGGATCCTGAGAATTATGGGATATATTACAGATCCATGAGACTGTCCCAGGCTCAAAGTTTAAGTTTCCTAGATGAAAAATCATATATATGACAGAGGGAAAAAAAGATGGTGATTTCTAATAAAAAAAAAATAGCAACCCGTTTTGTGGCACGTAGAAATAGGGGGAGGTTAAAGTGAAAGGAGGGTTTTCTCTGCCTCCAGATGAGCTAAACTTTGAGTCAGGTCAAAGGTGTATCAGTCCTTGCTAAGGTCTTGAAACTTTCTCTGAGCAATTTACTGATATACATGTCATGCCTGGGTTGATATAGACTTCATTTCTTTCAATTTTTTTTAACATTGCCTTTGCCCCTGGCTACCTTTCTAACACAGCTCAACAACCTGTGATGATACTTACTGCTCAATAAAGACAAAGTGTAAATCAGATGCAAATTTCTTAATGCTTTCTTTCCACTTACTTACATTTGATATTTATATGCAAAGTTCAGGTTCCTCTACCACCTCCCTTAGCCTCTTAAACTTTGCCCTACCTGGCTTCAGAAAATGGGGAAGGGAGCATGGGCATTGGTGAGCTCTGGCTTGGTAGTTCAGTGTTAGTCTACTCAGTAACTGAAAAACCAAATGTCTGTGGTCATAATTCTTTGGGCGACAGCTCTCCATTAAAATGTATATCAGGGTCTGGGTGATAATGTAATCATAAACTATGGGTGTTAGTCAAAGTGCTTAAAGGTAAATTCTCTGGCTCTATTCCCATTTCTATGAAAGATGATCATTTTTCAAAATCTCCAGTTTAGCAGTCTGATGCCTTTGGCAGAAATATGCACTGGTGTATTACTAACAGGCTTGTTTAGCACGTAGAAAACTCAATCAGGACATTTAGCGAATACATCCATCTGCATTGATTTTTGTGTTTTTCTTAAATGCTTATTTCTGGTAAAAATCTGTCCTGTTGTTTCAGCGCAGAGCATAGAAGCTGAGCTCTGCATTCTTGTAGCAGCTCAGGGTAAAATAAACGCTTGTCTAATGCTGCACGGCTTGATGCCCTGTGTCGTATCTATGCATGTCATAAAAGCAGTGATAAACATGATATATCTTTATGACTCTGAATGCTCTATGTGTCAATAAAATATTTTTTTAACTGGATGAAGGCTGCAGTGAACCTGCCACTCTACCCAAGCACTGTGTCCCAGTGTCTCAGGCCTGATTCAGCTGGGATGGCTGAATCATCAATCCTTCAGGATGGAATTAGGTGCCTACTGCTTGCAGCATATGCAGTGCTTTCATCCTAATGGTCTACGAGTTTTATTTATTTATTTATTTTCCTGCTACACATTGAGAAAAGTTTCCCTTGCTTCTCATTGGGGAAATAGATCACAGCTATAATCGACCCAATGAGCTAAATGACCTTTTCTTACTTGAAATGCCCTGGGATTTTACAAGAGGCAAAGATCCATATATGCAAAAGAAACTGCAGTGTAAACTCTTCAAATATACTTTAATGGGCTGCTTTAAAGATACTATTTAAATGCAGAGGAGCCCTTTTACAGAATACTTCTATGGACTGAAGATAAGATGTCTTTCAAAGTTTAGAGGTACAGAATTGTTTCTTCTGTAGCAAATGACCAGTGAATGATGTGGTTAGTAGTATTACTTATGTCTACGTGGAGCTTTGTAGTTGCTAAAGCATTTTATATTTAGTTCTTGTGATAATATTTAGAAGAATCAGTTACATCTTATTCTATTTTATAGTACACAGAGTTTAAGATACCTTATACTGAAACAAGTAATGAGTTGTTCTGGGACAAGAACAGGTTTGGTTGGGTTAGCTGCTACCCCAGCTTGTCTCCCAGGTACTTTAATAGGGATAACGATCAACCCTTCTATGAAGAAAGTATGTTGAATGTAGGACAATAAATAAGAAAGTTGACTTTTAATGGTACTAAAATCAAAGATAACATACCCCCTTGCCTGTTCACAGATAAAGATCAAGTATAAACATCAAGTCATGCTTTTAACTTACAGGATCAGGATAAAACTTTCATCCTTTAACTTGGCTGGGCACGGTGGCACATGCTTGTAATCCCAGCATTAAGGAGGCTGAGATCAGAGGATCTCGGTTCGTGGACAACCTCAGCTACTTAGTGAGGCCCTCCTCAACTTAATGAGACCCTGTTTCAAAAAAAGGAATAAAAAATAGGGCAGGGGGTGTAGCTTCGTGGTAAAATGCCCCTGGAATCTATCCCCAGACCCACAAAAAAAAATCCAAAAAATTTGGAAGTTTCTTTTTTTTTTTTTTTCTGTACTGGGGATGGAACCGAGGGGCATTCTACTTCTGAGCTACACCCTCAGCCCTATTTTTTATTCTTTATTTTGAAACAGGGTCTCATTGAGTTGCAAAGGGCCTCACTCAGTAGCTGAGGCTGGCCACAAACCATGATTCTCCTAGGCCAACCTCCCAAATGCTGGGATTACAAGCGTGCGCCACCATGCCTGGTTTGGATGTTTCTTAAGTAGGCTGAATAACAACACTTTTACTGCATTTGGATACGAAGCATGTATGCTTTATGTTTCCTTTAGTTGACCTTTTGTATCTAGAAGTTTTTGTTGTTGTTGTTGTGGTTGGAAAATTAGTACTTTAAAATTTTACATCATTATCATTAGAGATAGGCAAATGGATGTAAGAGGACCTAATTTATTTACTATTTATTGTTACTGGTATATGATTATATGCCTCATCTACACAGTGTACATCTATCAACAGTTTACAAACTACTTCATTAGTTGATGTGCTTTTTTATTTTCTGGTTCACTTTTTTAGAGCTAAAGGAAAACTTCCAGCTCCTTGGGATTTTGCTCATTAGCATATGGCTCTACATTGCAAATCTCCCCAGAATTGCTGGTATTTACATACTGATTTGACATGCATTAGAATTTTAAGGGTCGGTGCTCTAAAATGTTAGCCACTGAGCACATGAACTTGAATCAAATGCATAATGCTAACTTTGCTTTCCTGTTCAATTACATAGCATTTTGGTCAAAAGTTAAGTTGACACATATCTGCCAATTCCCTTTTTTATGATAACCAAATGTCAAGTACATTACAGTGAACGTTGGCATATGACAGATCGATAAGCAATCAATGTTAATAAGGCCTTTGTGGGGAACCAAATTACACACTCAAATAAGAACAAATGAAATTTGCAAGAAATGAGGTCAGGGCAGATTTTAGGCTTTGGCTCATTTTCTGTTCTCTCTTAGATAATATGTTCCTTTCATTCGACTATATGATAATACCCTTTTGAAATTGAGGCAGCTGAGTAATAATGACATCCACTCTACACTCGTGTGCATATGCTTGTCACCATTGCAATATGTTTACTGCCATTTACAGATGTACTCTAACATAAAGTGAATTTACTCTATTATTGACAATGAATTCCAAGTATAGAGGAATCAAGTAACTTGACTCAGGCTCCAAAGCCAGTTCTAAGTACATCAGATCAGAGAAAAAAGAATAAGGCTTATTTTCAAAAACTAAAATCATTTTAAAGTTTTTAATTCTGATGTTTCATAATGGTAAGAATCTTGACACATCTTGCCTGACTGAATGTTTTGCTGTTTAAAAAAAATAGAGCTAGACAGTAAGGGCAGATTTTGTTAAAAAATAACACTCCAATGCAATGGAGAACAAAAAATCTTAGTATAGAAGTGGGATAAATTAAAAATACAACAGAAAAAAAGAGTGGAAATTTATAGCCAAGGGGATTCGGAGATAAAAAATTGCAAAGAGAAAGCATCAGGAATAAGGAATTGTGTGTATGTGTTAGGTACAGGTGGAGGGGTTCTGTTTAAAATAATCTAACAGGATTGTTGCTGAAAAAAGGCCAGGGTGAGCAGACATCACCTGGATAATTGTGGAGGCTGAGTAAGCTGATCAAATATCAAGTGTGATAATCAGATATTAAAGATGGGGGTAGTATAGTCAGGCTCTCTAGAGAAACAATCAATTAAATACATATAGATTATACATACACACATATATATGTGCACCACCTTCCTTCAGGGCAGGAACCCCATGCTGTTTGGGGTTCTTCCTGCCAATTATATCTGGAAGGTATGCCCACAGACACACACCTAAAATGTGCTTTACCAATTTCCTAGGTGTCTCTCAAGCCAATCAATTTGACAATCCAAATTAAGCATGGCAGTGGTTCTTGCTCAACTAATTTAGCAGGATTCTTGCTAAAACTGGATTCACTAAGGAAAGAGAAGGAAACCCAAGCTCTGACCTAGTCAGAAACAGAGCTCAGAGGAACATGAGAAAAAGTTGCTATCATCAAAACATTCAAAATATCCTCAAATTAATCGATAACACTAAATCGAAAGAAATCTTAAAGCCTGACATATGATGGAAAGTTCCTAACTGCAAACTTGATCAAATCATTTGATTTCTTTGAGTCTATTTCCTCAGATATGAAAGTAAAATACTTAGCAGTGTTTGATACATATTGGGCCTTCTGGTACATGTTAAGAATTCAAAATCTAATAGTCATTGTTCTCAATCTATTTTTTTATCACCAATAAGGAATTTGGCAAGATAATGGATTTTTATATCAGAGATCAAGATCCCCATATCAGCTCTGCAGTCACTGTGTGTGACTCTAGGGCAACACTTCAATAGACAGGATGTACACACACAAACTTATCAATCCCTATCATTGTGTGGAAAGGCGGGGAGGGAGAGGGTGTGGGGTGGAAACTGAAGGGTCAATGAGTGCTGTGTGCATATATGCTTCAGTCACCATGAACTTCAAAATACATGATTACAATGCACCAATAAAATCTCTTTTCAGCCGGGCGTGGTGGCGCACGCTTGTAATCCCCGCGCTTGGGAGGCGGAGACAGGAGGATAGCGCAGGTTCGAAGCCAGCCGCGCTGGCGTAAGAGACCCTGTTTCAAAAATATAAAATAGGTCTGGGAGTGTAGCCCGGGGGAAGAAGGGCTTCCAGGAACCCCAGTACCACCAAAAAAAAAAAAAAAATCTCTTTTCATCCCAGTATTTCTGTGCCTTCATCTATAAGTTGAGCCTCATGTTAAGCAAAATAAGAGAGACTCAGAAAGTAAAGGATCTTATGTTTTCTTTCATAGAAAAAAAAATATTGGGTTTTGTGAAAATAGAAAGGAGACCAATAGGGTAGTTAAAGGGACCAGGGAGAAGGGAAAAGCCAGAGAAGATGATAAAGAATAAATTCTTCAAATTACACTGTATGAATCTATACATACGCCATAATAAATTCCACTATTATGTGTAATCATTATGTACCAATAAAAATTTTAAAATTATTTGGAAGAAACTATTGTAGAGTATGTATATTTCATGGTAAAAAGACATTTTATGTAACTAGTTTTCACTTTATCCCATTGCTTTAGTAAAAATAACAGTAGGTAATATATATAAAGCATTTACTCACTGGCAATTATGTAATTCTTTATGGATTTGACTTTTTATAGATGACAAAAACTGAGGATCAGAGAGATTGAACACGATGTAGGAACCTGTGGCTGGTAAAAATCAGAACTTGGAATTGAACCCAGGCAATCTGAGTGCAGAGTCCAAGCTAATCATTTTATAATGTCCAGCCTCACCGTGCTCATCAGTGGAAGTCCCCAAAAGATAGAAACAAGGTTAAATAGGCTGATTGAAAATACAGACCTAATACTTGGAAAAGCTAGTATTTCAACGCAGAGGTCCTTAATCTTTATATTAAATATTTTTGATGTGGAGATGGGGGGGGGAGGATCAGTGAGAGGCATGATTTTGACATCCGTTTTTCCCACTCTGTGTGTAAGTACAGACTTCAGCAATTTCTCACCACCGGTTTGCCTCACTCTTGTTTGCCTTACAAACATATGGAATTGTCAATTAGTGGTTTACAGTCCTGATGTTAAACTTTGCTGTCATCTGAGCTTTTTCTCAGCTTAGTACTATATAAACCTGCCAAGCCCTTAACAAGCTTTGAGGGATGGAACCCAGCACTTGAGATAACAGCGGACAGGATGGATGATCAGATCGAGTGTACATGTGTGTCAGCCCATCTCCAGTCTGTCACAGGATTTGCTGGGTCCACAAGTTCAGGTCTGTTTGTGTAACTTGGCAAAGCACCCTGACCGTGATGATGGAACAGATTGTTTTCACAAGATGGTGAAGTTGTATGAGTGATACAGGTTCTGTATAGTAGCCCACTTGGACTTATCCACAAAGAAGTTTAGCATTTGGCATCAGCTTCTAGGGGGTAGTTGTATACCCTTTAGGAGTGTCTTTTTTAGGGCATAGACTGGGCACACAGCATCTTGGGGGAGGAGTTATCATAACCGCACCTGATAGTGTTAGAGTGGGGTCTGACTACATCAGAAAGAACACCCTTGCAATTTAGGATAAAGGGTAAGTAGATCAAATGGTATCAATTAACGTCAAGGCTTAGATGAACCACATGACTAAGTAATCAAGCCCAGATTGCAATAAAAACTCTTGAAGTGCAATCTCAGTGAGTTTGCCTGGTTGCCAATATTGGAAATATTCTATAAGTAGCACCACACATCAGTGCTAAAAGGACAGTATATCTTAGCTCCATGGAAGAGAAAGTAGAACATTCCCCTTGGAAATTCTCCCAGACTCTGCCCTGTATGTTGTTTCCTTTGACTGATTTTTGTATTTTTATAATTAAACTAGTAGGTTTCAGTGAGTTCTGTGGGTTTTAATGAATTCTTGAAACTAGGGTTCATAATGGATATTCCCTGAACTTGAGGTTGGTGTCAAAAATTGGAGAAATTTTAGTAAGTATATCCTTAAGCCTTTCAGTTTGGCTAATTATATAAACAAGCAATTTCTTCACTGGAGAGAAAAGAGAAAAAAAAAAAAACAGGAGGGGGAGATAAAGAGACAGAAATTGAGACAGAGAGGCAGAGGCAGATTGAGAGAAGGGCATTTTGTTTAGAAGTTTGTTGATTATGTCCAAATCTTGGAATTGCTCCTACTAAAAATATTACTTTGAACAACTGATTTCACTTCTCTACTCATTCATAAGGAAGTTGATGAAACATACCTGATAAGATTATTGGGAGAATGAAAAGAGACTATTTATAGGACGTCCCCACCATGATATCAATGCCTGGTAGGTGCTTCATAAACATTAGTTTATTGTCTGAAATTCATGGAGAGCTTGTGGCAACAGATGGAGGGACATACCATTCTTGGCTATTTTCAGTTCAGATACAGATTCTGAGAATGAGAACAGAGTTAGATGAAGAAGAGGAGGTATGATTTGTAAGAAATGAATAGTTAAATGTGAAACAACTCTCCACTTCATATTCCTACATAGAGAAACAACTAGGATAGAATTTGAAGAATCATTACTGGAAAAGCAGAGGCTGTGGATCTGATTATTATAATGATCTATTTTGGATATTACAAGTATTGAATGTAGGAGTATTGAAATTTAATGACTTGTTCTCTAAGAGTATATTTCTTAAAGTTTTTCCATGGTCTACGCATGTTCTAGAAGCTGAGAAATTAGGAAAGAACAGAAAAAATTCCTCTTCTCATGGAAATTGAAATTTGTGAGAAAAAATAAACCTATAATAGAAATGTCAGGTAATTATAATTTCTTGAAGAAAATAAAACATCTGAAAAAGATAATGAAGGGTGAAATGCTATGTGAAAATAGGTGGCCAGGGAAGGTCTTTTTAAAAAATACCTGAGAATAGTGAGGGTGCATGCTTTGTCAATATCTAGGCAAAGAGCATTCTAGGCAGAAAGAAACTGTCAGTGGTGGTTCCTGGGTGTACCTGGAGCAGTAGCAGGGTAGCCTGATTATCATATTTAATTTTACTGATAATCTTTATTCAATTTATATATTTTGATTTAATTTACACCTATTTCAATGCAAAATATTTCTAATAGATTACTGAAAGAATATAAACGTAAAAAAGAAAATTTCAAAGGATAATTTAAACTCAGTGGTTTGCTGTGCACCTGTAATCCCAGTACTTGAGAGGCTAAGACAAGAGAATTGCAGGTCTGAAGCCAGCGTGAGGTAATTTAGAGAGACTGTGTATCAAAATAAAAAATTTAAAAAGAAGCTGGGAGTGTAGTACAGAATGTCCCTGGGTTCAATGCCTAATATTATAAAAAAGGAAAAGGAAAACGTAGTGAGACTTAGTTAGTTATTAAAAAGCACTATAAAATGACAGTGAATAGAATATATAGTAAAGATCCAATAATCAAAATTAACAGTCAAATTATTAAGTAAATTATATCAACCTGAAAATAATCCCTGTGGTATATTAACAAACATCTGATATTATGGAACCATTGAAAACTATTATAGTGGGAAGGATTATTCAATAAAGTAATATTGAAAAATATTGTTAGTTAGAAAAAAATCTCAGACCTTTTCCACATGTCATTCAATGGGATATTTTCAAAAGGTATTATCTAAATATAATAATGCAATGCATAAATGAGAAAAAATCCTGGGTTAATACTTAGACAATCTTGGCATACAAAGAAACTTGCAATATCTTTGGTTAAAATGAATGGTTTTACAAATACACATCAAAATATAATAAAGCCCTCCCCCTCTACCTACAATAAATAATTTTAAATAATGAAAAAAATATTTGCAAGGACAAAGTAAATGGCTATGACAGGCACTTTCTTGGTGTCTCAGCACTTCTCTGCATTTTTCTATCGCATTTGTGTCTTAAACACAAGGCTACAAATGCGAGCTGAAATTCACTTTTTTGCATAATAATAAGTTTTAGTCATCACAATCCTTAAATTTAACTTCATATGCCATCTACCTATATCCAAATTAAATTTTTAAATAACTCTATCACGGACAAGAAACAGATACGTGTCTAGATAAGCTTAAAAAATAATCACATTGTTACCAAAACAAATTTTTTATGAACTGCACTTCCTCTCTGTTCTAATACATCCCAAGATCATAACAGAACACGCTTCCACGGAAGGAGATGTTTGAGAACGTTTGGATCCCACTTTGAAAGTAGGATGTTTTATTTTCCCCTCCATTTCACTCACAATCAGAAACATATGGAATGTTTTATTTGCAGGCTACAAAAACAAATCAAACAGGCAATTCTGTGTTGGAAAGAATTTATTCTTCCTGTGGATCAGAAGCCTAGTTCTTCCAAGCCTGTTACTTTCCCTCCACAGTCATCAAGGT
Organism: Muscardinus avellanarius; assembly: GCF_963383645.1. Lineage (NCBI taxonomy): Eukaryota > Metazoa > Chordata > Mammalia > Rodentia > Gliridae > Muscardinus > Muscardinus avellanarius. The sequence goes on along the minus strand of NC_137798.1, from coordinate 90,961,526 downwards.
TAATAGCTGCTCCTGTACCCTCTGTTATTGCTTCCGCTCTGGGTAGTTATCAGGGTTGGCCTCATTTCCCCTCTTGATGTTCATTTTTCTGTCTTCTCCTATTTCTTGGAAATGTGTTGTTTTACCTGATTATTGCTAGTAGCTTTATCAGTATTGCTGCTTGCATGATTGTTATGCTGTTAAGGCCTGAGAGCCCTTTGGTTCTTTCTGTGCAGGTATTGGGAACCTCTTTCTTATGAAGTCTTGATTATGAACCTAGAAGCCAAATGAGGAAGTATTCATAGCCAATGCCTGATGTGTGTGTGGGGGAGTCTTTCCTCTCACATATAATAAGGAGGCACTGAAAGGATGTTAAGTAGGCTAATTCATCTTCAAATAGTTGTATCTTTCACTATTGAAATTATATTGTCTTTAAAAGGACATCATGGTTGAATAGGATAAAAACTCAGGGGTTACTTTTTAGGATTAGACACAGAATTTGTATGATTTTCTGCTAAAGGATTGCATTTCACTACTGACTTTCAATATGTTTTTACACCTTGAGTCCTCTTCTTTTTTTTTAAATTATTGTAATTATTTTATATTTTCTTTTTTTAAAATAATTTATTTTTTAAATTGGTGCATTGTAGTCATATATCAATCACATTGGAGTACAAGACTTGAGAGGATATACAAGCACACATCATCCAATTAGCCCTCCTCCAGCCCCCATCCCATTCCTTCCCCCTCCCTCCATCCCATGCTTCTTTGGTGATTTACTTTGATACATTTGTTTATGTACCTCCTGCGTTTTAAAGAGGCTCCGTCCTCCAGTATTACATACCCTCTGATTGGTCACATTAGTTGCTTCACTATAGGGCCCTTTCTATAGCTCAACCTCTTCCTGTTGCCCTTTTCCTCCTAGTTATTGCTGATTAAGAGAAGCATCTGATTTATATTTTCTGCGATATTTCTCTGTGCATGCTGCATTGCAAGTACCAATCCCACTCTTGATGGTCCCAGTAGTGGCCTGGCTACTCAGTGGACTGATCCAGACCTCGCTGGCTCAAGCAGCGGCCTTGCCTCATGGGAGGCCCCAGGTCTGGTCTCACTGGCCCTGCACCGGTCTAACCCCTAAGCTGGCTTTGGTCCCGGCCTTGGAGGCTGCAGGAGTGAACTTGCCTCACGCCACACTCCGATGCTGGCCATTGGCCCCTGCACCGGCCTAACCCCTTGGCAGGATTCCAATCCCGGCCTTGGAGGCCCCAGCACCGGCCTAGCCTCACGGCAGGTTCCAATGCCAGCCTCGTTGGCCCCAGCACCGGCCTAACCCCTCGGCAGGTTCCGTTCCTGGCCTAGGAGGCCCCAGCACTGGCCATGTTTCATGGCAGGCTCCGATGCTGGCCTCGCCTCACGGCAGGCTCCGATGCTGGCCTCGCTGGCCCCAGCACCGGTCTAGCCCTTTGGCAGGTTGTTATCCTGGCTTTGGAGGCCCCAGGACTGGCCTTGCCTCAAGGCAGGCTCCAATCCTGGCCTCGCTGGCCCCAGCACCGGCCTAATCCCTCGGCAGGCTCTTATCCCGGCCTTGGAGGTCCCAATACCGGCCTTGCCTCACGGCAGGCTCCGATGCCGGCCTCGCTGGCCCCAGCACCGTCCTAACCCCTTGGCAGGCTCTTATCCTGGCCTCGGAGGACCCAGTACCGGCCATGCCTCAAGGCAGGCTCCAATCCCGGCCTCGGAGGCCTCAGCACTGGCCTTGCCTCACGGCACGCTCCAATGACGGCCTTGATGGCCCCAGCATCGGCCTCACCCCTCGGCAGGCTCCAATCACGGCCTCGGAGGCCCCAGTACCGGCCTTGCCTCATGGCAGGCTCCGATGCCAGCCTCGCTGGCCCCAGCACCGGCCTAACCCCTCGGCCGGCTCCGATACTGGCCTCGGAGGTCCCAGCAATGGCCATGACTCACAACAGGCTGAGATGCTGGCCTCACTGGCTCCAGCACCAGCCTAACCCCTCACAGGCTCTTATCCTGGCCTTGGAGGCCCCAGTATCGGCCTTGCCTCACAGCAGGCTCCGATGCCGGCCTCGCTGGTCCCAGCACCGGCCTAACCCCTCAGCAGGCTCCGATGCCGGCCTTGGAGGCCCCAGTACTGGTCATGCCTTACGGCAGGCTCCAATGCCAGCCTCGCTGGCCCCAGCACTGGACTAACCCTTCGGCAGGCTCTTATCCTGGCTTCAGAGGCCCCAGCACCAGCCTTGCCTTATGACAGGCTCCGATGCCGGCCTCGCTGGCCCCAGCACCGGCCTAACCCCTCCCCAGGGTCTTATCCTGGCCTCGGAGGCCCCAGCACCGGCCATGCCTCACGACAGGCTCCGATGCCGGCCTCGCTGGCCGCAGTACCAGTCTAACCCTTTGGCAGGTTGTTATCCTGGCCTCGGAGGCCCCAGTACCGGCCTTGCCTCATGGCAGGCTCCGATGCCGGCCTCGCTGGCCCAAGCACCGGCCTAACCCCTCGGCAGGCTCTTATCCTGGCCTCGGAGGCCCCAGTACCGGCCTTGCCTCAAGGCAGGCTCCAATGCCAGCCTCACTGGTCCCAGCACCGGCCTAACCCCTCGGCAGGCTCCGATGGCGGCCTTGGAGGCCCCAGCACTGGTCATGCCTTACGGCAGGCTCTGATGCCGGCCTCGCTGGCCCTAGCACCGGCCTAACCCCTCGGCAGGCTCTTATCCTGGCCTCGGAGGCCCCAGTACCGGCCTTGCCTTATGACAGGCTCTGATGCCGGCCTCGCTGACCCCAGCACCGGCCTAACCCCTCCCCAGGGTCTTATCCTGGCCACGGAGGACCCAGAACCGGCCATGCCTCATGACAGGCTCCGATGCCAGCCTCGCTGGCCCCAGCACCGGTCTAGCCCTTCGGCACGTCGTTATCCTGGTCTCGGAGGCCCCAGTACCGGCCTTGCCTCACAGCAGGCTCCGATGCCAGCCTCGCTGGCCCCAGCACCGGCCTAACCCCTCACCAGGCTCTTATCCTGGCCTCGGAGGCCCCAGCACCGGCCATGCCTCACGGCAGGCTCCAATGCTGGCCTCGCTGGCCCCAGCACCGGCCTAACCCCTCGGCAGGCTCTTATCCTGGACTTGGAGGCCCCAGTACCGGCCTTGCCTTATGGCAGATTCCGATGCTGGCCTCATTGGCCCCAGCACTGGCCTAAACCCTCGGCTGGCTCCGATGGCGGCCTTGGAGGCCCCAGCACTGGTCATGCCTTACGGCAGGCTCTGATGCCGGCCTCGCTGGCCCTAGCACCGGCCTAACCCCTCGGCAGGCTCTTATCCTGGCCTCGGAGGCCCCAGTACCGGCCTTGCCTTATGACAGGCTCTGATGCCGGCCTCGCTGACCCCAGCACCGGCCTAACCCCTCCCCAGGGTCTTATCCTGGCCACGGAGGACCCAGAACCGGCCATGCCTCATGACAGGCTCCGATGCCAGCCTCGCTGGCCCCAGCACCGGTCTAGCCCTTCGGCACGTCGTTATCCTGGTCTCGGAGGCCCCAGTACCGGCCTTGCCTCACAGCAGGCTCCGATGCCAGCCTCGCTGGCCCCAGCACCGGCCTAACCCCTCACCAGGCTCTTATCCTGGCCTCGGAGGCCCCAGCACCGGCCATGCCTCACGGCAGGCTCCAATGCTGGCCTCGCTGGCCCCAGCACCGGCCTAACCCCTCGGCAGGCTCTTATCCTGGACTTGGAGGCCCCAGTACCGGCCTTGCCTTATGGCAGATTCCGATGCTGGCCTCATTGGCCCCAGCACTGGCCTAAACCCTCGGCTGGCTCCGATACTGGTCTCGGAGGTCCCAGCATCGGCCATGCCTCACAGCAGGCTGCAATGCCGGCCTCACTGGCTCCAGGACCGGCCTAACCCCTCAGCAGGCTCTTATCCTGGCCTCAGAGGCCCCAGTATCGGCCTTGCCTCAAGGCAGGCTCCGATGCCGGCCTCACTGGCCCCAGCACCGGCCTAAACCCTCGGCAGGCTTCGATCTCAGCCTTGGAGGCCCCAGCACTGGTCATGCCTCACGACAGGCTCCGATACCGGCCTCGCTGGCCCCAGCACTGGTCATGCCTCACGGCAGGCTCTGATGCCGGCCTCGCTGGCCCCAGCACCGGCCTAACCCCTCGGCAGGCTCTTATCCTGGCCTCGGAGGCCCTAGTACCGGCCTTGCCTCATGGCAGGCTCCAGTGCTGGCCTTGCTGGCCCCAGGACGGGCCTAACCCCTCAGCAGGCTCCGATCCTGGCCTCGGAGGCCCCAGCACCGGCCATGCTCATGGCAGACTCCGATGCCGGCCTCGCTGGCCCAACACCATCCTAACCCCTCGGCAGGCTCTTATCCCAGCCTCGGATGCCCTAGTACCGGCCTTGCCTCAGGGCAGGCTCTGATCCCAGCCTTGGAGGCCCCAGCACAGGCCTTGCCTTATGACAGGCTCCGATGCCGGCTTTGCTGGCCCCAGCACTGGCCTAACCCTTTGGCATGCTCTTATCCTGGCCTCGGAGGCCCCAGTACCGGCCTTGCCTCAACGCAGGCTCCGATCCTGGCCTAGGAGGCCCCAGTACCGGCCTTGCCTTATGACAGGCTCTGATGCCAGCCTCGCTGGCCCCAGCACCGGCCTAACCCCTTGGCAGGCTCTTATCCCGGCCTTGGAGGCCCCTTGAGTCCTCTTCTACAGTTATATTTCTCAGATGTTTGACAATATTTGAATAACATAAACTAATAGGTTACTGACCTGGGTTTTTCCCCTTCTTGACCGAAAATATTTTTCTTTTAGCTTTGTTTCTAAATGAATAGTCTTAAGGAACTCGAGTCATAGATCCTTTAACTCTTTCTTCCATCTTAAGACTCCATTAGGACCTGAAACGATGTCCTTTGAAGGTAGAATATAGTGATTATAATCCACAGAAGTCAATAAAGGAAAGAAAACATTTGTGAGATAAATGAATTACAGTATAAAGTATAAGCAATTTTTGTCAGGGACAGAATTTTGTTCATTGCAATGACACTGAAACATTGACGTGAACACCACCACCACCACCACCAACAACAACAACAACAACTATATTATGAAACAACAATGTCAGAGTGGGAGAGGCACACATATGACCAGATTTAAGCAGAAATTTATGGAAGTTATTTTCATAGATCACGAAAAAAATATCGGGTTATTTATAAGTAGAAATATTCACACGTCGGCAAAGTTATTTAGTCTCACTGTATCATTAAATATGCAAAAGGCTTTTTGATGATACTTAAATTTCAGTGGTATGGGGGACTTCCAGTTCTCTGACCATTTAAACCTAGTCATTCAGGCAGGTGTGGAGTGAAGAAATAGCAAGTCCTTTGACCATTCCTATTGATAAGACCACTGTCTTTCTCCTCCCATATCCTTACTTTATATGGTACTTAAGGAGAATGCTGACTGGGTTTTTTATTTTTTCTTTTTTCAGTGCAAAAAGTTTTATTTTTCCAAGCAAAATTTTCAAATGGCAAATGAACAGAAATTCAAAAGTTGCAAATTCGCAGCTGCAGTCTGTGGAAAGGAGAAAACTATACCCATCCAATCTGCAAAATATACCAGAAAGTCGAAAAATCAATAGATTGGCAGATGTGGATATTTACAACTCTCTTTAATTGCTTGAAATCAGCGAGTTGGGAGACCTCACTAGACTTGGCAGCAATTCAAATGGAGTACTATTGCTCTTTCACTAGGAGACTGAAAAAGCTGAAATGCTTGTGATACCTTTAAAATGCAGGACAAGGAAGGGCAGTAATGAGGGAATTACAACCAGAGAACCTGGAAGAGGCTCAGTATCTTAGCCTTAGGGAAATTAAGAGAGGAGCAAGTTCAAGGCAATATAGAATTGTCATCTTCAAATGCAGAGTTTATTATCATGATAGATATAGGTTAGTGATATAGATTACTCATACAGATTTGAGCAGTCACCATTAAAAAATGATTGTACAAGTATAATTGAGAATAGGATTTTAAAATAGGGAAAGTGGAGCTACTAGAGACTTACCCAAACAAAAGACATTTGATCTGGTACAAGTTATGGAAAACTACATGCATTTCTAAGGAAACAGAGTCATTAGAACCAGAGAAAGCTACTTTTGTTGATTCTTAGGTGCCCATAATACTGAGCATCTTTTCTCTGGATTTCATAGCTAACTTTGAATGTTTTCCTGACCACAGATCCACCTGCTGTCCTAGTGGGGGAATGGTTTCTTCTTTTTCATCATCAAAATTTCATGAAATTCCTATGTCCTATTTTTCCCCTAGTTTCTGCATATTAGGGCTAAATGATTGTGCATGTATGCCTCTACCGTCCTGTAACTCATCAAAATGTATGATTACAATGACAATGCACCAATAAATTTTAAAAATGGAAAAATTTCTATGAAACTGAAAGCAGTAGCCCATGCCTATAATTTCAGTACTTGAGATGCTGAGGCAGGAGGATTGCAAGTTCAAGGCTAGCACACAATAACTTAGAAAGACCCTATTCCAAAATGAAAAAAAAATCAAGAAAAGGGTTAGAGGTGTTGTTTAGTAGTAGACACACACACACACACACACACACACACACACACACACACACACTATACACATCAGGTTCAATACCCAGTATCACACCACACCCCCCAAAAAGTCATGAGATGCCTCTCATTGGTTAAGTTAAATAGAACTTTGTGATGAAAGAATAAGCTATATAGTTTTGATCCTTTTATCACCCCACAATACAGGAAATAACTCAGAGGGTAGATATATTACTGTATATCAACAAAGAATGGCTGGCATAACATAAAGAGTAAATCATCTTAGATGAAGTCAGGAGATTTACATTTGGATTGGAAATTGCCACTTAGCCATAAAGAAGAACAAAATAGTATCATTTGCAAGAAGATGGAAAGTCCTGGAGAGCATTATGTTAAGTGAGATCAGCCAAGCACAGAAGGAGAAGGTACATATGTTCCCTCTAATATGCCCAAACTAGGGAACGTAGAGGATACCAGTGGTACTCCAGGTAATGCAGGGGAAATACCAGCAAAGCTTGAATGGAAAGATAGGGGAGGAGGAAGACTGAACTTGATTAATGAGGGTCTATATTCGAATATGTGTAAAATATGAATATGGCATGGTTACCCTGGATAATCATTGGTGGGAGGGGGGAAGGGAAAACAGGGGCAGGGGGGAGAGGGCAACAAGTATAGCTTAAATGTATACCATTTATGTTCAATAAAAATTAAAAAATTAAAAAATTAAAAAACTAAATTGCAAGGCACTAAATGTAAATTGAAACTTGCAGTTTTCCAGTTTTTAAGTGAATTTTGTGTTTTATATATTCAAAAGTAGATAAAATTAGCATAATTATATTAGCAAGGAAGCTGTGAAATGCTGATTACATACATACTTTGTATTTTATGAAAGACTTTTTTAGATCCAAATCCCAAGTTTAAAATATCTTAATATTCTTCATTAAGTCAAGATAAACTTTTAATCACAGTCCTTTATTCTATTGTATTCCTAGTACCACTGTTTTTTATAGATTACTATGATATCTATTACTGTAAATTTCTCTCTTATTTTTCAATTTATCTGATAAATATTGTTATTTTACCACTTAGGTTAAGCTTCAAAATCACCATATCCTATTCCCCCAAACATCAGAAATTCTAAATTCCCAGTATGAGTCTTTCCTTCCGTTCGTTATATTTTCTTGGTTTAGTAAGGTTTTTGCTATGTCCCTTAGTAATGGTCTATAGATTTCCTCATAATGTTTTTTTCAACTTTCTTCTCAAATGTATTCATAAAATATGTTGTAATTTATCATTAACAATATAATTTTCCATTAAGTTGTTTTCCTTTGTAACAAGAACACACAAAATATTCTTGAAATGCTTACTTGTAACTCCTTATCTACCCAAACATTCAAACAAATTTTAATAGTTTTTTGGTAGTAATTATGTAATTACATAATCTGTAGTTAGCTATAATTTTCTCTCTTTTGAACTTTCATTTCTACCCCTTAGTTCCCTTTCCCCTTCCTCTTCTCTGTCCAGCTCTGTTACGGTTTGAAATGGTGTGAGTTCTTTTTCTTATTCAACTAAGGTTGGTTGAATAGAAAAATTAAAACTAACAGGTAGCTCAGTGCAGCTTTAACAAATCTTTATTACAAAATTAGGAAACAGAGTGGTAAGAAACAGAGAAGAGAAAGAAAAAGCAGCATGCTGATCCGCATGCTGGAGAGCCCAGAAATGGAACTCCTGCCCCTTTTGGGGACCCCAACCTTTAAATAGATTTTGTATTGGTATCTTTCTCATCAGCGTTACCAAGGCAATGGGCTAGTTACTTATTCCTTAGCCAGGTGGTGCCTCTTTATCTCCGGACAGTGCACTTCCTAAGTGCAAGGGTCAAGAATCTACTTGGCCCTCGGCTCTATTGTATTGAGCAGTATTAGTTGTTCATCACCTAGGGTGCTTTGAAGCCGCACACAAAGTTTACCTTTCCTATGCCCAAGCCGGATCTCAGAGGAGAGGAGGTAAACAGAGGCACCAGTTGCCTCTATTGTAATTTCAGGGCTAAAGGCTTCAGTTGACTCTAAGGCTTTTACTATAGGTTAATGATTAGAATGAAGGGCAAAGACAGAGAGGAACTCTGCATTGTAATCACTGCAGCCCCCTCCCTGCCTGAGTGCTTGCACAGCACCTAAGCTCTGACTATATTTTACAGTTTGGAAATTATCAAAGCAATTTTCCAATACCAGCACCTTAATACATTTTGATGACTCTTCCCCATACTGGCACAAGCTCCCCTTTCTTTCTCCCAGCCTTCTGACACCCCTCTTTATCTTTTATCTTCTCTTTCCTTTCCTCCTCCAATGACAGTCACCTGAACTTCCAAGGCATTGGGAGGCTACAATGACAGAATGTGTATACTTGATGGAAACCTTGCTTCCTACTTTTAGGACAGGCTGGTGTTTAGTTCTGGTACCAACTCTAGCTCACTGCCCTCAATCTGTGCTATAGGACTATTCTTCTCACAGACAAATACAAACTATGTTCTTCATCTTACTGTACATCTGTCTTTACTTAAACCTCACCATTTATTGCATGCAAATTCCATAAAAGACAGAGATGGTCCTTCGTAATGCTTTCTCATATATTTGATGGTAGATAGAAAAAATAAATGGGTAGAAAAAAGAGAAGAATAAGAGATAAAATATAAATTTAATATGAGAAACTTGTTCTAATATGTTTATTTCCCTAAACCAGTTCATTTTATCAGGGCTCTATCTCTGATTTCCTTGAAAATCTGTCAGTCTTAAAGTTAACCAACCAACCAACAAACAAGTAACAACAACAAAAAAATAAACACCAAACTATCATTGCTCTGTTCAATATTAACAAGACAGATACAATATCTTAAGAAATCCATAATTTAGGAGACTTTCCACCTTATCTATTGACTAAATAATTGATATCACTATCAGCCTGAGGATCCTAAGAGTGAAGCTACCATCAGAAACCACCTTGTGACTATAGAACTGAGGTCATCCTCACATACCTCCCCACATGCACTTTTCTCCAAATTCCCTTTAGAAGAAGAGCCATAAATCCCAAAGGCACCTCTCTTACATTTGGAGTGGACTATATTCTTCCTTGAATGTCTGTTTATTTTGTGTGTGTGTGTGTGTGTGTGTGTGTGTGCTTTTATGTTGCATTATAGTCACACATTATAATGTAAATTGTGTTGACAATGACATATATTTACACAGCACTTGGTGACCCCCTCCCCATTTTCCTCCCTCCCAGTATGGGTGAATGAGTATTTTTTACTTTCCTAAATAAATCTGTTTATATTCTCTCTCTCTCTCTCTCTCTCTCTCTATATATATATATATATATATATATATATATATATATATAGTGTGTGTGTGTGTGTGTATGTGTGTGTGTGTGTCTGCATGTGCTGAAATTCTCCTTTGTCATGATCCTGAGTTGAGGTGGAGTTAGAATATCTATTAACTCAATATTGTCTCATTATTGAAAACAGTGCTGTCAGTAGCTTGACGCAGTTATGTTTTATTGTGCCAAGGAAACTCTTTGGATTCTTCATTTGTCAAGTTTTCTCAGGCCTGAAGTTAAAGTTTTATTCAGCATTTTAGGATCTCTTGTAATAATAAACTTATTTTATTTTTACATTTGATCTAGTGATGTAAGACCTGTTTTATTAGATTTTCTAGTATTATACACCACATGTACTCTGTTAATAAACATGACTTATTTGCAATGCATTATTTTTAATATCATGCTAAATTTGATTTGCTAAAGTTTTATTTGGCTTTCACATCTAAATTCAAAAGTGAGAGTTTTGTTTAGTTTTATTTTTGTTCCCTATTTGTTAGGTGTCATCAGTAGCATAGCTATATGAGATTTGAAAGCAGAAATTGAGATATTTTCTATATGATGTGTTCTTAAAAGTATATTAAATGTTATAACAGTATTTTGTTCAAAGTTTATATTTATCTGGTTGCATTACTTACTACTGGCTAGTTTAAGCCAGCACTTACATGAAAGCTATTTTATTAATCCATTATTAAGGGAAAGTTACTTAAATCTGATGCAGCCCCTGCCCAGCTTGCCAGACTGGAACAAGGCTGGTTTTCTTTCTGAAATATCATTCATTTACATTCACATACGTATAACTGCTTTGCTACTCTGCCTTCCTCCATTTTGAATTGAAAAGAAGTATGAACCTAATCTCTGAGTTTTCCTACTTATAACATTTTCCCCATAAGCATGTGCAGTTAGAATCCTTATCTCCTTGGAGATCTTGGTTCCAAACTCACATTTTCATTAAAGTCACCCTATTTAAAAATTTTAATCTCTCACTAACAATCCCTATCCTCAGTTCCTGATTCACTTATCTTGCTAATCACTACATAAACTGCTGTGTAGTTTCTTCTCTTATCTTGTTTATTGTTGATTTTCTTTACTCTTATAAAAGTCTATATAAATAAGACCTGTACCATATTTTGTTCACTACTACAAACTTAGTTCCCAGTAGAGTGTCCCATAATAGGAACATAACAGGATAAATAAATAATATGATTTGGTAACAAAATTGGCAATAATGATATTGATTATGAGAGGATGCATTTTGCAACATCCGGACAATTTTTGGAATTCCCATGTGGAACTACCATTGAGGGAGCCTCGTAGGGTGAGTAGGAAAATGGATAACTTTTTAACTGGGTCCCTCCTGGATATCTTTTTTCTTTGTAGCAATGGGTGATTCAAATGACAAAGAACTTTGAAAATCATGGTGATGAGGAGAGTAGCTCTGATGCTAATAGGATACAAAAGGCTATTATATTTTTGCAGAACAATTTCCAACCAGTGCTGTATTACTTACTGATATGTTTACAGCAATATCCCTGGGGTAGAACTTCCAAGCAGTGTCCCTGCCAGCATCCATTATGCTTGAGTGTTAAATATTTTGAATGCTATTCCTGAGTTGAGATTTAAGAGCACCTTCATTACTGGAATTATTTCAAGAAAAATAACTGTCACTACAGGTCTGAAATGTGTATCTCTTCACTTTTTTTTTTTTTTTTTTTTTGGTGGTACTGGGGTTCCTGGAAGCCCTTCTACCTCCGGGCTACACTCCCAGACCTATTTTTTATACTTTTTTATTTGGAAACAGGGTCTCATAAGCCAGCGTGCGCAGCTAGCTTCGAACCTGCGCGATCCTCCTGTCTCTGCCTCCCAAGCGCGGGGATTACAAGCGTGAACCACCATGCCTGGCCTTATCTCTTCACTTTTTGCTCATCGAGTAATTATTATTATTATTTTTTTAGTTTGATTTGTAGAAGAGCAATGTTTCTTAGAAATCTTTCAGTAATGTTAGAGTAGAGCATTCTGTAAACTCTCAATTTTCTGGGTGATTTTGTATATTCTCTCTCTCTCCTCTCCCCTCTCCCCTCTCCCCTCTCCCCTCTCCCCTCTCCCCTCTCCCCTCTCCCCTCTCCCTCCCTCCCTCCCTCCCTCTCTCTCTCTCTCTCTCTCTCTCTCTCTCTCTGACTACAGTAGTCATACCTATATCCTGGATGATGGAGATTTCCTTGGCATTTACTTCTCAGATCAAATGTCATCTTTCTCAAGAGACTATCCTTGTCCACACATTCGGATCCTGCTAGCATGGTGGCATATATCTATAATCCCAGTACTTAGAATGCTGAAACAGGAGGCTCACAGGTTTGAGGACAGCCTCAGAATGTCATAAGACTCAGAAACATAGTGATATCCTATTTCAAAACAAGAAATATAGAAAAGGCTGGGGATGTAGCTCAGAGGTAGGATATCCCTGGGTTTAATCTTTAGTATCACAAATAAATAAGGTAGCTCATCTTAACATTCTCCATCACTGGTTTTTTTTTGCTCTTCGTCACATTTTTTTATTTCCTAAAGTGCATGTATTTATAAAAATTGTCATTTTATGTATTAATGATACATTATAAATTGTATACACACACACACACACACACACACACACACACACACACATAGAGATGTCTGTTTCTTCATTGAAATAGAAACCTCATGATGGCAGAACCATGTCTATCTTTTTCAATACCATATCCCTAGCTCATAGACTTATGCTCAGTACTTATAACATTTTCAATAAATATTTTGTTAATTAAATTAGTTAATGCTGACCTGCAGCAGCTTGATCTTAGGGTTGAATATAGGGGCAAGTGTTACAGATAGTGAGAATAAAATTCATGAAGAATGGTAGGCAAAACCTGAAAGGAAAGGCTGTGAGTAGCCCTGTGTGGGATTTTATCATCAGTGGCATCTGGAAGCTTTGCTCTTGCTAGTTCTATTTTCATACTGTCAACAAGCTGCTGCACATCCATTCAAAGTGAAGCATTTTTGCACCAAGGCAGAAGAGTTACTTTTGATTTTTTTTCCTTCTCTTATAAAGCACTCAAAAATACAATTCTAAAAGATAAAATATCTGGGGGAGGATAGGTGGGAGAATTATGTGATTCAAACCAGAAACTTACATAAGGATTGAATCTGGTCCTTAACATTAAAGTGGTGGTTGAATTTAGGAAGATTAAAATGATAATGCTTGGCTGAGCTGTAGGTGTTCTTTAAATAGCATTAGATGATTTGAGTTGAATAGAAAAGGTAATTTAAGTAAATTCTTATTTACTTTAGCACTGTTTTTTAATACCATGTTTAGAGGTATATCCTATATTCAATACTTCTGTAACAAGATGGACTCTGCATCACTTATTTGTTGAATAAGTATTTTTCAGGCATAAAATATGTGCTAGATATTGTAATTTGTTTATAAGAAATAAACATAAGCACAAATATGACTCTGCCCTCTGGTATCTAACATCTACTATATGAAAGTCATTTTCCTTAGCTCTGGGGGACATGTGAACCTTAAGGGCTATTAAAGGCTATTGTGAAAAATTAAAAGTGTCATAAACAACAAGACTAACTACATGACTTGATTCCAGTTAACATATAGGAAAAGATCACTAAAAACTAGTGAGTGAGTGAGTGAGTGTGTGTGTGTGTGTGTGTGTGTGTGTGTATGTATATGTGGGTCTGTGTGTTTGTGGGTTTCCTTTTGTGGTTCATATATGGACTAGATTAATATATAGTTGGGGAAATGAAGGATACACAAACAATATAGAAAAGCAAGGTGTTCAATGTTATATCTCTGCATCTATGATAAGTATTCCAGATATGACAGAGAGGCAATCAGAGAATGATGCCCCTGGCAGCAGCTTTATGCAATGTGTGTGTGTGTGTGTGTGTGTGTGTGTGTGTGTTTTGCTAAAGATGGAAACCAGCGGCATTCTAACTCTGAGTTACACCCCTAGCCTAATTTTTTATTCTTTATTTTGAAACAAGGTCTCACTAAGTTGTGGAAGTCTTCACTAAGTAGCTGAGGTGGCTGCTAACCTGAATCCTCCTGTCTCAGCCTCCCAAGTACCGGGAGTACAGGCATGCACTACCATGCTTGTTAGCTTTATGCAACATAAATTAAGCTCTGAGGGATTCTTAAGAATTCAATAAACAGAAAAGAATAGAAAAGAGCTATATCCAGGTAGACCAGATGATCAAAACTTGTCAGCGACTAGATTGACTTATCTTTAAGGTCATTTGCAATTTGAAAATATATTAATTTTCTTATGGGCCAGAAAGCAAGATGCAGCAAGATAAAGTAGAAAAAAAGACTACTCTTCTTGAAAGTGATTATCCAAATATGGTCTCTAAACCTATAGTATCAATATTACCTGAAAACTTGTTAGAAATGCAAATTCACAGCCAGCCCCCATACAAATTCCATCATGTGTGTGTGTGTGTGTGTGTGTGTGTGTGTGTGTGTGTGTGTATGTGTGTGTGTGTGTGTGCATGTGTGTGTGTGCAACAGCCAGGAATATGCTTTAGTAAGTCCTTTTAGTGAACCTATTAAAGCTTGAATTAGAGATCACTGTTTGAGGGCAAAGGTACCCTAAGAGATTAAAACAACAACAAGAAAAGAAAAAAAAACTTTGTAGATATTTGGGTGTGTGGACAAATGAATCCTAGGTAAGCATCCTTGCAGGCTCTGGGTGAGGAAGTCCTAAGATGACCAAGTCACCTCAGCAGTTCTCATGACTCTTTTCTTGAGCACCAAGCATTTTTGTGCTTTTCCTCTGTGATCTTGCTCTTCTATTAAATTGGATAACCTTACTCACTATCTGTATTTATGGAATTTCAGCCAATTTTTCTGGAGTTTCCTTAAAGAACAGAAAAATTTCCTTTTGTCTAAGAAGGAATTTTTTTTATTTCAGTAATATCTGTATAACTTATTTTCAGTTTTTATTTCATTTATTTTTAAACCTTTTTAAAAAATCCCTGAAGACTAATATAGATACAAAACAGCACCAATATCTTGCATGTATAGCTTAATAGAATTTTTCAAAAATATATCTATGGAAATCATACCCACATCAAAGAATAGAACATTATCAATACCCATCCATGTGTTATCCAAGTCACTATCTACCCTCAAGGTAGAAGAAATAACTACCTTTATTTCTAACTGCATATATAAATTTTGACAAATCTTATATAAAATTGTATTATCTATACTCATTTCATCCAACCACAGTGTTTGAATATAGAGTCCTGTTTTACTGATTATTTCATTAGATTGCTGCAATATCACTAATAGCAACAATGGATTGTTAAGACACCATTTACTGATAAAATGTTGTGATTGCTGAACCTCTGGAAGATTTGCTCTTTAATATCACACTTTGGAAAGAAAAATATGGTTATACTCACTACTTCTAGTCAGAATAGTAAAAGGCAAAGAGGCTTCACAAATCTGTCTAGCCAACAAGACTTCTAGGAATCTCCCTCTTTTTTCCATTTCGACATCTACCTTCTCCACTGTTTTTCTTTGAAAAAAAGCAACTTTTCTAGCCCATGAAAAATCTCAAAATACCACTTTCTTTTGTGTTGGAGCTCAGAAACCAGTAATTACAACCCTCTCACTGCTGTGACCCAAACACCTGACATGCACCAGCTTCCAAGTAGGGGATGGAGCTGCAGGTCCTCAGGGCATCGTGGCAAGGACATAGAGTATAGTCTTAGACACACACACTGCATCAGGAGTGAAGAAACACACACACACACACACACACACACACACACACACTGTACCTGGCCATGCCCCCAGGAACTCCTCCCCAGGAACTCATCCCCAGAAACTAAGTCCCACCTCCAACATGGCTGCCTTGTCTACTGCATGATGTATGGAGAATATTTGAAAATCAACTATCATAGTATGCATCTTTAGCAGGTTGAGTTCTTTGAACTAAAGAAAATGGAAGGAAGGACCACAGATCCAAAATCTGACTTTCTTCTGCCCTTTATCTCTTCCCTTTTCTTTGATAAAAGCAGATCATAGAAACTAGAATCCCTCTTCCTTCAGATGGATAATAGAAACTGGAACACCTGTTCCTGAAAGCTTCCAATAAAACCTAGAAATATTGCTCTAACCTTCACACACCTTTATGTGTAGGTGTTGGCCATAAAAAATTCTCTTCCCTACCTTGTCTGATACTTGATCATAAGACCCTTGTTCCTGAAAGGATCCTGACATATAGCCAAGAGAAAAAAATGTGATGCAGAAAGGCCCCAGAGAACCTGAAGACAGGTTGCTGAGTTTCCCCTATCACTCTCTGACCAGAAGGGCTAGCTTTATTTGTTCAATCATGTTTTTCCTTAGCAGTCCATGTATCATCAAACCTAAGCATAAAAGAGTGTTCTTTAGATCTTTGGTCCTTTATTTCTGAAAGCTCCCATGTCATAGGACATTTTATTAAGTAAATCTATAATGCATTTTGTTTACCTGTTTGTGGTTCTAAAAGTGTTGATGGGTATGAGTGAGAGAAGGTGTCACTTTTCTTCCTCCACAGCTTCATCACCTCTGTTATTCTTAGAATCACCTCCTGGATATGTCCTACCCTCCTCTTATACTATACTAACCTTTTCTGGCATGAAGTAGGCATTAAGTTCTCACCTTTATTCTCTTCAGAAATGAATATCTGTGCATTATTTCTCCTCCTTCCATCTTCATCTGCACGATCCAAGCTCTAAAGGAGCAAGGGTTCCAGTCTTGTTCATTACTGTCCCTCTTTGACCTAGAAAAGGAATGGACACATAGCACATGCTCAGAAAACATGCATTTAGGTTTTTATGGGTGGATAATAAAGTTTTAAGTAAATAGATAATTAAATTAGAAGATTTTTGAATTTGAAACATGTCTTAGATCTGCCCATGACTAAGTTTTTGAAAAGTCCAATTAATTTCTCTCTATATTCACTTTCTCCATTGTAAAACTCAAGGTCTCAAGCTCAGTAAAGCATAAAGAATACATGTGGAAGTCTGAGGTGATAGCAGACAGGACATCTAAGGGGAAATCTCCACTCGGCTCCAGCAGTTTGTTATAGAGAATGCTCAGATCCAATGTTGGTTCAAATTGTAGAATTTCCAGAATGTTGAATTCTAGACTTTTATTTACCCAAACTCATAGGAAATATTCACGATGTCAGCTGAGAGTGACCTGGGTTTTAACTATTTTTGTTCTTGAGGGTGGATAAGCATTAGCAATACATTGAGTTGTTGATCATTTTATCTATCTTAATCAAAAACATATTTGATACTATGACTTATTAAATTTCCCACAATTACTTAAACATAAAAAGAAACTTTTATAAAATACACTCCTTTTTCTGAAAAAGCTAGAATAGTGACTTTTCTTAAAAGTACCTTTTTATATACTGGTATATTATAACATTTTAATTTCAGAATAATTCTGCATGCTTTAGTAGCAAAATGATTATTAAATTTCAGTGATCACTGTATGTTCTCATTTTTAAAATAAAATAAATATTGGTATATATGAATTTGTTCTCTTAGATATAATGTTTCCTATACATTTATATATTATTACTAAGCATTAAGCTTAGAAAAATAACCCAATTAGTAAAATTTTTAGAATACTTTAGATATGAAACAATGCATGGAAATGGAAACTATAACTTACACTCGATGAAGTATTGAAGTCCTTAAAAATGGTAGCAATTAAATTTTTAGTCTGGGCATAGTGATATGTGCCTGTAATCCTAGTAACTGAGAGGCTGAAACAGAAGAAACTCTGCTCAAGGACAGTTTGAGGACCTCAGCAACCAACCAAGACTCTGCTTTAAAACAAATAATAAAATAGGGCTGGGGGTATATCTCAGATGTAGAATACCCCTTGGTTCAATCACTAGTATCATTAAAAATGCCAGAAAAATGGAAGATGAAATATATAATGTTAAATTAAAAAGCAAAATACTAAAATATACTTGGGATATGAAGCTAATATTTTATAAAATTTGCCAAATGCACATACATACTCTTACACAGAAAGTAACAGAATGAAACATACTTGTAGCAAGATTGGAAGTATAGCTCAGTGATAGAGTACTTTCTTTGCCTTTTTAAGGACCTGAACTTGATGTCAAGTATTGAAGAAAAATAATTCATAGGGAAAAAAAATGCTAGGACCAGATAAATTAATCAAGAAAATAATAAGTTGTTATTCTATTTTTTTCTCAATTTTCTGGGTTGTAACCACATATATATATATATATATATATATATATATATATATATATGTGTGTGTGTGTGTGTGTGTGTGTGTGTGTGTGTGTGTGTATTGTGTACTATACCAAAGTTACTGTGTAATATAGTACACATACTAATTAACAGAACAAAGTGAAAAGCAGCCATAATACTAATCCGGCTCTCATCCTGATATATTTATGATTTTATCTTGAGTTTGATTCTTACCAAGTTTTAGGTCTGATCATTGGAATGTCTTCCTGCAAATTCAGATAAAGGAAGATCGAAAATGAGACTGACACTAATATCCTTAGCATCCTTAGCATCTTCTCTTAGAAAAATAGCCAGATGCTCCCTCAGTGGGGGAGCCAAGCTGTCCTAGTCATCACAGTGATTTAAAGAAACACCTAACAAAACACCTGCAGAAGGTTTTGAGGCTTAAACCATTCCTGGATTGAGCCCCCAGGGCTGGAACAGGCCCTCACTCTGTCTTAGGTCAAAGCATCTGTGCAGTGCCTTTGACACCCTGAGAGAACAGAGGTTTAAAAAGAAATGTCAGGGTCAGCGCAGGGAATTCACTTGTTGGAACAGCTTTGCTGCACTGCTCCTGAGAGAACAAGATAAAACTGCAATGATCACAAGTCATGCTTATAGTTTAGAGCATATTAAAAACCATCCAAATGTCTTGTTTGATCAATTTTTACATGCTCAGACTCATGCAGAAATGAAGGAAAGGGCATGTATTCCTGGAAGATTGCTACACTTTTTTTTTTTTTTGATCATGAGTGAGATAGATGTAGCGATTGAAGGAGAGGTCAATTATGGATATAACTTCCTTATGCATGTAAGGAAGAGAAGGAAAAGGAGGGGAGAGAAAGAATGAGAAAGGCTAAAATATTTGACAATGCTTAGTTCTAAGCAGATAATAAAAATAGTGGAGATGCTAATGGTAAAACCAACCATCTCCTGGGAAGATCATGTGAAAGTGCATTCCAAGTAGACAGATGAAATGCAGGACAGGGTCATAAAGTAGGAATGAACTTGGCAGTCATCAGGACAAGAGAAAAGGCTGTGAGGAACTGCTAGAGGCAGAGACATGGAGAAGGTGGCTCTGGAGAGAGCGACAGGATCCAAGTCCTCTGTTAAGGTCGAAGGCTCTTTTCTTAAATACCTAGGAAGACATTTGGTGTTGGGGATTGAGGTGATATGATTATCTTTTTTTTTTCCATTTTTTTAAAGATTGCTCTGGCTTACAATGACATACTTTTCCATATTTTCCATTTACAGTCCTGCCTTTGAACATCCAGGCTGTAATCCAAGCCAGCAGACACGAAATGGTGACATGATTAGGAATAGGAGCCCTTTATAGTACCCATTCTGGACCAATCTGTAGCTTTTATGTGCACATTATCATTGCTCCTGAGCCATAATAGGCCCAGAATTGGAGGCAGCCTTCCACCTGGGTCATCATCCAAACCACTTTATGAAGCCATCATCTATATAAATCTCTGAAGTCTCATTCAATTACTCACAAGGCTCAACTTTTCTCAGCTTATGAAGAACATCAAAATCATGGATATGGATGTTCATTTTAACACCACGTTAGGTAATTTTATTTTCATAAATAGTCACTGAAAATTCTTCTACAGATAAAAAAATAATAAATTGAGCAAAAATGCAGACATGTAACTTGGTACTTTTTTTTTTCACTTAATTGTATCTTAACCCAAGTCTTGGCAAAAGGCACACATCAGTATTTCTTCAGAATAGTGTTACTTCAAGCAAAAAAAGAAGGACCATAAAGGCACAAATAAGTCTCGGGAGAAATAAAAAAAAATTTAAACTAAACCACCACAGCATCAAACCTAATTCATGTATAAATATTCTAAGCTCTCCTCTAAAGCCTAGAGTTGGACAATGTTTTTTTCTCATCAACTTTCCCAACTGTTAAAGACAATCTGATCCTTGCCAGAGAAGTTTCTATACTTTTATGATGGAGAAATGGAGATGGGCATCAGAAGGAACCAAGTCACTAGAGAGGCAGCCAGGGCTTAGCAGGACATGGGTTAGGAAAGCCTAATTGGAAAGCAGAGAAGGGAGAGGGCAGGAAAGGTTTTCAACTGAAGTGATTGAGGTGTAAACTGTGGCGAATGTGATAAAGGAGAGGGCTTGGTGGAGGTGGAGAGTAAAAGCGCTGGGAAGGAGAGCAGGAGATTTAAGAGAGTGTGCAGCTGGAAGTCAGGAGCCTCATCAGAATTTTCCCCTCCCCTCTGTACTCTTACTATTTTTTTTTGTTCAGATATTGTTTTGTATAAATAATCAGCTAAACCAGAAATGCCTTACCCCACCACATCTTATTAATATATTAAACTGTATTTTTTCCACACAGTCTGCAAGCTAGTGGTTTCAAATATAGTAATACTTATGCAAACTGAGAACAAAAATGCAACCTACTATTTATCAAGTTTGCTTTTATAAATAATTTTCTGATACTTTACCAAGATCTTATCGAAATTCCAAACTATGGTGATTTTCTTAAGCCTACTATTTTTCTCTGTAACACACACACACACATACATACACACACACACACACACACACACACACACACACACACACCACAAAAGGATAAGAGAATATATGTTTACAAAAAGCACACACACAAAACATAAATTCCATATCTCTCCTAAATTAAGATAATGAAACTTTGTGATTAAAATGACTATCTAGATTCACTCAAAAGAAATCCCAGTCCTGTCCTGGTGAGTTAGCAGCTCTGTCACCAGAAAATTCAAAATATAACAGGCTATCTCATTAGCAAAATTAAATTAGTCTTTTGGTGTTATAATTCTAATAAATCTACTCAGCAACTTCATATACACAGCCAAAACTATTTTCATATATATGGTATCTTATATAGTGTTTAAAGACTGTGTCACAGATTATAAAAGTTATTAATAAAGAAAGAAGACAAACTTGCAGTTGAGGATCTATTGGAAAGTATCTAACAAGGTATTAAGTCACAAAATTATTAGCTAACTTTGGTCTGAGCATACAAAGAACATATTAATATGGTGAGTCAAATACTTTGCAAAACAAATGTAGCTTGGTAGGCTGACCGGGGCAGAAGACTGTTCACAAAATCTGAGGTAATAATGGCCAAGGAGTTGTTGTCATTTAATATTTAGAGAAGAGAAACCCACTAGCATGCCAAATTAAATTCTAAGTCTGTTCTTCAATTTGCTGCTTAAATACAAAGTAGTCAAAACATTACTTGATGAAGCGCTTAATTCTGTGAAGCAGGATTCTTGAAGAAGAGCTTAATTATATCAGAACTACAATACTAAACAATGATTTTCATTTATAGCCTACTAATAAAAAACTGCAAAAGCTATTTAAAGAGTTAGCATGAATAAAACATTTTTGAATCATAATAAAATTCTATAATCTGCAGGAAGCAGATTCTTCATCACATCCTTGGTCAATGACAATATTTATAATCTTGCCTTTTATAAAGTAGAGATGAGAAACAGAGGGATTCAAAATTTACCAATAATAAAAATAGTAATGTGTCCATTTCATGGCTCTATTTCCACAATTATGCATGAGTAATTCTAAGATGTGAGCAGATCGCAACCATCTATGTATGACACCAAAATAGTAACTGGGGATTTTAGTTTGACCTTTTTATCATTATTTACTTTCCTCAGTATTAATTAAGATAGATTAATTAAGAATTATAAACAGGTTAGCACACAGTCCCAAACATGATAAACTAAATTAGTCAATTGAGGCTGGAAGAAATTCAATTTATAAATCATTTGCTTATTTAACAAATAAATATAATAATAGATATCAATAAGTGATATTTTTGTAGGAATATATCAGAGGCAAGATTTGAAATTTTTCCTAGAAATTTAGAAAGAGGTTCTAGACTTTTATTGTAATGTTTTCAGTCAATCAAATTGGTAAATGAGTATTTTGTAAAGATCTTGACTTCAAAAAGACAAACAAAATTCTCTTACATCTATAGAATCCATGAATGATCTGAAGAGAAATAGGCTTAATATGAAGATATAGTAGAGGAAAAAATTCTGTAATATCTCCAATGGAAAAAGTAATGATTAGGTTTAGGAACTTAACATATTGTTACATTTTATATTAATGTTTAGGAGTTTATTACCTTACATTAGCTATTATAAACTAAAAGTACCCGACACAATGCAATTTATATAAAGAGGCAACAACAAAGTAAAAGTGCATGCTTTTAAGGAGAAAGCACCAACTTCTATTTAGTGCAGCTAAAATGACCTTTGAAATATAAACTTTAGCAAGAGTGCCTGAGCGACTATCTTGAACTGAAACAAGAAATGAGAGATTATGCAACCAGACTTTGAAAAAGTACAAATCAAAATTTGCAATGTTAAAATCTGAGATACAGTGAAAACAGAAATTCAATAAAAAGAAATTCTTTCAGCAACCACCCTCATCTTCTCTTCTCTTAGGCTACCCCAAGGAAAAGCATGCAAATCCAAGAGCTCCTTTTCCCTAGATTCCTTCATACCAAGAGGTGATGATTATTTGATCAGAATTGCAAGGAATGGAATTGGAGCAGCCTTGAAGAGTGCTTCTTACTGGGACAAACCAACCTCTGGCAAAGGCCAGTAAGTGCCTGCTGCTCAACACGAGGCAAGGCTAGAAATTATCCAGCAAAGAAATTCAGATTTGACACAGACACTCTCAAATACATATATTCTTTTCTAATAAAAATATTAAGTGAATTCTTTTTTAAATTTTAGAGTCCTTAATTCTGTGAAATTTAAGCTTTGCCATCCCAAGTAAACCTCGCTGTAAAGGGGCAGTTTGTTTATAAACTAGTGGCCAGGTCCTCCTTCCCCTTCTTCCCCTACACTTAATCCCTGCCTCAGTCATTTTCACAAAGCTGGTGTGATAATATACATGGTTTGATATATTGTTGTTTCATTTAAGTTGGCATTGGCAGAAAGTCATTTAGAAAAGCCACTTATAAAATTCTTATGTAATAATTAAATGTATTAACATGAAACAAATCCACACATTTATAGCTAATTAATTTTTGACAAAGGAGCCAAAAACATACATTGGAAAAAAGATGGCCTGTTCAACAAATGGTATTGGCAAAACTTGTTAACCATATGCAGAAAAAAAAAAATGGAAATAAATCCCACTTTCTCACCGAGCACAAGAGTCAGTTCAAGATGGATCAAAGACTTAGACACTAGATCAGAGACCTTGAAGCTCTTTGAAGAGAGCATAGGTCTAAAACTGCAATACATAGGCACAGATAAAAACTTTCTTAAGAAGACCCCAAAGGCACAAGAAACTAAAAGGCAAATCAGTAAGTGGTATTACATGAAACTAAAGAGCTTCCGTACAGCAAAGAAACCATCAAGAACTTCAACTGAGAGCCAACAGAATGGAAGATTTTTGCCAACTACTCTTTTGATAGAGGACTAATATCTAGAATATACAGAGAACTCAAGAAACTCAGCACTATGAAAACAAATAACTCAATCCCAAAATGGGCAAGTGAATTAAATAGACACTTCACAAAGGAAGAAATTTAAATTGCCAATAAATGTATGAAAAGATGCTCAACATCATTAGCAGTCAGAGAGATGTAAACCAAAACTACCCTGAGATTTCAACTAACTCCAACTATAATGGCAATCATTCAAAACACAAACAACAACAAATGGTTGCAAGGATTTGGAGAAGTAGGAACTCTAAAACATTGTTGGTGGTATTGCAAATTAGTGCAACCACTTTGGAAAAACAGTATGGAAGATCCTCAGAAGAATGGGAACAAACTTACCATATGATCCAGCAATACTACTTCTGGTTATCTACCCAAAAGAAAGGAAACAAAACTCCTAAATTAATGCTTATATATCTATGTTCATAGGTGCACAATTCACCATTACCAAAGTATGGAAACAGCCAGGATGTCTATCAACAGATGAATAGATTACAAAACTATGGGATGTGTATACAATGGAGTTTTACTCAGCCATAAAGAAAAACACAATTACATAATTTACAGGAAAATGGATGGACCTGGATGACATTATGCTAAGTGAGTTTAGTCAGTCACAAAAAATAAGAAATCGGATGTTCTCCCTATTTTGGGAAAACTAGGGAGAAAATGGGTCATAGGCAGAACTCTAGATGAAGGAGATACTATAGATGAGGAAATAAAGTGAAATAACTAAGAGGATCGAAAGGGGGAAGAAGGAAATTCTCTAACGCATAGGATGTACTTTAACAAACATATCATATCAATTACCAAGTCAAACATGAGAAGGAGGGAGGAGGAGGGAATGGGTGAGAACTGGGTAAGGGCTAATTGGTTGATGTTTGCATGTATGTCTCCACTATCTTGCATCCCTTAAGATGTATGAATAAAATGCACCAATAAAAAATTTTAAAATATTGAAAAAAGATTTTCTTACTTACTAGGAGAGTAAACCGAAAAACTGACATCAAAAGGGACAGAATGAAAAAACAGCTCCTAGTTCTTTACCCCTTTCACATCCATGATACTGCCATTGTTTTTCCCCTGTAACTTTCATTTTATCTGGGTTCTCTGCATTATTATAATACATCTCTACTTTGTGAAAAAATAATATATTAATATAAAATATAAAATTAGTGTGACATTTTGAGGTAGTGTCTAATATTTATGATGTCCATTCAAATTTATGTTATTTTACACAGTAAGAGTTTTCCTAAAAATTGTTATGTAAATTATTCAGTGTAAATTTTTATAAACTTTGATAAATATTTAATGTAAACCTAAACAACTTTTAATATGGAATATGAATTTGAAGTATTAAGAAGATGAAGTTATTCTTTTCTGAAGTTACTATTTTCAGGGTTTATGGAGGCACTAAGAACTTTATTTATTTTATTTTTTATGATATAGACATTTGAAATATTTTCATCACGCAACACATACTCAGAAAATCAAAATTAAATAGGAGGTTATTAATCACAGATAATCTATGAGACCATAATTCACCTCTCTCCACCATACTCTCTCTTGGCCTTTTGAGGGGTTGCAACTTGGGATATCAGATATGGCATTTGAGAGTTTCTCATTTACTTTGGCTACAAAAGCACTACATTTAGAACAAGCAATCTTTGTTGAAGTTGTTTGAATTCTTCCTGCTGGGATACGACACATGCCTGTTTGTGTTAGTCAAATTGTCATGGTAAATGATCAATGTGAAATTATTATCAGAATGTTACTACTCCAACTTATGTCTAGTCAGAGTAAGCTTTCGGCCACTATTCTTTCTTCTACATATATTATTATACTTGTCCTGCCTCAAAATTATTATTACTTTGTCATTATTTATTATTATCATTATTTGTTACTTTTCCTTATTACTTAACTTTTCCTCTCTGATAATGTTTAGTAAAAGTCTGTATATTTAACTTGAATTTCAAATCTACAAACTTGTCTCTCCATGAAACTCTTGAGCAATTTTCATTTCCAGAAATAGCAAAGCATCCTTCTGAGATGTTGTTAAAGCCTGTTTTAATATAGCATGTGTTTATTTAAACTCAGTGCCAAATAGCTCCTTGGTGGTGGTTTGTGCTCCTAGCCAAAGGTTGAATAGGCCACGGAGAATAATTTTCAGAGTGAAGGAGGTTGTTCTGTGACAACTCTAAAGCCCTCTAGGGAGGGAAGTGCTTGCAAACACGGCCCTCACCTTTCAGGAGTGAGGGTCTGACTTCATTTCTCATCCTTGGCCATTAGGCTTGTCAAATGCTAATGCATTGTTAAGGTTCCATAGGAAACCAGATAATAACATCCCATTTCTCCCTGCTGGGATGGAGAAGTGTGTTTCATAGCTACCTGAGATGACAGATGACCCAGCCAGACAAAAGGAGCCACTTCGATCAGGAAGACAAGTTTCTTTTTCTATCATCCTACCACATACAAATCATTCATTATTCATTTTTGAAGAATAGAGAAAATAACTTTCTTTAAAATTGCAGAAAGAAGTGAAACACAGACACACAGTATAAATAATGTTTATAAATGCAACACAACACAATCTCTTAAAAAACTCTGAGGAAAAACATTTTACATATGCTAGTGATTGAAGATTTGATGCCATTATGGTCTTAAAATTAAAAAGACTGTTCCACAATGGATAAGTAAAATTCGGGAAGATATGTTTTCTTTTTATTTCTCTTTTTCCCTTCTACTTAAAACAAATCCTGAATAGCTTGTGTGCTTTTATTTAAATATCCTATCAGAGTCCAAGCCTCCTGACAGTGATCTTGGCAATGCCACCTGCCTCCTGCAGCAGTTAGCTCCTCTTCTCTGTCTCCTGACTGATTTGCATGCTCCCTCTGGTGTCCCCAGCAACAGGTGTCTCATTAGCACCTGAGCGGTGCCAGCTTCTGAGGAAGGCTGTGAACTGATTAAACACATGCTCCATTTTTATCTCTTTATGAGTCATTACTTAAAGGTTTTATCACCAGATTGCCACACTTAATTACGTGGAACCATAATTAAATATGAGCATTCTTAGGCCTGCTTTTTAAAATTTTAGCTTCAACGTCAGTGACATGTTGTGCTGTTTGGTAATTTAAAGCTATCTTTAAGAAAGCTGTAGGAGGAGCTTTTTTTGAAGAGGGCAGAGTGACAGAGGGTCCTTCTTTTTACTTACAAAAGTATTTTTTCTTTTTTTTTTTTTTGTTTGCCCTCTATTTTTTTTTAAATTATACTGCATTTAAGGGCTTAGAAAAAAAATCACCAGAAATAGGGACAATTAAATTAGAGTGTGCTAAGTTTGTTTTTATAGGGTACAGGAAACTAGGGTATTGCTTACCTTATAAATTACAGTTTAACTAGAATGCTAGGAAACCTCAGACAAAATTACTGAGTGAATTTTCCACTTTCTTTGTGTTCTGAAGACAAGTTAATTATATGAGATGATATAAATTACCCATTTTATCAAGGAGATAATAAACAATGGTATTTTATATTTCTCATCATATGTTATGGTATTTGTGCCAAAATTACTTTGCTAAAATATTCACATCCTGTTTATTTCATCTGATCTCCTTCAAACTCTCCTATAGTTATGATACAGAATCCAAGGTTTCTTTTTCCTACACTCCTCAATTTCTAAAGTATTGAAGAACCAAATATTTGGTTTTTTTGTCATGCTCATTTGTGGTTTCTCCATGTCTCTTCAATAAGGTCACAAATATTACTATATTCCCTAAATTCTTATGGGGTTTTACCATTTTATTATTCTTCCCAAAGTATGATCCTTAGACTCCTTCATATCATCTCCTCCCTGTCCTAGAGTAATGAGGAGAAAATGCCCACACCACCTATTTATTTGTGCCTTCCAGCAATGCATAGGGCAGGCCAGGTAAGCTATAAAAGTTATGCAAATTTCTTATGAGAGATTTAGGAAAATTATATTAGAGGATTATAAAGAAGGAGAGGATGGTATTTTCTCTTGAATGCCACATGAGATTACATCTACAATTTGAGTTACTATAAGAAGAGTAATTTGGAAGATCTTTTTTTCTTCTTATCATATCTATTCCTAAATACACTGTCCTTCAAGATTCACCACCTGAAACTCAGTCCTTCTCGTTGAAAAACTATTTTCTGTGTCAAACATGGATCCAAATGGGTTGAGCAAGTTGGCTAAGGTGCAGCACTAGAACTGCAACTACCTCAAGAATTTTTCTCACTCTGTATTCCTCCAAGGTCATCCAGACTCAAGAAATGTCCTGCACTTTATATAGAGTTACTGTTTCTTCTGCCTTATCTTTGGAGAATAGAGAAATTTCTATGGGGTTCATTTGACTTCCTCACTACACATTTTTATTTTTAATCTCTTTACCAATAAGAACTGTGATTTTATTATTATTATTTTTTTACTTGTTGGCCAAATACAGCAATTTGGTCCCTTGTGTTACAGGTGTAAAAGAAAAGACAAACAATAAACCCATACAAAAAAAACTTCTTAGCCATAACTAAATTCAGAAAAAGACAAAATAGATTGACTTTTGCTTGTGAAAACTCGATGCAAGGACTTCAATGAACATGATGTACATACATGGACAAATGTATCAATGTCAATCATAATGTCTCACTAGAAGATGGGAGGGGGGAAGGAGTGGATTGGGAACTGGGAAGAGGCTTAGGGAGTACTCTGTGCATGTGTGCCTATATCACTCATAATTTCATCATAATGCATAATTACAGTGCATCAATAAAAAAAATAAGCCCAGGCGGAGTTCTTACATTGGACATGGATTAATAGAAATGCTTAAATATTATAACTGGTACCAGAGTTCATCTCTCCATGGCTCAATCTCCTTTGAACTAGATCACTCCAGGCTTTACCATTTGAAAGAAGGGAGAACTTTTCAAAGAAAAATTGTAGCAGATGCAGTTAAGGAGACAAGACTTCATTCATGACTATTGAAATAGGCATAGAGGTTGAACTCAATTTTTCTGGGAAAAAAAGGAAGGAGGCTTTTTAAGTGTTGAAGTAATCTACTAGAAAATAGAACACTGAAGTGGTTGGTCAATGTGGTTATATCATATGTTCTCGGGGTTGTAAAACTGGAAAAAGGCTGGTAGAAGTTTCCTATTTTTCAAGTTTCACACACAAAAAAATAAAGAATGTACATTTAGAAATTTTCCAAAGTAAATGTGCTAAGGAAGAGGAGTTCAGGAAGAAACCTGGGTAAAGTTTAGTTAAGCAGAGAAAAATATTGAAAGTATTTTGGACAGGGTGAATCTCCAAATAATAATTCAAGGCTTTGGGACAATTGGGGCTATGACTAATAACCAACCACTAAAAATGCTTTCCAGAGTTCACACTTATATTGAGGAAACAATAGTTACACAAAAAGCAAGAGTGGTCTGGCCATGTCATTAGAAATGATGGCTTTTACTCTTGTGTTGGGTATATTTGTTTCTTTTCTATTTTACTGTGCTCCTGGCAGCATCACACACCTGAGCCAGGTGTGAATGATGGGCATTTGTTCTTCAGTGCACAGGTCAAAGAAATGTCAGGAACAAAAGGCAAACCCCCCCAAAAAAAATCTAATTCAAATTAATCTGATGAGTACTATCTATGGTCTAGGATATTTGGTCTTCAATCACTTTAGCTACATTTTTTGTTTCTTATTTGTGATTATCATTGTTTATTGTTTTGTTTTGTTTTTGGTACTATGGGTGGAACCCAGGGCCTTTCTACTGCCAGGCTATACCCCCAGACCTATTTTATATTTTATTTCGAAACAGGGTCTCACTAAGTTGCTGAGAGCCTCACTAAGTGGCTGAGGCTGGCATCGAACCTGTGCGATCCTCCTGTCTCAGCCTCCCAAGTGCAGGGATTACAAGCATGTGCCACCATGCCCGGCTCGTTTATCTTTGTTTAAATAATTGAACATCATTTTTCTTTTCTTTTCTTTCTTCATTTTTTTCTGCTAACTTAAGATTCAAAGTTTTTGGTGAAGACTTTTAAGTTACCACACAAAAAATTCAACTTCCCAGGACCTGCTTCTTAGTGCATACATCTCCACTCCTTCAGGGGTCTTTTCCCCTAAAGGCGTGACATTTCCTGTCTTTCAAAAGTCATATTTCTTCATATCGAGTCATTCTCTTCTAAACAACAAAAATCTCATTTCTAATCTTATAAGTAAGGTGCAACCTAACTCCTCATCAGAGACAGATACAAAGCAAATCTTCAAACACAGAAAGGTTGTATACCCTTCTAGCTAGGAAAGAAAGTTTTCCTTTTTCCTTCCCTTCACTTATCTATTTTCTCCTTTTCTTTTATTTTTTTCTAGTAATATTCCCATTTCAATGAGAACAAAACAGAAAGTAGTAATTTTATAAATTATCATACAACATAATTTTAATGCCTATTTCTTACCCAAGAAAAGGTTTTGGCTTCAGCTAAATTATCTTGATTAGTATATTTATTCATAAGACATGGGTGAGATGGAATGTGGGGAGGAAAATTTTCTCCCACCATTCAGTCACATGTGATACTCAAAATGTGAGTTTTTGTTTGCTTCATGGTTTTTGTATTTTGGTTTGAATCCAGTGGCATTCTACCTTTGAGCTACATACCCAGCCCTATGTTTACTGTGAAATAGGGCAACACTAAGTTGCAGAAGGCCTCATTAAGTTGCTGAGGCTGGCCATGTACCTCAATCCTCTGGTCTCAGTCTTCCAAACACTAGGATTATAAGCATGCTTTCTTATAAATGTAATTGTGTGTGTGTGTGTGTGTGTGTGTGTGTGTGTGTGTGTGTGTAGATTAAGTACCTTGTCAAAACAATAAAGAGAAAGGTTACTTTGAAGGACTTCTGAAACAATTTAATCCTTCTGGAAACACTTGTTTTCAGGCTTCAGAGAGCAGTGCAACACAGAAAAAAAATCTTATAAAATGATGAATGTGAGAGCAAGTAGAAGAGTCAAGGAAAATGAGAAAAATATTATTGGTAGAGCAGTGTTCAACCTCTTTTGAGAAAATTTCAAAGAAATTATTTGAAAGTGGGTTAGCATTGAGAAAGGAAAATAATGACCACATAGCAGGCAAAAATAATGAATTAGAAACTCACTACATAAACAGAACCAAATATAAAACCACATAATCATTTCGATAGATGCTGAAAAAGCAATCCATTAAATCTGACACCCATTCATGCTAAAACTGTTGCAAAGAATTATAGTAAAAAGAACATATCACAACATCATAGAGGTAATATAAAATAGGCCCACGGTCAGCATCATATTAAATGAGAAAAAACTGTGAGAGTTCTCCCTAAAAACATAAAAAAGGACAAGGATGTCTATTATCACCACTTTTTTTTAATATAGTGCTTGAGACTCTAGCCAGAGCAATAAGGCAAGAGAAGAAAATCAAAAGAGTACAAATAGAAAAAGAAGAACTAAAATTATGCCTATTTTTAGATGACATTATACTTAAAAGACCCAACAAACTTAACCAAAAGGCTTATAAAACTTATCAACAAATTAAGCAAAGTGTCTGAATATAAAATTAGTTTTAAAATTCAGAAACTTTCATGTATGGCAGCCATAAATCCAATAAAAAATACATCTAGAAAACACTTCTGCTCACAATATCCCACAGAAAAAGAAAATATTTAGTAATAAACTTAACCAAGGAGGTAAAAGACCTCTACAAGGAAAATTATAAAACATCAAAAAAAAAAAAGAAATAAAAAAAAACCTTAGGAGATGTAAAGATCATCCATGTTCTTGGATAGGCAGAATAAATATTATAAAAATGCTCATTCTTTTAAAATTGATCTCCAGATTCAATGCAATACTCATTAAACCCATTAAATTACCAAGGTCATTTCTCATAGATATAGAAATAAGTCCTTAAATTTTGGGGCTGGGTGTGGTGATACACATTTGTAATTGCAGTACATGCGAGGATTAGACAGAAGGATCAGGGTTTGAGGCCAGCCTCAGCTACTTAGTGAGGCCCTCTACAACTTAGTGAGATCCTGTTTCAAAATAAAGAGAATAAAAAGTAGGGCTGGGGGGTGTAGCGTTGAGGTAGAATGCCCCTGGGTTCAATTTCCAGTACCTCAAAAAATTATTTAAAACAACAAGAACAAGAACAAGAACAAGAACAACAACAACAACAACAACAACAACCAGAATAGTCAAAGTAGTTCTAAGCAACCAGAACCATGCAGGAAGCATCACAATGTCTGACTTTAAGCAATACTACAAAGCAATAGTAATAAAAACAACATAATATTGGCACAAAAACAGATATATAGGCCAATGGAGCAGAAAAGAAGATTCATAAACAAATCCACATACCTACAGTCAATTGACAAAGGGACCAAAACATAAATTTGAACATAGCTTCTTCAACAAATGGTGTTGGCAAAACTGGTTAACAATAGAAGAAAAATAGAAATAAATCCCGCTTCCTCAAGATATATTAAAGATATATTAAAGACTTGAAAATCAGACCAGAGACATTTTAACTCCTTGAAGAGGGCATAGGTCCAACACTTCAACACATAGGTACAGGTAAAAACTTTCTCAACAAGACCTCAAGAGCAAAAGAAATTAAAAGGAGAATCAATATGTGGGATTGCATTAAACTGAAGAACCTCTGTACAGAAAAGGAAACTACCAAGAACCTCAACAGAGAGCCAAAAGAATGAGAGAAAAATTTTTACCAACTGCTCCTCTAATAGAGGACTAATATACAGACAATTCAATAAATTCACAGCTAAGAAAACAAACAACCCAATCAAAAAGGGCTAATTGAGTGCTGTGTGCATTTATGTCTCCACCATCTTTTATCTCATTAAGTTATATGATTACAATGCACTAATAATTTTTTAATAAAAATAAAAAATAAAAACATTAAATGATAAAAAATTGGGCAAGTGAACAAAATGTACACTTCATGAAAGAAAAAATTTAAATGGCATATAAATGTAAGAAAACTGTTCAACATCATTAACAATCAGAGAGATGTAAATCAAAACTACCCTGAGATTTTACCTAACTCCAATGACAATGGCCATCATTCAAAACCAAAACAACAAATGCTGGTGAGGGTGTAGAGAAATTGGCACTCTAATACACTGTTGGTGGAATTGCAAATTAGTGCAATCACTTTGGAAAACAGTATAATGGCTCCTCATAAGAATGAGAACAAACCTACCATATGACCAGGCAATACCAATTCTAGGTATCTACCAAAAAGATGGAAACCAAACTACCAAACTAATGCAGTTGTATCTATATTCATAGCTTCACAATACACAATTGCCAAACTATGGAACCAGCAAAGATGTCCATCAATAGATGCATGGATTACAAAACTATGGGATATGTACTTAATTGAATTTTACTCAACCATAAAGAAGAACAAAATTATGTCATTTACAAGGAAATGGGTGAAAATGGAGAACAGTATGCTAAGTGTGATTAGTCAGTCACAAAAGTAAAAAATCATATGCTCTCTTTAATATACGTAAGCTAGGAAGAAAAAATGGGTCATAGGAGGAACTCTAGATGAGGAAGGAGAAACCTTATATGAGCAAATAAGGCAACCTAACTGAGAATAATGGGAAGAGGGAAGAGGGAAATCCTCTAATGTACATGATTTACATTCACAAAAATATCACATTCAATTATTAGCCAAACATGAGAAGGATGGGGGGAGGATGGGGTAAGACATGGGGAAGGGCTAAATGAGTAATGTTTCCACGTATGCCACTATCATCTTCTACCTCATTAAGATGTATGACTAAAATACACGAATAAAAATAAGTATAAAAGAAAGTGAGATACAAAAAATAGAAAATTAATATATGTTTGAAAAAAGCTATTTCATAACAGTGGGAATAGGAAAGGATATAATATGTTCTTTAAATCACAGTTGTAACCTATCATTCTATTCAATCAAGTTGAATAGATACTTTACAAAAGAAGAGATACAAATGGCCAATAGACTCATGAAAAGATGTTCTTCATCATTAGCCATCAGGGAGATGCAAATCAAAACTACACTGAGATTCCATCTAACCCCAATCAGAGTGGCAAGCATAAAGAAATCAAATAACAACAAATGCTGGTGAGGATGTGGGGAAAGAAGAACTCTTTTACATTGTTGGTGGGAGTGCAAACTAGTTCTGCTACTATGGAGATCTGTGTGGAGATACCTTAGAAAACTGGGGATAGATCCACCATATGATCCAGCTTTACCACTCCTGGGTATTTTTCCAAAGGGGTTGAAATCAGAGAACTACAGCAACATATGCAACTTATGTTCATAGCAGCACAATCTGTAATAGCCAAAATATGGAACCAACCCTGGTCCCCAACAATAGATGTATGGTTTGCAAAATTATGGGAAATACACACAATGGAATTTTATTCAGCTATAAAGAATTGAACAAAATCATGTCATTTGTAAGAAGATGGAAAGTCCTGGAGAGCATTATGTTAAGTAAGATCAGCCAAACACAGAAAGAGAAGGGATATATATTTCCTCTAATATGCCCAAACTAGGGAGTATTGGGGATATCAGAGTGACTCCAGATAATGGAAGGAAAATCTCAGCAAAGTTTGAATGGAAAGCTAGGAGAGGAAGAAGGCTGAACTTGATTAATGAGGGGCTACTTCTGAATATGTGTAAAAGTATGAATATAGCATGGTTACCCTGGGTATTCATTGTTGGGAGCAGGGAAGGGAAAATGGGGGGGCACCAAGTACAGTTTAAATGTATACCATTTACATTCAATAAAAAGAAAACAAAAACAGAATATAAAAGAAAGTGAGAAACAAAAAATAGAAAATTATTATATGTTTGAAAAAAGTTATTTCATAACTCTGGGAATAGGAAAGGATAGAATATGTCCTTTAAATCACAGTTATAGCCTATCATTTATATTTGTATTTTGAATAAATAAAAATTAAACTGCTCACATTTTACAAGAATCATGACTGGTACTTAATAAATGCTTATGGAGCTAAAAGTAATTTTTTATTCATCTCTATGTTAATCTTTGCTAATAGATTTTAAAAATTCCAAGTCTTTTCTTTTAAGGGCATTATTCTTATGCTTTAATTTAAAGCAGAAATAGCAGTTTCTAAAAATAGATAGGAAATGTACATTTTATAACCTATAATTTTTTTAAAGAACTTTATTATTCATTGCATCCTTGAGACAAATACTTAGGATATTCAATTGCTAGTTGTTGGTTGCAAACAATCCTCTGATTTCTGTCCACATCTGGAGGTCTTTTTGAGAAAATTTTCCCCCTGCCCACTCTGGCTATTTTACTGACTCCTAGGTATTATTTCAAGGGAATTGAAATCAGAAAACTATATTGATACACGGATATCTACATTTATAGAGGCACAGTTCACAATAGCCAAATCATGGAACCAACCTCGGTGTCTACTAACAGAAGAATGTAATAAAAAAAGTGTATTCACCCAATGAAATTTTACTTATCCATAAAATAATTATGTAGTTTTTCAGAAAAATGAAGGGAACTAGAGAATATTATGCTAAAAAAGATAACCATTAACAGGGAATTAAGGGTTGAATTTTTTCTCTCATATGTATAGACAGAAATTGGAAACAAAAGTTATTTTGCATTAATGAGGAAAGTTCCCAGTAGAATATTGGGAAAGAATTTGGAAGGGAAAGGGGAGGAAGAAAAGAATTGCTGAAGAAAATAGATCAAAGGATGCTATATTTATACATAAAGCTATTAATACCAGTCTCAATATTATTTATGGGGAAAGAGCAGTCTGGGACTCAGAGAGAAACCTGCCATGTGCTGTGTGCATGTATGTTCTATCACTGTGAACCTCAGTATGATTAACTACAATACAACAATAAAAGTATATAAAATTCAAGAAAATTGTTTGAAGAGCAGAGAAAATCAAATTTCTACATTTAACTATTAAGAACCTAAAAAAAGAGGTATTCTGAAGAATTTATGTTGTACTTAATTCAAACCTAGGCAAAATGAAGACTTCTGGATTTCAGATGTTGGAAGACATTTTAAATTTTCTAAAATTGAAGAAAAAATGATTAGCAAACTAGCATATCTTTCTCAAAAAGTATATTTGTTTCCTTTATATGCTTTTAAGTTGGTTAGAAAACTAAAGTAAATGTGTATAAATATAAGTTGGATATAAAGATATTATTTCTATTTAATTTAATAATTAAATTAAATATTTATAACAGCATAATTCACAATAACCAAGTTATGAAACCAACCTAGGTGTTCATCAACCGATGAATGGATTACAAAATTAGGGGATATAGACACAAGGGAATTCTCCTCAGTGATTAAGAAGAGCCGGATGTGGTGGCGCACGCTTGTAATCCCAGCATTCAGGAAGCTGAGATTGGGGGGTCATGGTTCGTGGACAGCCTCAGCTACTTAGTGAGGCCCTCCACACTTAGTGACACCCTGTTTTAAAATAAAGAATAAAAAATAGGGCAAGGGGTGTAGCTCAGAGGTCGAGTGCCCCTAGGTTCCATCAACACACACACACACACACACACACACACACACACCAAAAAAAAAAAAAATCAAGAAGAATAAAATTATGTCAAGTGTAAGAAAATGGATGAACCTGGAGGACATTATGTTAAGTGAGGTTCCCCCATTATAGAATGTGAAGAGTTATATGTTTCCCCTCATATCTAAAAGTGAGAGAGTAACTCAGATATACGTGTGTATTTTCGATAATGGAGGAGAAATTCCAACGGAGCTCTGGATGTGGAGGTGGAGGTGATCTAGGTAAAAGGGATGGTGTGGGAAGAAGACGAATCAGTGAAGGATCACTTTCATTGACATTTTAGACACAGGTAAAAATACTCAGGTTGATTAAATATCCTGTTTGGGGAAGGGGGAAATTGAGAGGGACCCAGGAGAAAGCCCACCAAGTGCTGTTTGCATGTCTGTCAACATCACCATGAACTACAGAATATAGTTTTGGTGTAATTTTGTTCTTCTTGATAACAGAGTAGAATTCCATTGTGTGTATATCTGATAATTATGATGTGAGACTATAATGCACAGATAAAAATATAAAAATTTAAATGAAAAATTGTCTGACATATATTAGTAATATCATACTGGATATTAAAACAGTTCTTAAAAGCAGAAGAATACACAAGTAGATAGTCTATTATCTATTAGAATAATGATGCCATTACACATCAGTGGCTTTCAGAAAACCCCAATTTTCATAACTAATAGCATAAAAATGAAGACACAAAGTCTCAGTATGATTTTGGAAAGATTCCAACCTTGCAGTTACCCTGGGAAGGGCTCAGGTTCCTCAGATATCCATAGTTCACACTTTTGGTATCCAGTGGCCCAGGAAAAGTCTGACACATGCATTGGGTACATGTACAGGAATATTATTGAAATTTTATTTGATGAAGAATAAATTTGGAAAAATAATTGAAAGTTTCACCAAAATGGGAATATTGGGTTTTGGCATATTCCAAATTGGAATCCTATGCAACACTTAAAGTACATACATTGTAGCTTTACATTTGAGTAAAAAAAAATTAGAAGTTATTCAATCACTCAAGGGAGTCTATATGATTTAGAGTTTAAACAAAATTTTAAATATTAGACCAAATAATACTGTATTTTGTGTACATTTATGTATACATATGTATGTACATATATATTTTTAGGTATGTGTTTATGCAGGTATTACATATGTGCTTATACACATGCATATCTACACATGCATACACACATAGGGACAGATACATACTAGGTTTACCAGACAGGAGAAAGAGAAAACAACTGGAAAAGTAAAAAATCAACAAAAACTAATTTAAATTAAGAAGTAGAAGTATTATTTTAAACATTTCAAGAGAGACAGAAAAGCCTATGAATTTGCCAATTGGAACTATATATTTATTCTGAGTCAAAGATTTTAAAAATTGCAACATGCTTTTATAAAATCTTATGGTAAATTAAGTAAATAAATACTTGCTGTATCTATTTATAATAATATAGCACACATTTCAATAAATACATCAGTACAAAAATATGCAAAATGTTTTCCAAAAGATTCAAGATTATATTTATAATGCCATAAATGTGTAAACTCATTTTTCTCTAAAAGAAAAACCTGCCCAGGCAATTTGTGATATTTTTAGTGAGAGAAAATGCAGAAGATCCAGTTTACCATGTTGTAGACTTGATATTAAGGACATTTATCTTAAAAGTAACCTTTTGTCTGTTTACCCAAAGAACTGCTAATTTGAGAAAAATCTGATTAGTTCTACCCAGAGTTACATTCAATTTTAATGGAGATAACATTTGCTTCTAACTGAGTAGGCAGAACTGCTTCTCTCTTTTTACACTTAGCTTCTTTCGATCATTCTTTATAAGTTCAGGGCAAATGTAATCACTTTAATGCCACTGATCTTAAAATTGATGGCAAGTCCTGGCAGAACTTCCATTATAGGATAGATCCTATATTACTATGTAATATTTATGATATTGCCCATTTTCTCTTTTTTCCTGGTGTATGTTTGGGCAAGAATGGATATTAGAGAAAGGATTGTAATTTTATCTCAAAACATCCTGAGTTATTGAGGGAAAATAGTCATTATACAATTGGCTAAAAATTTTGAAAAATGAGATCGGAGCTAAACCAAATAGACATGAAAGATTTTCTAAACACGAGTTATTTCTTTCTCATGAAAACAAACAGCCCAAACCTCACTTCTACATGTAAACCAATCTTTCTCTCTGTCAGGAACACTGAGAGGAAGTGTAAGCATCTTTTAGACATTTGTTTTAAGAACTCGGTCCATCTTTGACAGACTAATTGCTTGTTTGATAACGAGAAGTCCCAATGACAGATAATGATCCCCGTTGGTTAAACAATCCTTCTGCTGGTGATGTCATCTGTGCTGGCGTTGGAAGGAGTTTCTGAAAAATGCTTTCCACTTAAAAGGCACTTTCTATCTGATGGAAACATTGATTAGTCCCCCAGTTTCCATTTTAAAAAATAGTAAAATAAATACACATTAAAGATCTTGAAGAAGTGCCTATATTTTCCCTATGTATGTAATTAGTTTCAAAACTTGGCTGCTTTACTTATATTCCCAACTTTGATTATAAGTCCTCAGACATCAGAGTGTCAGGGCTATTGGCGCAACCCACAATTTGATCTTCTTGAGTGATTTTCTTTCTCTCTTGGGATATTTGCTTTTTGAAATGAAGAGAAAGTTAAACTTCAAAGCATATTGTGAAACAAAAAACAAACAAAATTATGTGGTTCTTCATACTTCCTTGTGTTCAATGAAAAGATAATTTGTTATTTCCTCACTTCCGTAAGGGCAGCTATGGCATCAATGATCAATTGAAGTGCATATGTGTTTTGATGTAGACCTCAGAGTGTGTGTGTTAGAGGTTGCATTAATGGTAAGTGATCACATTGAATGCCTGTCTAAAAGAACAGACACAGAGGTGAAGGATCCAGAATTCACGTCCTCTTTGGATTTCTTGAAAAACCTTAATAAAGTTACTGTGGGGAGAGAGAATACAAAATTTAGATCCATCAAATTTTGGGACCTCATGTAACTGAGAAACAATCTCATGTATTAAGAGATGCCATCTGTGCTCCTCCAAATAGTGGAGCTAGCACCACCAATGGGTGACCATTACAAAGAAATAATTTTTACATCAACACACAGAGGAACTTTGTCACATCTAAAGATACAATTGTTGATGAGGAAGTGAAATTTCTGCTGCTCATTTTACTTACAAAGCTAGAGAAAGATCATTCAGAGATTTTCTTTTCATACTCTTCAAGCATTGGAAAATATGTTTTTGCTTTTCTCTCTTTGCATTTGACATCTGGTTTGTTCGACCTGTGCTGGAGTCCAAGTTAGGCACTGAAAAATATTTTTTAGTGTGACCTCCAGATCAGTTTTCTTAGAGAAAAGGGTTGATAGAACTGATGAAAACAGAAGCATATAATCTGTTCCAAAGATCCATTGATCCATTGGAAATATGGTTTCTAAATTGGTATTACACAAGAGTAAAAGCAAGACAAAGTTCCTTCATTGTTGAAATCTATCAAACATTTAAAAAGGGAAGACTGTCAATCTTATATTACTTCAGAAATTAGAAAAAGAAACACTTTCTCAACCTGTTTTATGAAATGAACATAACTCAGATGGAAACCAGAGATATTATGAGAAAAAAGAAATTACAGATTACATTTTTGAATATATATATAGATTAAAGAGATATTTTAAGATTATTTACAAAGTTAATCAAGAATTATTATTTTTTTATGTGTGTGGTACTAGAGATTGAACTCCACCAGTCCAGATTTTTATTCTTTATTTTGAAATAGAATCTCACTAAGTTGCTGGATGAAAACCTCTGATCATCCTGTCTCAGACTCCCAAGTACTGGGATTTCAAGTGTGCACCACCAAGCCTGGATAAATTGAAAATTATTTAAAAGGGATATATCATGATCAAGTGGCTTAATGCAAGATTACAAAGATAAATGATTATTTTAACATCTAGTTTACTACTAAAAAGAAAAAAGAAAGAAAAGCCTACTATCCCAATTTTGTAAGTATTTAACAAAATGTATTACTTTTTATGGTATATAAATAATCAAGGCAGAGAGAACAACAGGGAACCTCTTCAATCAGATAAAGATAATCATCAAAGTAAAAGTTAATATCATTCCTAATGAGGAAGCATTAAATGATTTCTAAGTTAGAATTAGAAATAAGGCAAAGATATCTATTCTTAAAACCTTATTAAACACAGTACTTTTGATATTACCTACTATAATAAAATGAGAAAACTACTACAGATGAAGGTATTAGAAAGGAAAAGGTAAAACATCGTGAATTAATGATTATTTATATAGAATATATTAAGCATATACCAGGTGTCTGTTAGAATTTATAAGAGCTTATTAGGGTCACAGTAAATAATGTCAGTCCTTATGAATTAATTTAACAAATATAATGCAAAACCTCTGCCAAGAAAACAATAAAATGCTACTGGAAGAAATAAAAGAATTAATGAAAAAGAGAAATAAATATACTTCACACATTATAGAATGTGCAGTCTCAACAAAATCAATGTATAGATGAAGAAAATCCCAATCAAATCAAAATACTTTTTTTCAGGAGACATTGAAAAGCTAATTCTAAGCTGGGTGTGGTGGTACATGCTTGTGTTCCTAGTCTTGAAAGATTGAAGCAGGAAGATCAGAGGTTTCAGGCCAACTATAGCAACTTAATGAGATTCACAGCAAATTAGAGAGACTCTGTTTTAAAACAAACAAACAAACATCAAGTAAATAAAGGCTGTAGGTATCGCCGAGATGTAGAAAATATCAGGTAAATAAAGGCTGGAGGTGTAGCCGAGGTGTAGAATGCTCAGCCAAGAGCATATAGCAAGCCTAATCCAACCAATAACAACCAAAGAAATAGAAACGGCAATAAAAATTCTTCCACCAAAGAAAAGCCCAGGCCCAGATGGGTTTTCAGCTGAATTCTACAAAACCTTCAGTGAACAACTAATACCAATACTTTATAACTTGTTCTGGGAAATTGAAAGAGATGGAACTCTCCCAAATTCCATCTATGAGGCCAGTATCACATTAATCCCCAAACCAAATAAAGACACCTCAAGAAAGGAAAACTACAGACCAATATCCTTAATGAACATAGATGCAAAAATTCTAAACAAAATACTAGCTTTACGCATTCAAAACTATATCAAGAGAATAATACACCATGACCAAGTCGGTTTCATCCCAGAAAAACAAGGCTGGTTCAACATAGGCAAATAAATACATGTTATTTACCACATAAATAGAACCAAGAACAAAATCCACATCATCATAGCAATAGATGCTGAAAAGGCATTCGACAAAATCCAACACCCATTTATGGTAAAAACACTGCAGAAAATTGAGATAGAAGAAACGTACTTCAACATCATTAAGGCAATATACTATAAACCCAAAGCCAACATTATATTGAATGGGGAAAAACTGCAAGAATTTCTGGTAAAGTCAGGAACAAGACAAGGATGCCCACTATCACCACTCCTTTTCAATATAGTCCTTGAGACTCTTGCTGCAGCAATAAGACAAGAGAAGGAAATCAAAGGAATTCACATAGGAAGAGAGGAATTAAAACTATCCTTATTCGCAGATGACATGATCCTTTATCTGGAAGACCCAAAGAACTCACCTAAAAGACTTCTGGAGTTGATTGACAAATTCAGCAAAGTCGCAGGATACAAAAATCAACCTAAAGAAAACAGTGGCTTTTCTTTATACCAACAACGAATCTACAATGAAAGAAACAAAGAAAACAATTCCATCACTATAACCTCAAAACCAATAAAATACCTAGGAATAAACCTAACACAAGATGTCAAAGACCTC
This sequence comes from Muscardinus avellanarius, assembly GCF_963383645.1. Classification (NCBI taxonomy): domain Eukaryota; kingdom Metazoa; phylum Chordata; class Mammalia; order Rodentia; family Gliridae; genus Muscardinus; species Muscardinus avellanarius. Next base: position 90,919,271 of record NC_137798.1, on the reverse strand, counting down.
TACAACAAAAACTATAAAACATTAAATAGGGACTTCTGGGAAGATGGCGACCAAGAAAAGCGGGGCTTAAGAGCCCCGCTAACAACCAATCTCCATTACCACAAAATCAGCGCCTTTCATAGCCAGAAAACACCATCACCAGAGAAACAAAAAAATCACCAGGCTCCACAGAGAAAGCGGACTGAGAACAGAGCTCAGAGCCACAGAGGAGATACACCAGCCTCACGCTTGAGGATGCGGCAGCAGCGCCATACTGCCAGCGACAGCGGCAAATTCACTGGAAGGCTACAGCAAGCCGTGGTGAGCCGCTACGGAACAGCCAGGTGGGATTTTTCGGCACAGGGAGCATCTAAAGCTCCCAGTGGCTGAGCTCAGCACACGCTGCAGGGACTCAGAGTGGAACTCAAAACCAGAGAAGAAAAATTACGCCAGCCTCACGGCCGAGGGCATGGCAGCGGCGCCATATTGCCACCGGCGGCAGCAGCAGCGAATTCACCGAGTCCAGTACAGCTGCATCTGCGTACTCAAGAAAAGTGAGTCAAATTGCGGGCCACAGAGGAGAAATCCCAGTACTGTACTCCATGGGACTTGACCCAGTGGGGGAGTGGTGGTGGCAGAGATATCATACCATAGGAGAACACCCAACCTGGCAGCCCCCATAGTATAAAGCAGCCTCTATCGACTCCCTGAGTCGAAGACTCTGTGATACAACCCAGTAAAGGAGGAGTGGGGTCAGAGATACTACAGACTCGAGATCCAGAGCACCTTAAGTGAAGTCATAGTGACCCAAGGGAAGAACCCAGAGAAGGCACAAACTTCCAAAATCATGGGAAAAAGGAATAAAACTGGAGCAATGAATGCCCAGAACCCCACAACATCAGAACCCAATAAAAAAGAAAATCAGAGATTTCTAGAAGATCAAATCAGGAAAATAACTGTAGAAATAATAGAGGTGCTTCGAAAAGAATTCAAAGAGAGCCCAAAAGAGATAAAGGATGCAATTAATGAAGTAAAGGCCTCAATTCAAAGCATGAACAACCGATTAGACCACATGGAGAACAGAATCTCTCTCTTAGAAGATGATCATTCCAAAAATGAATGCATAGTTTCTAATCTAGAAAAAAATATCCAACAGCAGGAATCTGACATTGAAGAAATATGGGCCCATTTTAAGAGAGCTAACCTAAGAATAATTGGAATGAGGAGGGAAAAGAAAGTGAAACCAAAGGGATCAACAATCTCTTCAAGGAAGTAATAGAAAATTTTCCAAACATAGAGCAAGAGGTTGATACACAGGTCCAGGAAACTTATAGAACTCCCTTTAGACAGGTTCGGAGAAGAGGATCCCCACACCACATAATTGTCAAAATGACCAGTGTGGAAGCCAAGCAGAGAATCTTAAAGGCAACAAAAACAAAGGGCCAAGTGACATTCAGAGGCAAACCAATTAGAATCACTCCAGACTTCCCAAACCAAGTCATGAGAGCCAGAAGGGCTTGGAGTAACATATTCCAAACTCTGAAAGAAAACAACTTCCAGCCAAAAATTTCCTACCCAGCAAAACTTTCTATCAAATTAGATGGAAAAATAAGAAGCTTCCATGACAAACAGAAACTGAAGAAATTTATGTCTTCAAAACCAGCGCTAGAGAAAATACTCAAAGAGATTAACTACAAAGAAGAAATAGGTAACACACACCAGAACCAGAGAAACAAGATTTTCCATCCAACAGACAACTAAGATTGGTTATCAGTGGAGATCCATTATTTATGTTAGTCTTTTACCTATCTCTAAATTGTATTGTTTGCCTTTATTGTTGTTAATTTTTAGGATTTCTAGTTGGAATATTAATATACCTTCAGATATAGCATTTGGAAATATTTTATCCCATTCTATTAGTAACTTTTAACTCTGTTTACATTGTCTTTGGATATACAATTTATTTTTTAGGGAGTTTGTATACCCTTTTGTTGCCTGTGCCATTGAAATCATATCCAAGAAATCACTGCCAATGTCAATATTGTGAGGTTTTATGACCCAGATTTTCTTCTAAAAGTTTATAGTCTTAAGATTTATATTTAGGTCTTTTATCTATTTTGAGTTAATATTTGTATATGGGATTAGGTAAGGGTCCAATTTTATTCTTTTCCATGTAAGTATTATTTTTCAACAATATTTAGTTAAAAGATTATTATTTCCACCACCAAATGTTCGTGGAAACCTTGTCAAAAATAACTTGACAATATAGGGAAGAATTTAGCTCTAGGCTTTTATTTAACTCCAATGATTTATATATCTGCCTTTAGAACAGTACTACACTGTTTCAATTATTGTAGCTTTATATGGTTTGAAATCAGAAAATATATATCTTCTAGCTTTGTTCTTTTTCAAGATCGTTTTGGATATCTAGAGTCCATATTCCATATTAGGATAGATTTTTTTCTGAAAAACAAATATATAAATATATGATAGTTTCACCTAAAAATAGAAAAAAAATTCTCTGGTAAGAAAGAAAGCAAAAAGAAATATTGAAATGTTATCTTTAAGTCATCAAAAGCTTGGTATCAGACAAATGAAACTGTTATGTGAAATTATCATTTTTAATTTTGGATAAATTGCTATAATACTAGATGTCAACAACTAAGCCAAGCATTGGAAGGAGGTATGGGGAGAGAATGGGGTGGGGATCGGGTGTGGGCTGACTGGGTGATGTGTGCATGTATGTCTACAAAAGTGTGTATCCCACTATGATGTATGAATACAGTGCACCAAAAAAAAAAAACATTAAAGAAAGAAATTGAAGAAGACCTTGGAAGATGGAAAGATTTCCCATGCTCATGGATAGACAGAATAAATATCTTCAAACTGGCCATTCTGCCAAAACTGATCTATAGATTCAATGCAATTCCCATTAAAATACCAGCGACATTCTTCAGAGACCTACAAAAATCAATCATGAACTTTATATGGAGAAAGAAAAAACCTAGAATAGCCAAAGCAATTCTCAACAATAAGAAACATGCAGGAGGCATTACAATCCCAGACTTCAAACTATTCTATAGAGCAATAGTAGTAAAAACAGCATGGTACTGGCACAATAACAGATATACTGACCAGTGGATTAGAATAGAAGGTATAGAAACAAACCCACACATCTTTAGTCAATTAATCTTTGACAAAGTGGCCAAACACACACTCTGGAGAAAAGATAGCCTTTTCAACAAGTTTAGCTGGGAGAACTGGCTAACCATTTGTAAAAAGATGAATCTAAACCCCTATATCTTACCAAACACAGGAATCAACTCAAGATGGATCAAAGACTTAGAAATTAGACCTGAGACTGTGAAGTTAGTAGAGGAGAGCAATGGTTCAACACTACAACATATTGGAACAGGCAGTAACTTTCTCAACAAAACCTCTAAAGCTCAGGAAATTAAAGCAAGAATAAAGAAATGGGATAGCATCAAACTAAAAAGTTTCTCCTCATCAAAGGATACTATCAATACCCTAAAGAGGAAGCCTACAGAATGGGAAAGGATCTTTACCAGCCACCATTCTGATAGGGGGCTAATATCCAGAATATACAAAGAGCTCAAAAGACTCTACACTAGCAAAACAAACAACCCAATCAAGAAATGGGCAAAGGACCTAAATAGACACTTCACAAAAGAAGAGATACAAAGGGCCAATAGATACATGAAACGATGTTCTTCATCACTGGCCCTCAGGGAGATGCAAATCAAAACTACACTGAGATTCCATCTAACACCAGTCAGAGTGGCAAGCATAAAGAAATCAAACAACAACAAATGCTGGCAAGGATGTGGGGAAAGAGGAACTCTTTTAAACTGTTGGTGGGAATGCAAACTAGTTCAGCCACTATGGGGATCTGTGTGAAGATTCCTAAAAAAGGTGGGAATAGATCCACCATATGATCCAGCTCTATCACCCCTGGGTATCTTTCCAAAGGGGTTGAATTCAGAGAAATACAGCAACATATGTATACCTATCTTCATAGCAGCACAATTTGTAATAGCCAAAATATGGAATCAACCCAGATCACCATCAACAGATGAATGGATAGCAAAACTGTGGGAAATACACACAATGGAATTCTATTCAGCCATAAAGAAGAACAAAATTATATCATTTGCAAGAAGATGGAAAGCCCTAGAGAACATTATGTTAAGTGAGATCAGCCAAGCACAGAAGGAGAAGGTACATATGTTTCCTCTAATATGCCCTAACTAGGAAACACAAAGGATACCAGTGGGACTCCAGATATTGGAGGGGAAATACTAGCTAAGTTTGAATGGAAAGATAGGAGAGGAGGAAGGCCGATCTTGATTAATGAGGGTCTACACCTGAACATGTACCTGCCACAGGATTCAGCACTTCCAATCCTAGGTATTTTTCCTGGAGAAATAAAAACTTATGCTCACATTTAGACTGTACTAATATTTTCATTATGCCTTTTTGTAAATTAGCCCCAAACTGTTAAAAACACTCTTAATGTTCATCAATAAGATAATGAGTATAAAATTGCTGTTCATTCATCCAATAGGATTCTACTATGCAATAAAAAAATCAACTTTCAATATCTGTGAAAATATGGGTCAATTTTGAAAATTTTATGTTGAGAAAAATAAGTCTGTACATTGATACAGAAGGGTTTCAGAAAGCCTGGCATGGTGGCACATGCTTGTAATCCCAATATTTGGGAGGCTGAGACAGGTGGGTCACAGTTTGTGGATAGCCTCAGCTACTTAGTGAGGCCCTTTGCAACTCAGTGAGATCCTGTTTCAAAAAATAAAAAATAAAATACAGGTCTGGGGATATAGCTAGGAGGTAGAATTCCCTTGGGTTCCTTCTCCAGTACCACATATACAAATAAATGAAGGATTTCATAAAAGAACAGACTGTTCCCTCTAATGAGCTCAAGAACAAACAGATTAATCTATAGCAAGAGAAAAGAACACAGTTGTCTAAGGCAGGGACTAGACTGGGTCATACAAGTTATAATAAAAATCTTTGAGATCATAATAGAATGAGTATAACATGTATTGGTAACCTTTAAATTGTATATTTAAAATTGGTACATTTATATTGAGGGTAAATTTGTTATCTATTTTCACTCTTTATGGGTAAATATAAAAGCTAGAAGAGTTAAGAAGCAATTTTAGTTCTCTCTTCAGATGATGGTAATTCAGAGAGAAATGTGAGAAATGATGCTGGTGGAGAAGTTAGATTTAGGAATCTAGTTTAAAGATGAAGCTGGCAGAAATTGCTGATGGATCTGACTACAAGAGGTAAAAAGATAAAGACTGGAGTGTTTTGTTCAGTAAGGCCATGTAGGCAGTTGGCATTCCCACTTCAGAGTCTGTGGAAAATAGGAAATAGTGCTTGGGAGTGTGTGTGTATGAAGGATCAACAATTCTTTCTTTTCCACGCTAGGTTTGCAATGCATTTCCAATTCTTGTAAGAAGCAGAGATATCAAGCAGGAACTTGCATAGTTTTGTCTTTGATGCAGGATGTAGACACTTTAAATCACTAGTAAATAAATTATACTTAAGGGCATGGGATTTGAAATACAGTCACCAGGTATAAGTTGTAGAGTGTTCCAGTTCCTGTGCATGACTAAATTAGAATTCTCTGAACACAGGGTTTTTTGTCTGTTTATTTTCTCTCTTTTCTTTTTAAATCTTTACAGCAGAGTATCTTACAAAGAAAAGGTTCTCACTAAATGTTCATTCAGTGTATCAATAGTGAATGAGTAAGAGGAAATAAATTTTTTCTTGCCTTGAATTCTTTTGAGAAAAGAAACCAAAAGCAAAATAATAAACTGATAAATCCTCAAGTGAGAAATGAATCTGAATCAGCATGCAAATATTTGCCAATGCCTTCATATTATTTATAAGAATAGGATATCATATACTAAGTTGATTACAACATGTAAAGAACTTTGGGGCTTAGGATAAAAATCATGGTTTGGAGTTTGGCTTTATCATGGAAAAAGTAAGATTTGGAGCAAATTGCTCAATGATATTGTTTTCTCCTTTTAGAAATTGGGATAATAACTACATACCTTATGTGCAATCATTTTATAGATCAAAAGGGATAAATAGACTAAAGCGCCTTACATGTATGTGGTCAAGAGAAATGTAGATGTTGGTCATTATCACTGTATTTCTTTTTATTAGTTATCACAATTAAAGGTCCAAAGTCACATTTTTATCAGACTATTTTCATAGCAATCTTATTAAGCATTACATGAAAATGAGCATTAGTGCTCCTTGAATTTTAGTTTGCATTATCAGATAGAAAAGTTGAAAAGCATGCATCTTAGATGGAAGAAACTAACCTAAACGAGAAAAACTTGGTGAGTAGTTTCTTCAAGGCCATTCTTCTCTGAAACCCCACAAACTATGCTAATCAACCCACTGGCCTTGGCCCACAGGTGGAAAGAGACATTGACTGAGATGTTTTAACACCCTCAGTGAATTGGATTCTCCTTGGGCTGAGTCATAAAGAGATTTCACTTGGCTGTATTCTTAGCCAAAGGTACAAAGCTAGCAGACCCTATTTCAGGAGAATAGCATCAACTTTCCTGACCTGTTTCTGTCAAAGTGGAAGATAGATGAAGTCTGAAAGCAGCCATGCCTGACATTGAGGGGTAAGCTACTGCTGCCTCACCCAGAACGTTGGGCATACATCTGTGGTCCAATACCAAAGTCACTTCCCCAGCCCAGGTGGTAGACAGCACTGGATTTACACAGCTGGGGCAGATCACACTGGCATGAAAGTATCATGGAATATATCACGAGTGCATGTGCAAAAACAGCTGCTGTAGACTGGCTAGCCAAACCACATGGCGCAGCCCTGGGACTCCATGAAACCAAGTTAACAGTGACAGTCTCCCTGGGAACCTGTTTAGTCCTGAAAGCGCAGCAGCCTCACATGGCCTGGCCAAGTGCAAATGCAGATTGTGCTCCTAGGTTGGGATTGGAATTATTGCTCTATGCTTATTATCTTGTGACCTTATGCAATATTCTTTCATTGTTCTACTCTGTTCTTCATGTGTCAAATTGAAAGATCTTATTAGCTGTTTGTGTGAAATAGTTTAAAGATCATGTGATCCTGTTTATAGACTATCTATCCTGTAGTTTGGCACATATTAGGTGTTTAAAATTACTTAATCTCATCATGCTTACTTTTGCTACAGTTTAAATCAATGCTCATTAATAGGCATACAATGTCTAATTTAATTTTTTTAATTTTTATTTTCCACATTTAAAAAATAGTAAAAAAGGGCTAACATAAATTCCAATGAATATTTTATTAAATATAACAAATATTTGCCATTAATAAGTAATTGAAATAAGTAATTGCCATTAATAAGTACTGAAAATAAGTAATTAATAAGTAATGCATTGATGAAGTCATTTTAATTTTTGTTTATATATAAATAAAGTAAAAAGAGATAAAAATTCAGTTAGCATAACTTGTCACATTTTAAGTGCTTCGGTCACATGTGTCTATAGTATTGGACAGTGCGAGTCTAGAGGAATTTTGGTTTGGAAAATGGAGAGATGCAGGAAGTATAAAGTTAGATAAGCTAAGGCTTGCCAGCTGCTAAGATAAAAACAAGAAGTGGAGTGACTGATCAAAAATAGTGTTGAATTTGGTACCTCAAAAAGAGAGTTAACATTTTGTAGAAATAGGGAAGTGGCAGTGATTTAAAGGGCAGGTGGATCTGAGACTAAATGTTTAATTGTGTAGATTTATAATGATACCAAGAATCCTCTACAGAGATAAGTTCATGTGTCCCCATGAAGCTCAAGTAAGAGGTCTTCTTTTCAAGCAAGGATGGTCATGGATGAGTTCTTCAAGACTCAGACTTTAGAGAGGACTATACAGTAGGGGCTAAAGAACTTTAGATTGCCTGTATTTAATATGTGGAAGAAAGAGAAGTCAAATGCCAAAGAAACACACAAATAAGGCAAAAAGGAGAACAATCAAGTATATGTAATATCGTGGAAGCAAGGTTGCTAAAGAGATATGAGGAGGAATAAAGAGAAAAACAGTGATCTGGTGGCACCTGCTGCATCTCCCCTTGCTTGGCCTCTGTTAATGCCTGAACTCCCTGCTGTCTGCACTCTCTGTGTTTGTCATACACTCTTCTGCTCTACCAGTCATGGAAAAAATTGTCACTTATTTTCTTGCTCAAATTACACACAATTTTATAAATTTTATCAAATGAAACAAGTTTATTAACAGTTCCAATAAACCTGTAAATGCCTAACTATTACTTCCAGTGAGCTCAGCATTAGAGGCACACAGAAAACAAGGTCTTTACTTCTTTGGACTCTTCCTCTCTGGTTTATATTCTACTGCTTCTGAGGGAAAATTGCTAGTTCTCATCAACTTTAAACCAGTGTTTGTAAAGGAGTAATGATTACTTTCCCACATTAGGTAAACATCTTTATCAATCTAGGAACTTGTCCAGGAGATAAGGGATACTCAGTGTTCTACCTCTCATAATTCTCTGAATTTCACCTTCCTGGGATGGACTCCCCAGGGCTTCTTCAACTCCCAGAGTTATTGTCTATCTTCCTAAGACCCCTATCAAGTATCTAGAGTAATAGTTCCTAAAAGAAAATTCAAGTGATGTTAAGTAATATTCATCATTGGCTTGTTTGGTACCATATAATTTATTTTTATGATTTCCGTCTATGTTGATTAACACTAAGATTTAAACTTATGAATGAATTTTCTTTAAACAAAATAAAGTAAATAAAATTCTAAGTTAAAAAATTCAATTGAATTTAAAAATCAAGTAAATAAGAGTTTCAGCTCCTTATGACTTAGGGCAAAATCATAGGGCCTTAAGTTAAAAAAACAGAATTAGAAAATGAGAAGAGAACATGAATCCTTAGTACCAATTAGACTTCATGGCTGAAACTCTATATTCTAAATTCTGCAGAAAGAATGTTAGCTATATTCTTTCATAGTTTGAAAGAGCAGCATTGGTATCAAGAACTGAGAATTTTTTGATTTCTCCATTACTTGCAAGTGAAAAAGTTAGTTTCTTGGTTGTGTAGAAGAAGGTTTATTCATTAACAATGGTACTTAGTATACTACTTTCATGTTGGTTTCCCCTCATGCCAATTCTCATTGGGCAAGGTGAAGAGGATTTGATGTTGCCTGTACATCCAGTGGCTTGTGCTACAGAAAAGAAACCTTCAGCTTAAAAAAATCTCAATCTTTTCAATGAGAAGAAAGTATACATTTCTGTGTTTTGGAGTAAGAGGTATTATGTTTGTTATTTTGGACTGAGCATTCTTGTGCCTTCCTCAAAGAAAGACATTATCTCTGTTCTCACTAAACAAATATTAATCAGTTGGTTCTCACTTCACAAGACATGCTGAAGTATGATAGACTTGTGGCTAACTTCTTCCAGCAATCAGTATCTTAAGAGATGAGAGCAAAAATGCTATTATGACCATCATGATGTATGATATACTCTGAATAATTGACACATTTATTCACAAGCTGAAAACCATTCAGCTACTCTTTCTTTTGGGTTTCTATATTTATAGAAATGACTCATTAATTACACTTGAATTCTTTCATTAAAATAGGTATAAAAGAATCAGATATATTAAAGCATAAACTTATGACCATGCAGAATACATTTTGTTACTGATAAGACTTGCCAATTTTCTAATATTTATTTGAAGGAAAAAAACAATTATAAAACCTGATGGATCTTGAGCTAAAAAAATTTATATCTAAATGTGCATTTTAGGGTTCTGTCGCATGCTGTAATCACACTTACTTTGTGCTGGCAAAGACTGACATTTTTCAATCATGCCTGAATCTTTCAATGTAAAAATATCTTCAGCTGAGTGCACATCAAAAGATTCAACTGATCACTCCTTATATAGATTTTTTATTTGCCTTTAGACGTTTGTTGCATCTGCTGCATGTGTCTGAAAAGGTGTGATTTTCCTTTGCTTAGTGGGGAAAACTCACATGATTTTTATTGGTAAATTTTACTATATTTATATATGTATATATAAATATATATGTACATATAACAAATTAAAATTGTGTAGCAAGCATGAAATCCAGTTTCATAATGTACACACAATTCATTAGTCTAAATCTTAATTTTAAGACAGATTTAATCTGTTTCTTGTAAACAGAATATCATTGAGTAGACAAAATGCAGAGTGGTTAGCTTGGGAGAAATGCGGTTAGTGCAACCATTAATAAGTAAGTTTAATAATTGATTTAATCAAGATGGTGGCTATGAGTAGATTTAAATAATTTTTTCTATATAGTTTTTTGTCTGGTGGCACTTTTGAATAGGCAATAATACAAAATTGGAGATAGTGAATTAGCTTCTAGTAGGAGAGTTATAGATCTTAGCATACTTAAATTCATCAAAGATGAAGCATAGATTTGGCTGATTTATTCATGTTCTGCTTTTTGAAAGACACAAGTGTCCCCAAGAATATAAAGTTGTCTAGGCTAGCCCAGATAATTACCCTATTTGGAAAGTCAAATGGAAAAACTAAAGGCAAGTGAAAAAAAAGGTTCCAAAGTTTGTGAGATGTTCCATTGACTGCAAAAAATATTGAAAGGATGAGAAAATCAGTGTTCAGATACTTTTTTAATGTTTTACATTGTAGCCTATAAATATATTCTTTAATTTTATTTTGGGGCATTAGTCAACTTTAATTACTACAGATAATAATAGCAGATAATTTTTGACAAGTTATTGAATAAATATCTGAATAAATAAAAAACTTTGCTAATTAAAATTTATATTTGTAAATTAAAATATTGTTATGTAAGACTTTAAATGCATATTTAATTGGGACCCTAACGCAATAATCTGTTAATTTTTGTTGCAGTCTTTTAATTTGATTTTTGACTCCTTGTTTTTCTATTTTCCTCTATTTCTTCAGTAGCCACATTACACTTCTACCATGCAAACTATTCTGAGTATATTCTCCTATATTTTTCTCCATGCTCTAATAAGAGCACTATGGATATATATGAAGAGGTTTTGTCATTTTTTGTGTAAAAACGTCACAATATCATAAATTTGTTTTGATATTTTTTATTTCTTACTTATTTTTTTAAAAGTCACTTCCTTTTAACTTAATATTTGAATTATTTTTTTAAATGAATTTATAATACTATCCTATGACGTGGATATACTACATTTTATGCATTTCCCAGAAATGATATGTATTTTGTTTCCAGATATTTTGAGAATTATTAACATTGCTATGGTATGTTTCCATATGCACACATATATTTGTACAAATGCTTTTATTTATATAAATAGATTTCTAGGATATATGGCATTGTAAGATAAAAGATATATGTATCATAATTTTAAATATTCACTTTTCCTTCAGCTTAAAGTGGAGTAACTTTGTGATAATCAGCTTTCCATCACTATGACAAAATACTAAGAAAATATGACTTAAAGGAGAAAATATTTACTTTTGTTCATGTAATTTTTTAATTATATCTGCAAGAATGCTGAGAAAAATAGGTATGGATCCTTTAACCTCCATGGATTAAGCCCTTGATGCGACTGATGGGTTAAGAGTCCTCATGGTCTAATCACTTCCTAAAAGCTCCTCCTCTGAACACTACTGTATTTGGTACCAAGCCTTCAACATACGAATCTTTGGGGAAAACTTTATAAACAAACCGTAACACATTTTCTCTTTACCTCTGCCAACTACAGATCTTTTGAATCTTTATAAGGATAAACAGCAAAGAAAACCTAATATTCAGGAGAGATCTCACCATTTTCATGAGAAAGAGGTTTTTGTTCTTTCTTGTCTTTGTCCTTAGCTCACATATCAGTGATTTTGAAGTTAATATCCTAAATGTTAATTATTCTTATACTTTTATTAGTGCATTATAGTCTCAGATTATAACGTAGTTCATAGTGATTATGGCATAAATGCACACAACATTTTTTAGGCTTTCCCCTGCCTTCCTCTCCACTCCTCCCTTCCACATTCAGAATATTGAGATTGACACTGGCGTACTCACATATGTGCATAATGTCAGTGGACGTGACTCCTTCATTGATTCTCTCTCTACTCCCTTTTCTCACCCTTTTCCCTAGACCATCTTCCTGGATGAACTGGAGTTTGTCCTCTGTTATCTGAAGTTTCTCTGATATCTCAGTTACTCCCTACCTTCCACATATTAAAGGAAACATATGACCCTTGACTTTATGTGAATGGCTAATATCAGCCATTTTTCTGCAAATAGCATAAAAGTTTCAATAAAATAATGTTTACTATCATTACATTTTTTGTTGTATTCTTCTGTTTTTTGTACTGGAGATGGAACCTGGGGATTTTATACCTCTTAGCTACACCTCCAGCCCTATTTTTTATTCTTATTTTGAAACAGAGTCACACTGAGTTGCAAAGGGCCTCACTAAGTAGCTAAGGCTATCTGGGAACACAGATCTTCCTGTCTCAGCCTTCCAAAAACTGGGTTTATAAATGTGCACTACCATATCTGATTGGAGTCTTCCTTTTATTAGTAAGAAATGACATGCTCTGTCTCTTTTAATAAGTCATAGCTTAAAATCTCTTCTGTTAGTTATAAATTTTGCTATCTCTGTTTCAGTCTCAATTTACGTGGCATATCTTTTTCTGTCCCTTCACCTTTAGCCTATTGGTATCTTTGCCTTTCAAATGAGTTTCTTGTGAGTAGCACTTAGTTGTGTTTTTATCTGGGTCTGAAGGCCTGAGAACCAAAAACACAGAAGACCAGTGTCTAGGCTCAAGGGCCAGGTAAAGGATGGATTCAGCTTTCTTCTGTTTTTATGATGTGCAACTCCTCAATGGTTTGGATGAAGCCCACTTACTCTTCGGAAAGTAATTTGCTTTTCTCAATATACTAATATAAATGCTAATTCCATCTAAAACCACCTTTCCAGACACACCCAGAATTATCCCTTAACCAGATATTTGTGCATTATGTAGTCTAGTCAAGTTGACATATTTAATTAACCATCAAAAGATAAGCTAGATATTCTTGTCAAAAGATAAGCCAGACATTTCATTTCTCCCACATATCAAAATTCCAAAAGTCATGGCATGTTGACAATTCAGGTGTATGGAGGGGAGATTTTAGCCACTGACGCTGATACCATCAAACTTCAAGTTTGAAAACCCTGCCTAAAGCAGTACATATTGTTCATGCCTCCATTAAAATCTATTTGTAAGCTGAATGAATATCGCTGGCTGATTTTAATTTGTAATAATCTATAAAGTAAAGAGTGATATCAGATAATCTGCAACACATAATCAAAGTACATTTTGGGAACTCATATTTAAACACAAATTAAGAAAAGCAAATAAATGTCAAATGAGTGGCATGTGAATAAAGAAATCTGTCATGGGTTAGTAGAAAAAAACTGAAATGCAGTGATAACATTATAATCAGGATGTCAACAGAAATAAATGCCATTTATACAGGTGAGAGGAAGCAAGATGACAGTTGGAAGAGATATTCAGGTGCCTAAATGTCATTTGATAATGATCTTTTTGACATCTTTACCCATGATCAAAGATAAAACCTTGTTCATTGCATTTTACTAAAAATTTGAAATAACAAGCATATACTCTTCTGTGCTCCAACTTTTCCTGTACATTTATCATTTTCCTCATTAGTTCCTAATGGACTAAGGAAGCTTATATAGTCTATTTACATGTTTTTCATTGTGAGAGGTACATAAAAGTACCTGAAAAATGTTAATTACTTGAGACCTTGATACAGTGTAATTTGGTGAAAAATTAAAAGGGTAGATGGTGAAAAATGTGCATACAAGCAACATGGCAATAGTATGGCTTACCACTGCACAAAGAACCATGTATGGTAGTGATTAGGAATCAACGCCTTCCCCTAGGCTTTCTAGGCTCATGTTCCCTTCACTGGCCATATGTGAGCAATAATTCCATGTAATTTGCCTTATTTCCTTTATCTGAAAAAAGGTGTCAATAATACTATCTATCTCATATACTTATGATGAGGTTTAATGAGTTTGATATTTATAAAAGTTTGGTATGCAGTAAGTACTCAACAAATTGCTGTTGCATTTCTTTCTGTGTGTGGTTATTATATTTACTCAAATAAATTCAAAATTTGCCAGCATACCAATACCTTTATCCTGGATAAAATGTAGAGTAGTGATAAAGAGAGCAGACCTTGGATCAGACAGACTTGTGCTCAAATTCTTACTCCTGTCCCCTTTAGCTGTGAGATCCTATGAAAGTCATCAGTTTTAGTCATGGTTCTAGAAGGAAAGAGATGCTCATACATTCTGAAGATTGAATAAGGTTTAATAAAGATGTTTTTTCAAAGATACAGTCAGACAAGTCAAAGAAAGAGTTAAAACACAAGGATTAGCCAGGCGTGTGGTACACACTTGTAATCCCAAGATTTGGGAGGCTAAGAAAGGAATGTCACGGTTCATGGACAGCCTCAGCTACTTAGTAAGGCATTTTGCAACTTAGTGAGACCCTGTTTCAAAATAAAGAAAGAAAAATAGGACTGGAGGTGTAGCTCAGAGGTAGAATGCCCCTGGGTTCCATCCCTAGTACCACAAAACAAACAAACACCAGGATTAAAAAACCTGGGGAATATTAGAAGTCCTGGTTGAAGTGGCAAAAGGGTTAAGAGATTGGATATGTTATTGGATAAGAGAAAGAGAGAATGAGAAATTGAATTTTGAAAGGGTTGTTTGCAAAATGATTGCCAACTCTTTACTAGGATTCCTCTCTGCTCACACTACAAACTCCTGCTTCCTGTCAGGATCTTCCATTGGGAGCCCAAGCAGAAGCCAGATGGCAAGAATACCTTTGATGAAGTTCATGTACGTCTTTTTCCTAGAGCAGAGAACAGGTGGATAGAAGTAGAGTTGACTTACAAGAACGGGCAGATTATCCAGCATGCTGTTTACTATCTTTGAGCCACATCTGCACTTAATCTCTGAACTCTATCCCCCTACATTGACCTACAATGCTGTCTGTAAGAATGACTCCAAAGTTGACTCCCATACTAAACTTTTGTGAGAATTATGTTGGTCACTTCAGCAACTAATATGTGTTTTAAAAAGAAATGCATGAGGAAAGCTTAAACTCTTCAGCAAAAATCATACTCTATTTCAGAAAGGCATTAAAGTTATTAATAGGCAAATGACATATACTATTAGAAAATTCTCTCCAAAAATATATTCCATAGAAAATGCATATTGCTTTGTAAAAGACAAACAAGAAAATGGCAAATTGAGCAAGCAAACGATTGAATCAATGAAAAGATCCATGGTTGAATTAGTTTGGAAGCTTCTGATTTCATCAAATTGGTTCTTATACTTAGAGATGTCTCAGATCTTTTAATATACTATTATTGTATACTTACTAGAGGTTTAAGTGGGTCTAATGCTTCAAGTTTAATTTATTTTTAACTTACAAAAACATTTTTTACACAAGATGTAATTTTATTAAAAGTAGATTTTATGTGTTTCAATGAAAGAACATTACCCTATGTTTTTAAATTCAAAATGTCTGTAAAATTAAACATGTTATATTAAGTATAATCTCTATTGATATTATAGGTCACTATAACAACTTAACCTGCAGTTATTTTTTACCAAATGTCTATTATTCATGATTCAGTACAGATAAACTTTGTTACAACTCCTTTATTAACTCAATTGTATGTCAAGAACCATATAGAGTTAAATAATGACATTTTAATCCTAATTTCTGGCACCAGGAGAAAACAATTGAGATATATATGAATGGAAGAGAAGAGGCAATTTCAAAACAGCTCAGAAGAATCATGGAAATGAGGAAAAATAGAAACCAAAAGAGTATATTTTTCAAGGAAATAGAGTAAATTAAGCCATCTGCCAAACAATGGCCTGATTATATGAGCTGTAGAGGAGACATTTTCAGTTAGTTAATATCCATTCATTCATTCATTTATTAAATCATCAGTTCTTATAAAAACAAAGCAAAACAAAACATGGGGAGGATATCTAGAATATATTCTAACTACTGGTATACCCAGATTATTCTAACTACTGGTATACAGCAAAGACTATGTGGACATTATACCTGCTTTAAAGAAGCTTACATTTCATGGAGTGAGGTGGGACAACTGGGAGATAAAGAGCACGATATTTCATCCAAAGGTCAAGCTCTGAGGAAAGCTGAGCTGGGTGTGTTACTGACCCCTACAGGAGTGTTTACTCAGGCATGTTCTTTGAGAGGTCTCTGGGATATCTTATTCAAACAGATCTTTCATTAAGTCAGTGTATATGTTGTCAGGAAAGTAAGAAGTTTACTGGAAGCTGAGATAATACAAAGTACTCAAGGCCTGAGCTGATAATTTGCTAGAGCATGTGAGAAATAGCACAAAAGCCAGAAAGCATTTATACTTTGTTTGCAATCAAATAGGCTTAAGCCAAATTAAATATTTTTGACAGAGTTTAATTTTCTGTCCTCTTCTTTTTCACTAATACTGTTCTTTTGTGTCCTTTTGCACTCAGCCTACTTCAACTCAAACATCTTCAATATGGAGCCACAGCTTAATGATGACATAGAATTCAAACCTCAAGCTACTACTGACATTTACACTGTATTGACATTCTCTAGTTTAGTCTTTCAGTCTAGTACTAAGTGATAACATCTGACCTTTTCCAGAAGTTTTCTTTTTTTTTTTTATTGGTGCATTATATTCATACAACTTATTGGGGTAAAAAACTTGTGTGTACAAACATGTACTCATCGCTGACTTAACCCCTACCCAAATCCCACCCCATTCCCTCCCCGTCCCTCCCTCCCTTGCTTGGCTTAGTGAATGACTTTGATATGTTTAAGTACATTGTGTGCTTTAGAGATTTTCCTCTTCTCCCTTCCTTTCTCCTCCTTTAGGTTGTCTTGTTTGCTCCTCTTTTCTCCCTAACTCTCACATATTAGGGAAAGCATCTGATTTCTTATTTTTTGTGCCTGACTAATCTCACTTAGCATAATGTCCTCCAGTTCCATCCATTTCCCTGAAAGTATGGAGAATCCTCAGAAGAATGGGAACAAACCTACCATTTGATCCAGCAATACCACTGTTGGGTATCTACCCAAAAGAAAAGAAACCAAACTACCAAACTAATGCATGTGTATCTATGTTCATAGCTGCACAATTCACCATAGCTAAACTATGGAACCAGCCAAGATGTCCATCAACAGATGAATGGATTACAAAACTGTGGGATATGTACACAATGGAATTTTACTCAGCCATCAGAAGTTTTCTAGTCTAATTGGTGAGTAGAATTTGAATCTTACTTTTTTTTCCCATATTTGAAAACATGGATGTGGTAGAGTGTAGGAATGTCCTCAGTCCTTAACCTCCCTTTGAATACATCCTTGAGTTGTGTGACTTTGCAGAAGTTTCCTAATTTGGGCAGGGCAAAGGGTCCTTCCCTTTGTCTCTGGGCTCAGTCACATCACCTACTTTGGCCAAAGGGATATTAGCCAATGTGACACAAGCAGAACTTAGGATAACTCTTGTGTGATTGGGCATGCCTTCCTTCTCTCGTTCAGTTGCCATGAGAACATCCCTCAAATAACCTTTTGGGCGATCAGCAATGGGGGAGGGGACAGAGCTGCCCATGTCAACCTAGCCAAGGCCAACCTCCATCCACCATTCATTTAAAGTGCCCAGCAACGACCAGCAGATCTTCCCACATAAACATGCAAATACATTGGCAATAAAAGTATGTTGTTCTAGACCACAGAAATTTTGTGGTTATTCATTATGCAGTGCCATTTTGATATTAGGTACCTGAAACTATGAACTACACAAAGTAGGTATTTGTTTACACAATTATGAACATGTTAATAAGTGATAAAACATGTTGAAGTAAAGTGTCCCAAGCAGCCTTGGTATTTTATAAACTTATAAAAAAACTGTTTCCTGTTGTTATTGTAGTTGTCAACATTGCTTCTCTTTCTTAAGTATCTCTAGCTCAACTGATTACAGCATAATCATCATAATCATCTATTTATCTAGAACTCTGTACTTGCCATAGCATTTGCATTCCTAGGCATTGCCTCAAGCCAGAGAGGAGGATAAAAGAAGCACCAGCACCAGGGAAAAATGCCTCAAGGCATCAGTGCTAATGCCATGTATAAAAAGCTATCCTATCTCTAGAAGCTACTTAATTAATAAGCTACTTAATTAATAAGCTACTTAATTAATAATACTTAATTAATTAATTAATAAGTATTAATTAATTACTTAATTAATAAGGAAGTTTTGAGCATCTTAGTGATGGATATGAAATATACAGGATACTGCCCACACATTGTTAATGGCCAAATATAGTTAAGCCTACATATAAAGCCTACATATAAAATAGGAGAGAAAATTGCAATCATATTAAAGCTATAAATATATCAAAGATACTAAGGGTGTGTGTGTGTGTGTGTGTGTGTGTGTGTGTGTGTGTGTGTGTTCCTTTACCATTAAGGAATGTTTTCCATTGGCTTTATAACTGGATTTGATTTTGTTCAAGTGCCATTTTTGAAAGTTTGGTAAGATTACTCATAAATATAAAATTTCAGTTTTATAGAGAAAACCTTACATCATACTTATTCCTGGTTTGTGAAAAAGAAGAGCAAGTGCTCTGCTTTGTACAAAAAATAATGATGAACATTTTCAGAAAGCAGAAAGGGAACAATGTTCTTTTATTTGGGTGACTGGTAATTCTTTGCATTAGGTGGCAATTTTCTTCCTTATGGAAAAAGACATTTTTTTTTTACTTTCTCTGAGATAGTTTAAATAGAGGGGTTTGTCATGTCCCAAAGGATTATGCTTTCTATTTTTATTTTAAAAATCTTTCAAGGCTTTACCTGGGAAGTGTCTGATCCTCTGCTAACTCTAGGCTTTTGAAATAGAGAATTTTGTTTTAAAGAAGATCCCAGAATGAAAAAGGATGCTATTTATTCTGTTCCTACCCCTTTTTCAGTTGAATAAAACCATACAAAAAGAGGACTCTCCCATCATAGGTGCACAATGATGCCCATAATAATCAAATTGCAGATATAAGACAGCCATAGTGACTCAAAGGCAGAATTCAGTAGTAACTGCTGACTTTCTGTCTTGTGATTATAAAGAATAGGATGGGTGGAGGAATTGAAATAAAAGAAGTGACACACATTGCTCTTTGGAGTCAGAAGATATACCTTCAAAACTCTGTTACTTGATTATGGCGACTCCTCCCACATCTAACTCAGCAGCCCTGCCTGAACTTGCAATAAACGTCTATTGCTAGGGGATTACAAAACTGTGGTAGATAAACACAATGGGATTTTACTCAGCCGTAAAAAATAACAAATAAAAATAAAAAATAATAAAGTTATATCATTTGTGGGAAAATGGATGAAACTAGAGCATATAATACTGAGATTAGCTAGTATAAGAAATTGAATACTTAGAGATATATATATATATATAGAAGCTAGAGCAAAATTGGGAAAAAAAGATACCTCTCCAATGGAGCAACAAAGGGGCTTAAGGGAGGGGAGAGAGAAAAGAGACATAATGAAGGTAAGAGTTTGAATGATGTATATATATATATATATATATATAATCATATATATTAGTATATATCATATATAAATATAAGTATATATAAATTAATATATACATATAAATTATCAATCTCAATCTCAATGACATGTAGAGGGAAGGGGAGGGACTGGGGTGAGATTTTGAGGAAAACACATAAAGTGTTGTGTGCATGTATATTCATATCCCATATCATTATGATGGGTAATTATGAGGCACCAATAAAAATATATTTAAAAAGAAAAAAGAAAAGGAATCAGAAATTTCTTAAACAACATATTCCTCTCTTTA
Source organism: Muscardinus avellanarius (assembly GCF_963383645.1). Lineage (NCBI taxonomy): Eukaryota > Metazoa > Chordata > Mammalia > Rodentia > Gliridae > Muscardinus > Muscardinus avellanarius. The sequence goes on along the minus strand of NC_137798.1, from coordinate 90,899,290 downwards.
AGCCAGGGATTTGCTGCAGCTAAATCTTTACTTAGTATAGATAGTAATTAAGAATAAAGTTTTTGGGACCATACTCTCTGGCTTTGCATACTTCCTGGCTTTGCCAACCTGCAGGAAGTTAATTCATCTCTCTGGGCTTTACTTTCCTCATCTCTCAAATGAGTACAGTGGAAGTACTCACCCTTATATGGTCCTAGTATGGATTAAAACTGTGAGCCAGGACAACACGTAGCACCTGGTCAGGGCCATAGAAATGGTGGCTTTTACTACAATTCATTTTGGCAAATAGTTTTGCTGTTACTGCCTTTGCATTCATTTGTAGCCAACTGCATGAAAAAGTAAGGCAAGTTTTTGGGATCTGTTTTCTTGTCTGTCAACTGAGGATGTTGTACCATACAAAGCTAAGATCCCAGCTTGAATTGTGTTTATAAGATGTACAAATATGAATTTGCATATTTTGTGTTTCATAGGATGTTATTTGGAAATATTTATGTAATATTTTAATTGCATATGAGAATCATTTTCATTACCTAACTGAAAAATACACACACACACACACACACACACACACACACACACACACACACATATATATATATATATAACATTTATATAGAAGATATATATATATATATATATTTCAATCATTTTGAAATGTTTTTGAGTACCTACTATGTGTTGGATATAGTACTAGATATTGAGGATTCATTAAAAAATAAATATCCCTATTCTCATGGTATTTTATTTTCTGCCATTTTACCAGCTACTTGATAGAATATTTGATAAGTAAATATGAAATCAGGAACCAGAAGTTTAATTCTAAAAGTATGTTTAATTTATTTGGGGGTTAACAAATATGAGACTTAATAAAATTTTATAAATGCAAAACATAGACTCATATGCCCCATTAAATTGCTAAAAATTGGCTTTGTTTTTACCGAGAGTGGCCCCCCACATCTATAACTTTAAACCAGGAGAGCCAGGTTTAGGTTTGCCAAGAATTCCTTAGTAATGCTAAATACATGCAATAAATTTCAAAAATAGAGAACTTCAAAGCAGGTGCAAACATCCAAAATTCAAGCCAGTTTGTGAAAGTCCATTCCAACTTTAAGACACATTTATTGTTATGTAGAACATATTCTGTGAATATTTTTAAAGATTAATTCACACACCTGATTTGGATATTTCTCGACATGTTTCTTTGTATGAAAGAGAATAAAATCATAAACCAGGTTTTACACTAATTCTTAGATGGCCATTATTTAAATAAGAGAAGTCAGAGGAAGCCCATCCTGTTGTGTAGAATTTGTAGTGATTACTGGATTCTTAGAGACATCGCTTAAACTGTAGAGTTTAACCAGTGTTGGATGGCTTGAGATTTATAAAGAGAGCAATTTTATGTAGGTCAACCTAACATTATATACTAATATTTTAAAGAAAAGTCGAATTGAACTTTCATTATGATGGAAATCTTTTATATCTGCACTGCCCAATATGATAGCCACTAGCCAGCAGAGAAAGGTAGCTAAGGTGATAGAGGGGCTATATTTTTAAATTATAATTAATTTTCATTAATAGAAATTTAAAGAGTTCTATTTGCCTAGGGGATACCTTATAGAACAAAAATTTTGAAAATATAAATCATAGAATTATCCACTTCAATATGGGCTAAACTAATTAAGACAATTAACAAAATTACATATTCCTAATGGCAAGTTTATAAAAATTATTAAAAGTGTTTATCTTTTTTATATAGGTAGACTGAGGCAGAATGGCAATGTACAATTTGCTCTCTCATTCATTCACATTAGAAGAGAAATATAGTAAATATGGATCTTAAGGTCAGGAAGAGTCAGATCACTGAAGACAAAGTAAGGAACAAATATGTCCATATTCTTATTCCCAGAACAAGTGAATATTATCTTATGTGGCAAAGATAACTTGCAGGCTTGATTAAGTTAAGGATGAGGAGTTATGGAGATCACCCAGGTGAGGGCAACAGCATCACAAGAGTCCTCATAAGCAGAACCTGTAGGCATAAGAGAAAGAACCAGAAAGATGAGAGATTGAAAAAGTCTAGTGCCCATGTCAGTGGTTTTGAATATGGACTGACAAGGCAAAGAATGTGAATGACCTTCAGACCAGAGACAAGGTTAGGAAGTCCACCTGCTCCCAGAGCCTCCAGAGGAAGACAGCTCTATGGTCACCTTGCCTTTTACCTAAGCCAATTAGAAGTTAGAAGTCTATTTCTAACTTCTAACCTCGAGAACTGTGTCGTGTATTCTGGTTGTACTAAGCCATTGAGTTAGTGGTTAAGTGTTAGAGAAGGAACAGGAAACTAAGAAAACAACTAGACCCAGATGGGAAAATGACTTAAAGTCAGTAGAAATGTACTGATAATGGTGGCCTATACCTGTAATTCCAGTACTTGAAAAGCTGAGGCATGAAGATTACAGGTTCAAGGTTAGCACATGGTAACATGGTAACTTAGTGAAATTCTGTTTCTAAACAAATAAATTAATAAACAAACAAATAAATTAATGGGAATGAGGGTGCAGCTCAAAGATAGATTACAAAAAAAATAAGCAAAAATAAAATCAAAGGGCAGGCAGGGCTAGACCACTATAAAAAAAAAAAAAAAGGACCATGAAGCACAGAGCTTTCCTCCTGAGGAAATGCCTCTGAAAATTTTCTCTATAGCAAAATAATATGACACAAAATGTTAATAAATGAGGAGAGACTCAGAAAATTCTCTGATCATTGATTCACAGAGGACTTTAAACTCTCAGGGAACCGCCCATGCCTGGCCCAGTTTACCCACTGTTGGCTGTATTCTGCATGTCTCATGTAAAGCAACAGCTGCTAACTGCATCAAAAGTGCTGTATTATGAAAATTATGGGGGATATAATTTTTTTACGTTACTTGGCAACATGTTTCTGTCCAGGTGTTTGAGAAACTCATACCATAATTATACCAAAGCAAGAGAAGATGAGAAGTTCAGTCAAGGGAACCAGCTTGCTTTTTGTCAAGACAGTCTGTCAGGAGAGAGAATGTGGTGTGGTGGAAAGAACGTGAGCTTCCTAGAAAATGCTGAATTTGCATAACGATTCCACCACTTAGTAATGAGTCACTGTGCAAGGAACTTTTAAACTCCCCAAATCTCATTTTTGTCATTTGTTCAGCATAAGTAGAATCGCATCTAGCCTGTAAGATTGCTGCATGGAATAAATGAGTTGATAAATATGAAGCAGTGGCTCAGAGGGGATGCCTTAAAACTATAATATATACAAGAAGAACCTTAGAGGAGATGAATAAATTAATTTGGGGAACTTATTTTTAAGAGTATTTTTCTATTTTAAAAAATGAAAATAATTTTTATTAATTAAAATATAATCAGATGCTACACATGCAGTGCAATAAAACTTTGTCATCTACTATCAAAGGCAAAACATCAAATACATAGGAGAAATGAATGAATGCTACATGCATGTATGCATTTGTCTCTCTGAACCTCACTATGGTGTATAATTACAATTCACCAATAAAAAAGATTGAATAATGTCCCACTAATATATGATATATATAGTAAAAATAACTTTCCACTCTAGTATTTCTTTTGTTTTCCTATTGGAAAAATGTATAACACATTTCATTATTTCACTGGCCTTTTAGAGACCAATTAATTTAGAGTAGCCTGTACTGAGAATATTTGGAGAAGAATTTTGTACAGAATAAAGGGAATAAAAGAAAGTAAGAAAGAAGGTGTGAGGAAGGAGTGGTTCAGAGGAGAAGAATGGAGAGAGAACAGAAAAAAAAGAGAGGAGAAAGGGGAAAAATAAAAAAGAAAGTATTTTGGTAGAAAGTATTAAAAATGTTTGGGTAGGAAGCATAAGTATAAAAATAGAGAAAAAATGCATAATTATTATTCTTCTTTGCCATGTTTGAAATTAAAGCATAGGAGGTGTTAATTAATTCATCCACTCACATATTCATGCAATGGATAGGTATTAAGAGTTCACTAGAAGCTGAGGATATGGAAACAAATAAAATAGACTTTGTCTTTGCAATAAAATTTATAGCAACGTGGAGAAACATCAGACTAAAACTTGATTTGGGCTTTACTAATAGTAAAGTTGTTATTACTATCACCGTTTTTGGATGAAGAAATTTAGTTGTGATCAGCTAGTTAGCGCCAAACTAAGATTCCAATCCCTTTCTGTTTGGCTTCAAGTTAAGTGTTCATTCTTTTCCCATAGAGTATCTTACCAACTGGGAGTAATAATGCCAACAAAGTGTAAGTGTATTCCTGTGTGTGTGTGTGTGTGTGAGAGAGAGAGAGGGGGGGGGAAGGAGGGAGGAAAGGACATAGAGATTTGAAAGTCCACTATCCAATTTTGAACATCATAAAGAAAATATTTAACCATTACTTATGGCACTTCAAATATCGGTTGAAGTTTCTACTGTATTTAGGGAAAAATATTACAAGGATGTTAACTGCTTTTAGGGATTTAGCACTGTATATAGAAGACAGTAAGTATATGCTTAATTATATAATATTTATAATTATTATATGTATTGTATGTTTTTATTGTATTTATTATATTTAGTGTATTATAATTATTGTAATTATTGTTTATATAAATATATAGTATATGTAATTATAAAATCTATGAATACAAAATATTTTGACTAAAACAATCTATCCACCTTTCTAAACAATCTATTCCACAAATATTCTGGGAGCACATAATAGTTGAGGCTAAACAGATTTAAAAATTAAAAGACCATTAACCTAATATGTAGCACATAAATGATGAAATACAGGATGCAGGAGGCATTAACACATAGATTGTAGGTAAATTTAATGTATTATAATAGCAAGAAAATTAATATGACAGATTTTGCCATATTAAGGGCAAAGCAAACTTTTTTCTTTTTCTTTCCATTTGGCCAAGAAATGAGATGCATAATCCAGAAATGGCCCACAGAAGAGGCAGAGTTAAGAGTTTCAGGGAGTAGCAAAAATTAATTTTGCCAAGCTAGTGGTTAGACATACTGAGGGGACAGAATTTGGGAGAATAAGTCACAGAACCTGGCCTCTGATATTGAATACCATTTCATGCAGAGTTAAAGAATTGTGGATTTCATTCTGAGGTCTCCAGAATGCTTTAAATGATAGTATGGTATGCATGATTCATGCACCACTGCTCCCTTCTAATTAAAATTTGGTGGATTGAAAACATTTGCTTAGCTCTATCCTGAAACTCCACTAAAATAATACTAAAGAGACTTTTTTTTTTTTTTTTTTTTGGTGGTACTCGGGTTCCTGGAAGCTCTTCTACCTCCGGGCTACACTCCCAGACCTATTTTATATATATTTTGTATTTGGAAACAGGGTCTCTTAAGTCAGCGAGGCTGGCTCCAAACCAGTGCGATCCTCCTGTTTCTGCTTCCCAAGAGCGGGGAAGCGTGCGCCACCACGCCTGGCTAAAGAGACTTTAAAAAAAATCAATGCATAAAGTTAAAAAGGATGGTTGAAAAGCAAGAATAATGCTATTTGGGGTACTGGGAAGCAGATGGGTTGTGGTGGCTGGCCCAGTGGAACATACCTTTCAAAACACAGGAAATGGCTGATTTAATAAATACCTGAAACTGAATTGAAGGTGAAATCAGGACAAAAGCAGGAGAAGGCTTAAAAGTCATGAAAGTTTTATAATCCAGCAATCGACACTAGAGTTAGTTTCTCTCCTCCATTTTTACATTAAGCAGGATTTTGATTCCCTGCGAAGCCCATGGGCTGAGATATACCAGACCAGATACATTTATGGGTACAATATAGTACTAAATAAAAAAGACTTAAGTGAAAATTTCATGCAGACTCAGTCACTTATGCTAACTCAGCAAAGTGTAAGACACCTAGTCTAAGACAGAGAGCCAAGGTTTCCAATCAAAACAAACAACAAAAAAGAACCCAATGCAATTTTGAACCTTTAGTCATGACAGAAACAGAGAAGAGTCACCATGAGCACAGATCCTCTAACTGGCACTAACTGGCCAACTCTAAAGTTGAGCTGAAAATCAAGAATCTCCAGATGTTTAGGAAAGCCTCTGGAGGAAAACATCTAGCTGTCCCCAAATTCTGGCTTTCCATGTTTATTGGAAATAAAACTTAAATTGGTAAATGAGTTCTCTGGCAGCTAAGGGTAACTGAATTAAATGGAATGTGTGTAATAGTGACTCGTGTGATATCTACCTTATGTGAGTCAAAGAAAATGCGGCCCTGGAATTTATTTCCTTCCCCTTATCTGGAAGAAGGAGTATGGACTTCCCTAGTGCATAAGAACACAAGAATTTTACCAAATCACATAACGGTAACAAAATGCCATATGCTTACAGAGAATGAAAAATTAAACATCAAGTGGCATAGAGAAAGAGTTGAGAATCACACCACATTTAAATTTTTCATAGCAACTCCACAGTCTAGAAGACAATAAAGGTTGATGGTCACAGATTTGAGAAAAAATGATTGCATGCCTAGATCATACAGAAATGATTTGAGACCTTAGAATTACCTTATCTATATCTTTTTAAGGAGCTGAAAGAAGAATTTTTTTTCTACAAAAGCAAAAAATTATACCAAAAATACAAAAAGATGGGATACAGTAAAGAGGAGAGCTAGTGCAAAAGAAATATGAATGAGGAAAGAAGTGGTGCTTGTGAAGGAAGATTGCTTCATAACTTTTAGCTAGCTAATTCTGGTTAGAGGAAGTTGGAAAAATCCAGCTTTCCTTCAGAAAACAGAATTTTGGATGTGTTTGAAAATATTAAAATAAATTTCTATTCATTGGGGAAGCTTAATGGTAAATTAACTATATTATAAAATAGAATATTTTAACTTCAAGGAAGAGTAGTGAAAACACTTAGGCTTTGATTCAGATTAGAAGCCTAAGTCATGAAAGTTACTAAAATATAATGTGCAGGTAATTTGAATTTGGATGCCATTTTTATTGTTTTCAAACACTTTACAATAAAGCTTCTTATTTAATTCTTATAGAATCTCTGAGTTTGGCAGTAGATAAAGGATTATACTCATTTTCCATATAAGCAAATTGTCGAGAGAGAAAAACATCACTAAATTGAGAAGGAAGGAGTAGACCAGTATTACTACCCCTGCTATTAAAGATTTTCTGTTCACTTCATATGTTTAAAATACAAAATTATCTTTAAGTTTTTTTCTTTCCTTTGCATTAAGGAGAAATACATTATGTCTTACATTTGAGAAACTCTAAAGTCCCCAAAAAATAATGATTGGAAAATAACATAAATAGTCCTTATATTTTTCTCTACTTTCAGATAATTTATTTTATCTCACTTCTTTTTAATGTTTCTCTTTAATGGACAACATTAATCCTTTGAGTGCAAGGCAAAATTTGACTTTTGATTTAATAATGTATCCTTGTGTGCTGACTTTCTTTTTGCTATACTTCTTAGCTGAGACACCTTGTGTCCTATTTAGTTAAGGAATTAGACTCCATTTGTGTAGGATTTCCAGCAAAATGAGGGCACAAACTTCAGATGCAGACTGCCTCACTTAAGTCATTTTTTTAGCCCATGGATAACCAACCAAACAATGAGCCATATAGGAAGGTCTCTATTGAAATGGCTGTGGGCCATACATATGAAGGGTGAACATGTATGGCTTCTTAAATATATCAAGAGAGACCTCAAAACTTGTCTCTGGTAAACTGAGTCTTCTTAATATGTTATTATAGATTAATATGAGAACCTGAAACTAAATTCATATTTGAAAGAAAGTTTTCCATCTAGTTACTGAGCATGGACTGTCTATATGCTGTGGCTATATAAGAAGCTAAGAGTTCTGAAGTCAGCCTGGCCTGGTTTGAATCCTGCCTTCCTGCTCCTACTTGATGACACTGGGAGCATAACCGAATCCTTTGAATGGGAATTTATTCACCTGGATTGGATATGTCCCTCAAGAGTACATAACTACATATGTATTGAAATTTAATCCCCATTTTGAGGTGTTAAGAGGGTGGAAATTTATTCCTACTAGAATTAAAGTCAGTAGAATGAAGCCCCCATGGTTGAATCCTGACTGCTTTATAAGAGACCAGACACCCAGATGCACAGACACTGAAGTACATACACAGACACACACACACACACACACACACACACACACACGCGCGCGCACACACATTTACACTCACAGGTGTGCTTCGGGGTTCTGTAATGTGATGCTCTGCACAGCCTGGGGACTCTTAGATCAATAAATGTATTACCAGATAGGTGGGCTCCCTCTACTTCACACTTCCAGAACTGTGAGCCAAAATAAATCTCTATTACTTACCCAGTTTATTTAATATATTTTTAGTAAAAGAAAATGAACTAATGGATCTACAAAACAAAACCATAGTCATCATCTCATGGATTGTAAAATAATTAAACAAAAGGACAATTAGGGAGAAGTTAGCAGTGTATAGAGCACAGTATAACTTTTGATGATAGATATTATTAGTGATAATTAAAATATATTCTAAAAATTATGTAAATTAAGTAAATATATAAAGGTAGATAGTACTACTAGAAAAGGCAATAGCCAGTCTGGCCTGGTGGCACATGCTTCTATTCCCAGCATTTTGGAAGGCGGAGACCAGAGGATCATGGTTCACTGATGGCCTCAGCTACTTAGTGAGGCTTTTTGCAACTCAGTGAGAACTTGTTTCAAAACCTTAAAAAGACTTAAAAAATAGGGCTGGGGTGTAGCTATCAGGTAGAATGACCCTGGGTTCCCTTTCCAGTACCAAAAAAAAAAAAGTAATAGCCACAGTGGCAAAGCAGAATTTATGTTCCTTAAAGAATGTGGTAGTGTACTTCCTACTACCATTTGCTACAAATGAGCAGTCTATGAACTTTTAATGCCTCTCCCATTTCAATATATTAACAGTGTAAGAGATTTTATACTGACATTGTAAGAAATTTTATTAATATTAACATATTTATTCATGTGTTTGATTATGTATCTATGGAATTATATATATATATATATATATATATATATATATATATATATACCATAACTAGATGTTCCTGAATTCTCTACAAGGCACAGATTGAGCTGTCTTCAGTTTTTTGATTCCCAGGATTTTGAAAGTTTCTAGCATCTAGTGGAAGCTAATATTTACTAATGAATGAATTATGTAACATATGCTAGATTTTCTTATTTTTCACTTGACATGTGTTAAATATCTGCTTCATTCTGAGAAGAGAAATCAGGATTCTACCTATGCTGAATGCAAAATTAACTGAACACCGATGGTAGATGAACCATTTCTATTTCTATAGAAGTGACTGGCTCATAATTTTAGATAAAACCATGGATATATACCAATTATTTTAACACAAATATTTTGTGGTAGTGAGATAAAACACAGCTCTACTAATTGGAGAGATGCTTACTAAGCATTATTTTCTTTCTGGGGTATAAAATAATAGCTTTGCTATGACAAGAGTTCAAAGGTATTACTAATATAATTTAACATGGAGTTCAGCTACCAGACTAGAGTTGGTACAATATTCTACATTTTCTGCAATACTTTCACCTGCTTAAAGCTAGACTGGCTATTTGTCTTTATTGCATATTGATTAATTCATTTACTACACTTGTGCCCAGAATATAGCTTAGTTTTAGAATAGCTCATAAATGAATAATTTAAGCATATGCTTGTATTTTAATTCTTGAATACAGATTTACTTTTTATAGAAGCAGGTGCCATTTATGCTGCACACTGGAGCAATATAATAAAAGCAAGAAGATGATATAGAAAACAATTAGGCATTTTAGTGATTAAAGTATACCCCATTGAACATGGTTTTGTTATCAGTAAACCAATCTGCATTTTTACTCAGCGCTAAAGACAGGACATTGCTAGAATTTATATGTGCCATAGTCTAATTTTCTTTCTACAAGCCAGAAATACAAAATATAGAATTAATTCAGAGAGCTTAAACTAATGTTAAGAATTACAAATCTAGCATAATTTTAGCTTTTAAGAATGATGAAAAGATGCATGCATGTGTTTGTACACAGACATGAAAAAGTTATTCTGATATAGATAACAGTGAATCACAATATACCAGCAATGTTTAATGTTTGAGGTAATTATAATGGATATAGCCTATTTAGTTAATGTAAATCAGAAGTTATACATATATTCTATAGCAATCTTAGATGATTTGTCCAGTAAGTGATAGACAGTATTTAAATATCACTGTCTTAAATTCTTAGGCTAGTTTTAATATTTTGTTTGTTTGAGTCTTTGTTTTTCTTTTTTTAATGCATATGTAGTAGATAATAAATATATTAAAATCCATAGATACTGCTTTATATAATTCCCCCTAAGCTCTATTCTTATGTCTTACTCTACTCATTCCTAAAAAAAATGAAGAAGAAGGAGTAATAGGAGAGAGAGAATGAAGGGCTAAAGAAAGATGCTATACTACTGAGTGTCACATAAATTGACTGGTTTTATCCACATCTCCTTTCTCTGAATATCCCAGTGGTGTTAAAGCAATATAAATCCACAGTGAATGGAATAAGAGGAAGGGGAATATGTTATTCAGCATTTAATAGGTATAATCTAAAAGATGTGACCTCATAACTTAGAGAAAGTTTGTCTTATTAGCTTATGATTTTTCTTGGCAATATTGGGGTTTAGTCCATGTGAGGCTGGGTACTATAGATCTCAGTCATACTGATGGCAAGAAGCAGAGAGGAAGAGTCAAGGCTTTGCTCTCTCATCATGGAAGCCTGATGAGAAAGAGAGAGAGAGAGAGAGAGAGAGAGAGAGAGAGAGAGAGAGAGAGAGAGAAAGAAGAAGAAGAAGAAGAAGAAGAAGAAGAAGAAGAAGAAGAAGAAGAAGAAGAGATAGGAGGAGGAGGAGGAGGAGGAGGAGGAGGAGGAGGAGGAGGAGGAGGAGGAGGAGGAGGAGGAATATATAATTCCCAATTCCACAGCCCCAGGAGTGCACTTTATCCATCCACAGCCTACCAACCCAGAATACCACCCAGATAAATCCATTAGAATGAACTTATCCATTCTAATAATAAACTTTATGACTTAACTTTTATGACTTAAATCTATCAAATCTGAATATTAATAAATGATATATTTTGGGGACCTTCTATATCTAACTAAAACATTCTGCCCTTGATACCTTAAAAGCCTTTTCCCAATTCAGAATGCAAGGTGCATTTAGTGCATCTCCAAGAGTTTCTGATGTCTTAACAGTTCTAGCATCAATGATAGGTCCCAAAGTCCAAATTATCACAGAAACTGAAGGGGAACTCTGGTTGTGACCCCCTGTAAAAGAAAATGAAAATCAAAATAAAAGGAAATTATATGCATCTAATATACAATAGCAAAGATTAAACATTTGAATGCCAATGGGGAGGAATAGGGCCATAGAAAAGGAGAAAGGAACAAAACAGTAAAAAAAAAAAAAAAAAAAAAAAAAATCCAGTATAGCAAAGGTTTACTCCTGGGGCTCCATTTCTAGCATTTGGGGCACATGACAGTGAGATGAAATCTTCAAGAGGCCTTGGCAGCCCTACCTCAGTGGCCTGGTTAATCACAATGTGCAGTATACTTGCTCTTCCAGGTTGGCTCCAGCCCTCACAGCTTGCAGCCTTTCTTCACTGTCAAACTATGTTTCTGGCATTTCTAAATCTAGGTGCTTTTTTTTTCTTGCACCCTTTGCTTCATCTTCAGAAATCACAAATTGGGCCTTTTGGGCCTGCTTGTAGGGATTCCAACCCTGCCACCATACATTGCTTGGCTTGCTAGGAAGTCCTTTAAAACTCAGGAGAAGCCTTCATGATACCCCTTTTTATGAACAAAGCTAGTATTACGTGAATGCCATGACCTACCACCAGCATGGGTGGTGCTTGGTTCACCTCCATCTTGAACAAGCCAGAGCTCATCCCCATGATAGGTATTTTGGGGTTTGTCTCCAGCAACGCCGCATTCCTTTCTTTGTCTAATCAAAGAATATAGGCTCCTTCCATCTATCTTACTTTCTTTTAGAGCATCATGTATCTGGACTTTAACTTTACATATGCCCTTCTGGCCAGAGTGCAAATCTACAAAGTTTCTCTGCTTTATTTTCTACTCCTGAAATTCGGGGTACAATTCGCTGAACATGAACATCAATATCCATAATGCAGTTTGGATATTTTGCTGTTTTGAGATTTTCTTCATCAGTTTATCAGGAAGTCCATAATTACACTCAGCCTAACACAAACTTTCAAGACACAATCAAAATGCAAATAAGTTCTTTGATAAAGTATAAAACAAATGGCCTCTACTTCATTTTCCTATAGGATTTTCTTTGTCCTTCAAAACCTCTTGAACACAGACTCTATTGTCCACCTTTCTAGCCACATTGTGACTCTTCCAATTTCCTCTCACAAACCAATTTCAAAAATTCACAAAACACATGGTCTGAATTAGATATAACAGCAAACCCTAATTCTGGCACCAATTTGTGTATTAGTCAGCATTTTCACAGCTGTAATCTGAAAGACAACCTCATAACTCAGAGGAAGGATGGCTTATTAGCTTATAGTTTTCCTTGGAGATATTGGGGTTCAGTCCATTTGAGGCCAAAACATGAAGATCTCAAGAAATGGTGGCATCAAGAAGCAGAGAGAGGGAGAGTTCAAGAATTTTTCTCTCCTCTTTGTTTTTCTGGAGGCCAGAAGAGTGGCAGAGAGCAATGGAGAAGAAACCGTATATAATCCCCAGGTTCACAGCACAAGGATCCACCTTCTCCAACCAAACCCTACCAGCCCAGGGAACCACCCAGATAAATCTATAAACATGGATTTAACGAATGCTGAGATTACAACTCTCATGACTTAGACATATCAACCCTAAATATTAATAAATGAGTTTCTTAGGAGACATTCTGCATCTTAAAATAACAGAGAATAAATGAAAAGAAAAGAAAAGAGAGAAAAATGATGGTAGAAATAGGACTTATATGCAATTTTGAAGGAAAACCAATAGATGAGCAAATAAGGCAATATAACTGAAAAGATGAGAGGGGGAAAAAGGAAATTACCGAATGCACATGATGTACATTCATAAACATATCAAAGTCAATTAGTAAGCCAAGCATGAAAAGGAAGGAGGGAGGAGGGAATGATGTAGGAATTGGGGAAGGGATAAATAAGTGATGTGTGCATGTATGTTTCTATCATCTTGCATCCCATTAAGATATATGACCACAATGTACCTTTATAAAATTTTAAAAATACATAATGTGAAATTATTAATAATCCATTATTAAAATACATATTTTTGCTGATTAGTCTTTTAAAAAAATTTAGGACTCTAAATACATGTTATTTTTTGGACAAGAGATGGAGATCTCCTAGAAATACTGCAAGGAAGAGAGAGAGAGAGAGAGAGAGAGAGAGAGGAGAGAGAGAGAGAGAGAGAGAGAGAGAGAGAGAGAGAGAGAGAGAGAAGAGACACTACGTGTGGTGGCTCATGTTTGTAATCTCTGTGCTTGGGAGGCAGGCAGACAGGAGGATCACACAGGTTTGGAGCCAGCCACGCTGGCTTAAGAGACCCTATTTCCAAATAAAAAGTATAAAAAAATAGGTCTGGCAGTGTATCCCGGAGGTAGAAGGGCTTCCAGGAACCCCAGTACCACCAAAAAATAAATAAATAAAATAAGAGTGAGAGTGTGTGTGTGTGTGTGTGTGTGTGTGTGTGTGAGAGAGAGAGAGAGAGAGAGAGAGAGAGAGAGAGAGAGAGAGAGAGAGGAAATAAACATAATATTTGAGTAAAATTGAATTTCTAACAAAAATAGGTCATTATTTGGACTTAGAAATAGTAGTTGTTTCCAGTGATAAAGTGTATTTAGCCATTTCTTATCAATTATTATTATGTTTCCTTATTACCAAAGATATTACTCAATAGCTTAAAAATATACAGTATGCTAACTGACCACTGACCCTAGCAATAGTGTAGTATTCAGCTGAGCCTCTCTGGAAGCAAGCCATTTAGAAAACCTATGACCTGTTGCCCCACAGATTTTCCGTTTCATCCACTAGGTTCAAGTTTTAAAACTTTGTGGGCTGAACATGGGGATACCAACATATAATTTTGAATAATTTTTTCCTGCATTCACAGATATAAAGGTAGGAGGTTTAGTTCCTGTGGTGGTATTATCTGGAAGAATTTCAAGTTGACAATAATTTAATTTTATAAAGTAATTAGGGGCAAACCAGGGGTGTTCTATCACAGAGCTAAACCTCTAGCCCTTTTGATTTTTTTATTTTGAGACAGCTTCTTTCTAAATTTCCAAGACTGGCTGTACACTTAAGATCCTTCCGCCTTAGTCTCACAAGTACATGGGATTAAAAGTATGGCCTACCACGACCAGATAACAATGCTTTCACATTTGAGGAGCAGAATATTTAGAACAGTCATATAATAGCCTCAGATTAGGCATGCATATTCTATATGACCAAGGATCTAAGGTCATCATTCCATTTGGCATCAGATGATTATTTCTGAATTTAAACTGGAACAAGTCTGTCCAAAAGCTGATTTGGCAGGAGGAAAACAACACAATCCTGTCTTCATTATTCAAAACTATGAGAAATGAGAGATTAATTGAACATGGCATAATAATTTTATATAGGAAAGGTTGCAGAATGTCAAGGCAAGTCTGGTCTTGTTAAGTTTTTCTTATGTCATTCTCCAGCTGATGATTTTCTTCATTAAAATCATCACTGTGATTATGAAGCTGCTCTTCACTGAGATTCTAAATTTTGGTCATTTGTGATTTTATTCACTTGGTCACTTGCAATTTTGACCTTCTAATTCTGAATGCTTATAAATATATTTATTCATATCATACTAACATGAAGGCTTATTTAACAAATATTCTTATTGAAAATGAGGTGATGAGGATTTGAAAACAAACATTAGGCCAATCCGAAATGTTTGGAATCAGCCCTAAGTTGGCCTGCCTTTCCATTCTCTTGGCCTGTCTGCAACAAACCGGGAAACACTCAAAAGACTAGGGAAGGGGATGAGGTAGCCAGTGCCATGCAAAAGGAAAGTTAATTTGATGATGGCCCTGTGAAGACCATCTACTTCTTAAACTTCTCAGAAGAATTCATTGTTGGTCAGTCCAAATTTTATTCATTGGATGGATATTTTATTTTTACTTGGAAAGCCAGTTTTTTGCAGAAGGAAAGAAATATTGATCAAATATTTCAAAATAGATGGAAGAGCATTATTTTCTTTCTTTCCTTCAATGATTTTTCTCATTAAGTTTTATTATAATGTATTAAGGGCATATAAGTCAGGGTGCTACAGAGAAACAGAATATTATCTTCCTATTGAGATATAAGAGTTGGCTCCATGATTATAGGTTAATGGAGCCTGAGAAATCCAAAGATCATCAAGCTGAGGACCCAGGAAAGCTGAAGTTATAAAATTCTAACTGATTCTGAAGGCCTGAGACCCAGAATATTTCATGGTGTAAGCCCACCCCAAGAGGAAGAGAAGACCAATATCTTGATTTCTGCAGTCTCAAAGACAGCATTTGAGTTCCTGCTACCTTTTTGTTTTATTTAGCTCATGGTTCTTCATTGGGATGGATGATGATCCACTATTTTTGGAAAGGCCACTTGATTTACTCAGTCCATCAATAAATGCTAATCTCCTTGGAAGATACACTTCATAGATACATCCAGGAATGTTAAACCAGATGTCTGGACATTGATAGCTCAGTCAAGTCGACCCATAAAATTAGATATCATGAAATTTTTAGAAGAAATACTACTAGAAATTATTTTCAATGTATGTTAAATTTCTTCCCAAGAATATTAACCATTCAGTAAACATGTAATAACACAGATAGGCAAATAGAGAAAATACATTTCTTCCAGTTATTCTACATATCTGAAGTTTGAAAACGTGGTTATCTCAGTAACAAAGAGTGATGGAGCAGGACTGATGCTCTCCATGGGGAGGACTATGATTCTAATTTATAGTCCTCATTATCCATGGGGATAAATTGCCCACAAGAAGTATGTAAGTATGTAATCATCCCAAGTCTTATCCTGCTTGGGAGTGTATATAGGAATAAAACTGAATGGAATAATGCTAAAATTTATTATACCTTTTAGAAAAAATTCTAAATAAAAGAGTTTTTTCTTATACTTAAAACACTAAATTCATTGAATAACACCTCATAATTTAATATAACACAAATCTGACTTTAAACTGAGGCTATGATTTACTAGATAGTCTCAGTTTTATAATTTTCAACTTACTTTTATGATATATACTACTACTAGTGTGACTGGAAGTTCAGCACAGTGATGTTGGAGCCATGTTTCAGAATAAACAGCTTCAAAATGCATGATATACCTGCCAATCAGGTTTATAAGTTTGACAAATTACCTGAATATTTATGTCCTCAAATGTTTGTAGCTTGAAAATGCAGTGCTAATATTTTTCTTAGAGGAAGTTAGTTCATCCATGTCAAATGCCTAGCACAGTTCTTAGAATATTATTGGTCTATGATGTATATGATGTGATTAATGCAGATTGAGTTTAAGAAACAACAGGATTCTAGAAGAGAAATAACTAACATTGAGCACCTCTTAGAAGCATTTTTGCATACTTTCTTGACAGTTATCACCAAATTGAGTCTTATTATAACTCAGTTCAATAACTTTACATTTTTTCTTTCATTGTAAAGAAACTGAGACTCACAAAAGTGAAATAAGAGGCCAGGTAATACTATGGGCAGGGGTGGCTTTAAACACAGATTTGTCCAATGTCAAAACACTGAGAAAATGAAGAAATTTCATCATGACACTTCCAAGGGAACTCTGGCAAATACCCTAATGGGTGGCTGTAATGGAATGAGTATGTCCCCACAAAATATATATGTCAAAATCCCAGCTACAAGGGAAGGGAATGGTGATGGAAAGTTGGAACTTTGAAAGGTGATTTGGGCTGGGCATGGTGGTGCATGCTTTTAATCCCCGCCCTTGGGAGGCTGAGACAGGAGGACTGTACAGGTTTGAAGCCTGCCTCACATACTTAGTGAGGCTCTCAGCAACTTAGTGAGATCCACCCCCAGTACCACCAAAAAAAAAAAAAAAAAAAAAAAAGGTGATTTGATCATGAAGGTGGAACCCTTGTGACTGGAACAAGAGAGAGATGCTTTCTCTATAGACCATGTGAAGATACAAGCAGACAATGCTCTACAAACAAGAAAGAATGCATTTACTAAGTAAAAAATCTGTCATTGCTTTGATCGTGGACTTACCAGCCTTTAAAACTGTGAGAAATAAATGTTGTTTAAGCTACTAGTGTATGGTATTCTGTTATAGCAGCCCAGAATGACTAAAAGAGCTGCCCTAAGAAATGGATTATTATTATTTTACACTGGAATCATGTTTGTAAAAAATAACAAAAACTCTCTGCTAAGAGAAGTCAACAGAAGAGGATTTAAATTGCATTTTTAGTGAAATATGGATTTTAAGAAATGCCTACTCTTTGAAAACCAACTGCTAAAACAAATAAGCTCCTGATGCACAGAGAAATGGTAATAAATCTGCTAATCAGAGTACTGGTCAATAGGAGAGCCAAGAGGCCCGAATGTTGACTTAAAAGAGTTCACATAAATGAACAGGCCACGCTAAATGAGGATTCCAAGCACATCACACAGGAAAAAGTTAATTTATAAGACCCAAAATCTATAAAGGACCTTGATTAAGTGTGAGTAAAGGGTGAGTAAGATTGCTAATGAAATATAAACAAAACAATTATTTTTTCTTCTGCTTTAGGTAGGTGTGGTGGGACTGACAAGCTCAAATCACAACCCCAATCCTTATGGAGGGACAAAGAAATAAAAAGATGTCTTTGTTGACAAGTCAACCTCTGGTCCCCTGCTCAGAGGCTGGTTGCAAGAAGGAAATGAAGGATGGTGTGTACAACTACTGTAAATACTCTGGCTGCTGTAAGTTCCTGGGGCTAAGAGTTAATGCATTTCCAACTTTGAAAAAGATTTAGTTGCTGTATTCTACCTGATCCACATTGCAGTACTTATAAAAACTCCATCTTGTTAGCTCTTCATCTCCTCTCTCATTACCTTCCAGTACTATATTTTAACTCTGTACATGATTTAAGGAACATTTTTGATCAACACCATTTTCTGTCTAGGGAGTTTTGTCAAGTGGATTGGGAGTTTCATTTATTCAGTAAAAGTAATTGAGAGGGAGTGGAGAAAGTCATAGATTTTTCTCTTCCTCATTCCATGCTCTGGGTATTATGTAGTAATGAGATACTGCTTGGTTAGTTTTGATTCAATCCACATAAAATCTACTGTGCTAAATTTCAGAATTTGGGAATGCTTTAATTTTAGTGTGCTAAGGAAAAGATTTTTTAAAAATAATTTGACTAGCTTTCCAGTTTTTATTTCACATTTCTAATTTTTCTGCTTTGTGAGTATTAATTAAAATAATTCATTCTTATTACAAATAAAAATTAGAGAAGAGCCAAACAAAATGTTAACTATGCTGACTTAAAAGATTAGACAGCAATACTCTACTCCCTTGCACATTATATAAACTTGCTGATTTCCATAAGACCTTTAATTATTTTCTCTAGTCATTCGTAGATATTAAAACTGGGTGGGAAAGGTTCATTCAAACAATCTTGCTATTGTATTAATAATTCGATTAAAGCTAACATGAAATAAGAACTTAGTTTTTAATGCATGATGGCAAGATTCAATTTTTCTTTCTGAGAGCTATTGTATTCAAGATCCAGGTCTAACATACTTTTGTGACAGGAAAATTAAAGATATGGAAAACTGCTATGATTTTATCTTTAGTTCTTAAAAGACCATTATAACTCAGAAAGCATCCACTTTACATTCACAAGTAATGCTCATGGCTTAGGTGTTCAGAGATTAAGAATGACAAGGAAAAATTTGACTCCCATTTCTCCTTTGGTATGTCAACAGATACTAAAAAATAAATTTATTCTAAAATAAGCAAACTGACTTTCATCTTTTCTCCATATGCCATTCCTTGTAACATTTGGTTTTTACTGGAAAATGCTGTGTCACCAAATTACTTACATCTTTAAACATTGCAATATTCTCTCTGGACTCACAAAAGACTGCAAAGTGTGAAGTGCTTACTTATGATTACTACACTGCAGCATAAGAATTAGCATGGATCAACCTGGTGGAGGAGGGGAGACACACTCCAACTCCAGTTTGGTTTTCTTCTCTTTGCTGCCATACTCATTGCCTGATAATTTCATCCAGCATTGTGATTTTGAATGCCATCTATATGGTTACAATTCCCAAATTGATATTTCCTGCCCATACCTTTTCCTTGACCCAGATATCCAGCTGCCTGCTTGACATCATAACTTGGATAATTAAAAGGCATATCAAATTTTACATGTTGAAACTGATTTTACCCCTTCGATTTGCTCTTTCTACAGTCTTTTCCATCTCAGTGTAGGAATTCCATCTCTTCACATAAAAAATACTGGGGTATTTTTTTCTACCATTCATTCTTGTCCTTCTCTCACTTTTTACATTCATTATATTGGCAAATAGTGATGATTATAAGTTGAGAGTGAATTCAACATCACACTATCTCCACTGCTGCCATCTTGGTTCAAACCTCTATTGCTTCTTGTGTGCATTTCTGTAAAAGTATCTTACCTTTGTGGTCACTTGAACATTGTCCTAATGGTCAAACTCAACAAAAGAGTTAATGTGATTGTCTTAAGATAGGCCAAATCAGATCACATCTTTTTCTCAAACTTTCCTATGGTTTCCCATATAATTTAGAGAAATTAGAATTTCTAATTAGAATTTCTAAATTAGAAATTTAGAGAAAACAAGAAAGTTCTTACAATTGTCTACAAGGTCCTATGCAATTGAAGCTCAGCTCTTTCTCTTCAACCATGCTTATTTGTTTGCTGTTCTTATACATACCATCTAGTAAACTACATTTTCGCTCATCACTTGCCACATCGGAGATAGTGAATATGTTCTGGGTGGATAAATGAAGGAAAAGATAAAGAAATATCAGAAAAACTTTAAGAATATTTTAGTTATTCTTAGGCATTTTATGTACTCTTGATTGATATTCTTTACTTTTAAATTTCTGGTGTTATATTATACTGATTTAATTTTATAGTACTTTGAACCATATTTACTGACTACTGTCCCAGAGCTTATATGTATCAATCATCCATAATACAGATTTGTATCTTGTGTGTTTATGGGGTCAAACACTTCTAATTTTACATCTGTCTTCTATTTGTCATTTCTTTATATATGATGCATAAGCTAAGTGCTTGCTGTGTACCTGATTATTTGCTTAGTATTATCTTGTATAAAACAGAGGTGGATATCAGAAGCCCATGAGTAATTGAAGATATGAAAGCTTATTTTATTCTTCAACCTGACTTGAGTACCAACATTGAAAATTGGTAACAGAGGTGGGAGTTGGTTTTGCAAAAATATGTATTACCATTTTCTCTTGAAAAATCAGCAGATGTGGCAACCTTGGACCTGTTTTGTGGCATTCTGTTGTAAATGAATAATAGCTGCCCACCTTCAAGGAGGGTCACTGCTCTGGATTGTCAAAGAGTTTACAAAGGAAAAGGGGAAAAAAAGCATGAAAGAGCATCTTTTCACTTGAATAGTCTTTTGTATTTTATAAAGCTTCACATATTTTGTTTCATAAATCAAAAACATATTCTTTGGGTTAAGTAGTGTTATCTTCAATTTTAAAGATAAAGTAAAGAGGCTGAGTTTGAAAGAGTTTAATGATTTGTTTTAATGACTACTTGTAAAGAACCATCATTATCATCATCATCATATCATCTTTTTGATAGTTATGATAATGTAATTATTGAATTCCTACTAAAGGCAAAAAACTGCCTTAAATTTCTCATGTATGTAAATGTATTTAATCTTCAAAATAACTCTAAGTAAAGTGCTATTGAAGTTTATTATTATTATTATTATTATTATTATTACTATTTTCTCATGCAGAAATAAGTGACTGGAAAAAAGCATTAGCATGCTCCTGGTTCAAAGCCAGTGGTGACAATCAGAATCTAAATTAAGCCGGCCATGGTGGTGCACACTTGTAATCCCCGCGCTTGGGAGGTGGAGAGGATCACGCAAATTCAAAGCCAGCTGTGCTGGCTTAAGAGACCCTGTTTCCAAATAAAAATATAAAATAGGTCTGGGAGTGGAGAACAGAAGTAGAAGTGCTTCCAGGAACCCCAGTAACACCAAAAAATAATAATAATAATAAATAAATAAAATAATCTAAATTAAAATATTACAGTATGGAACCTAATTTTTTGTGTGCGTGCGTGCGTGCGTGCGTGCGTGCGTGTGTGTGTGTGTGTGTGTGTGTGTTTTACTGAGAATTAAATCTAGAGGCCTTCTACTTTCAAAGTATTCCCCTAGCCTTATTTTTTATTTTTATTTTGAAACAAGGTCTCCCTAGTTTTGATGAGTCTCACTACTTGCTGAGATTATCCTAAAACCTTCCATTCTCCTTTCTCAGCCTGACAAGTACTGGGATTATAGAAGTAGAACACCATGCCTAACTAAATCCCATTTTTTAATCTAAGAATTATAGTGTCAGTGTCCACCAGGACAAAAGCTTAGGTCTGCCTAACTCTCCAAACACTATGTTTCACACTTACAAACTGTGGAAGGCACAGAGTGACTTGATGACCAAAATATAGATCCTTATGAACACTGGAGGAGGGATGGTCATGAATGCTAAGGAGAAGAGCCTGATGTCCTTCCCCAGACTATGACTCTGCATGAGTCCATTCTGCTTATGTATGCATTATGCATTCTGCTTCAGGGAAAGTAATCCAGTATACGGAAATGAAGCATCTGATTATGTGAACTCACTGAATTATACGAATATTTTTGGTACTGGGGATTGAACCCAAGGGCGTTCTACCTATAAGCTCTACAACTAGTTCTGTTTTGTTATTTAATTTTAAAGAGGGAATCACTAAGTTGTGGAGGGCCTCACTAAATTGCTGGGGCTGGCTACAAATCTTTGATCATTAATTCTCATCCTCCCAGGTACTGGGGATTACAATCATGAGCCACCATGCCTGGCAGAAAACACACACACACACACACACACACACACACACACACTCATCCACATATACATACACACACATATATATATATATATATATAATATATGTATATATATTACAAATATATAATTTACAAATATGTATGTAATTTAATATATATATATATATATATATATATATATATGCTTTATATATACATATATTTGTCTGTATCTGAATGCCTCTTTTCTCTGTTAAGAATACAGGTCATACATAACTTACAAATCCCTGTTGCTACAAATATGCGGGGTGCACTGTAGATATCTATTTGTGAATGTAGACATCGAGCTCTGGAATGATTTCTTCACTAGACTGAAAATGGACTGACTGACTTTTCCAAACCCTCTCCTAGTTTCTTGATTTGATTGACTAAATTGAATATTGATAAAATCAAACATAAAAGGAAAATTAGAGGTTATAGCCAAAGCAAGATGAAGTCAGTGTTAGTTACTCAAAGATGCTTATATCTCCAAGAAAGAATTATGTGCTCTGAGGTAAGTCCTTTCTTAGTGGATGTAGCTGGTAACAGATGCACTGTTCATGACATCTCTCAGACCATGGATGAGCTGAAGTGAGCCCTTGTTTCCTTTAGTTTGGCTTTTTCTTACCGAACAGGTTATTAGGGTCTAATTCAGAGTCCAAACCCCATTTTTATAAGAAAGGTAGACAAGATAGAAGCCCAATTTTTAAATAAGCACTAGAGCTTGTGTCTTCTACCTCCAATATACATTAGCAAGGTTATCTCTTCTAAGACTATTAGAGGGGTAGAATTTGTTTTTAATTGGTATAATTGCTCTTAAAGCCTAATTGCAGAAATAGTAGCCTATTTTTGTTCCATTTTCTTATATTATTATAAGGATAAGAATATTAAATATATAATAATTCAATAATTTCTCTAATGAGGTCACCCTAGCTGCTACTATTTTTACTTTGGTGTATTATATGCTTTTAGCCTAATCATGGTCAAGAGGTGACCCCCTATCTCCTGAACTCTATAATTTCTTCTCCTTTCTCTCTACTTCTCTGCTCAATTCAAATGGTAGATAGATAATTCTATGAATATTCTATGAAAAATCTTCCAAAACTTACAATTTTCTTTAATTCCATCTCATTTTCCAAATTCAAAATGATGTAAATACAACTTACAGAATTCTTCTTTCTCTTTCTGCTGGAAGCACAACAATAAGATTTTCTTCACAGTGAGAATTTGGTAGGGTTCCTGGAGGTAAAGCTCACGGAAGAGGGGCTTGTCCCCAGGACTGACTCCTTTCAGAGTTTTTAAGCCTTGTTCCACTCCACTTTGACCATTCAGAGATGCATCAGTTATACTTTATTTATATAGGTATTGCATTCTGTTGGGGGTTTCTGCTCCTATTAGTATTTAATAGAATAAGTAAATATGTGTATGTGAGTGAGGATTCTCAGGTTCTTTCAGGTGTCTCCCTAATACAAATTTCCATTTCTAGAAAATTCATTTTGAGCTTGAACAGTTTTGGGTAATATAGTAACAAGGTACCACTCAGTGAGGGGCTCTGAAATGATAGAAATTTATTCTCTTACATTTCTAAAGGCTGGAAGTTCAAATTAAATTTTTCCTCCAAATTACATTCTCTATGCACGTTTTAGAAAAGAATTCTTCCTCGCCTCTGTAACTTCTGGTGACTACCAGGGATTATTGGTCTTGCTTTATTTGAAGACAGAACACTCATTTATTTACCTCCTTCTTCACATGGCCTTCCTTTCTGTGCACTTCTGAGTCTGTATCTGAATGCCTCTTTTCTCTGGTAAGAGCACCAATCATTGGATTTCAGGCCCACTCTTAAATTAATAACTACTTTATGTTCACTAATTCTATATTGCAAGGACAGTTTTTGAGGTTCTGGGTAGACATACATTTTAGAGGTATACTATTCAACCTACTTCAAATGTGTAGCAGTAAAGATCATACTCTAAACTTAAATTCAAAATAGAGATGATTTATATGTACCTTGAGTGTGATGTCATATGTTTACCTGGCTACAAGTCAGGCTACATTCATTGCTTTGGCAAGCTCTGGTGTCAGAATCTGCCTCTAGTGTCTTTGCTTCTGTCTCTTTTTGTTTTTGTGTTTTTCTGAAGACTCCTTAAATAGAGTCTGAGACTTATTCTTTTAGCTCTGATCCTCTGGACTCCGATTATTGTGGTGGTAATGCTTTAAAGGAAAGCATTCTATAGTTTTGTGATTATGTTTCAGTCTTTCAGTAAGCCTGAGTTGGGTAATCCCTTCCCCCATTCCCCATGAACAAGGCTAGAGAGAGAGAGAATCACATCTTTCTTTCCCTCTATGGAAGATTAAAGAAAGCTGGAGTTGGCTATTTCCTTCTCTCTAGGTTGGCTGGTAAAATAGTTTCCCCTTCAGGGTAGACCTTGTTAAGCAGAACAGAGAGCTCTGTTTGTATTTCAAAGTGATTACTTTCCCTCTCTCCCTGCTGGAAGCACAACAGGATTTTCTTCACAGTGAGATTTTGGTAGAGTCCCTGAAGGTAATGCTCACAGGGGAGGGGCTCCCCCCAGGACTGACTCCCCTCAGAGTTTTTAAGCCTTATTCCACTCCACTCTGAGCACCCAGCAATGCATCAGTTATACTTTATTTCTATGGGTATTGGCTTCTGTTCCGGGTTTCTGCTTCTAGTAAACCCATTTTCTCTATCTTCCTGTTTGTCTCTTCAGATTTCAGGGTAGAAGTTTGCTCTCTGAACTCAATTCTCTGTTAGATTTTTAAGAAAAGTTGTTGATTTTCAATTTCTTTCTGCTGTAAGGATGAGAATGAAACTTCTAATCTCTACAATTTGTTGAATGAGAAATCCTAGAGGTTTTATTTATTTATTTATTTATTTTTTTTTTTTTATGGTACTGGGGTTTCTGGAAGCACTTCTACCTCCGGGCTACACTCCCATACCTATTTTTACATTTTTACTTGGAAACAGGGTCTCCTAAGTCAGCGCGCGTGGCTGGCTTCGAACCTGCGCAATCCTCCTGTCTCTGCCTCCCAAGCGCGGGGATTACAAGCGTGTGCCACCACGCCCGGCATCCTAGAGGTTTTAAATAGAGATTATGATAGTAATAGCAATCTACTATTGTATGTCATGCCTCAAAAAGTCATTGACATATCATTATTCATTATTTTAGTCATGGTACTTGAAGCTATTATGGATTGTGTAACTTATTAAAGAGGGATACTTGAGATTTGAGTCCAGAACACCATTCTATTTTTTGTTTCTTTTGGTGGTACTGGGGTTCCTGGAAACCCTTCTACCTCTGGGCTACACTCCCAGACCCATTTCATATTTTTATTTGGGAACAGGTTCTCTTAAGCCAGTGAGGCTGGCTTCAAGCCTGCATGATCCTCCTGTCTCCGCCTCCCAGGTGCGGGGATTGCAGGCATGTGCCACCATGCCTGGCCCATGTCCAATTTTTTTTTTTTTAACAACTATGTAACTCCATGGGCACAGGAAGGCTTATTTCTTGTCTCTAAGAAACCAGGATAAGTCTTCTAACTTCACAAGGGTAAGACCTCAGTGTGTGGTAACTTTCACATAAAGCTGATGTGTGGCAAGAATAAGTCAAATGCCCTACCCAGACTCCTGGTTACTTTCTCCTCATGAATTGTTTTCTATGAGTCATTTAGCCAAGCACTCCCACCACTTGGTAGCACCATACTTTCCATGGAAGGCATATAAAGGATGCTAACACTAGATAATTCACTGATGTTCTCATAGAGTGACAGGATCAGGACAGAGTTTATGCAATTGAATAAGCAGTGGTCCATGTTTGGGAAAACTTTGCATGCTGATTCTTAAGACTTTGATCAGCTACATGCTATTTGACAATAGAACACATGCTGCACAATTTATGTAGGTCTTAGATTTCATACTGGTAAGATTCAGGTAATTTCTCAAGTAGTAATTTACTCTTTGACTCTAAGTATTATTCTGAAACAAACAAACATAGCTCAGCAAAATGTGAACTATAGAGCGAAGCTTGAGGTGATTAGTATAGTAGAGTGTGGAGTTAAAATTTTCTTATAGTTGTTAGAATAATTAAATAAAGACAAGGACTTAATTATGCAGATTTACCATCCATCATGTCTCAACTCTGCTCTGCATTATAGCCGCCTGGTTCTATTTTCACTTAATCATGTCTTCTAAAGCATGTATTTTATCCATTAGCAATAGTTGATATTTATTAGTTAAGATGCAAAAAACTCAAAATCCTCCATATTTTTTTTAAAAAATCGTTAATGTTTCATAATGAGTTATCTGTAGTCTTAAAGAAGTTGTTATCAGGGGGCAGCACACGTGTACTTTGACAAGTGAAATTTTGTCCTTCTAATGCCTCAGTATTATAGTTTGGATTTTAGGGTGTGGTGGTGCATGCTTGTAATCCCTGCGCTTGGGAGGCAGAGACAGGAGGATCGCGCAGGTTCGAAGCCAGCCGCGCGCGCTGGTTTAGGAGACCCTGTTTCCAAATAAAAATGTAAAAATAGGTCTGGGAGTGTAGCCCAGAGGTAGAAGGGCTTCCAGGAACCCCAGTACCACCATAAAATAAAAATAAATAAATAAGTAAATAAATAAATAGTTTGGATTTTAAATGTCCCCAAAGCCCCAGTGTTAAAGACTTAGCCCCTAACCTGGCACTATCAGGAGATGGTAGTAATTTCAAAAGATGGGGCCTAGTGGAAGGCCTTCTGGTCATGGTGAGTGTGTCTGAAGGGATCTTCAAGGCTATAATTCTTCCTCTTCCTCTTTTTCTTTCCTATCCTGGGCATGAGATGAATGGATTTACTGCATTGCATGCTACTGCCATGATTCTCAGAGCAACAGGGCCAACCAATCATGGGCTGAAACCTCTAAAACTGTGAGTTCAAGTAAACTTCTTTTGTAAATTGATTATATTAGATGTTTTATTACAGTAATGGAAAGCTGACTACTACACTTGGTATGTAGATACCCCAAGAAACTGGGAAAGGCAGTTCTAACTGCTTGTGACTCAAGGAGCCTCTTGAGAGAAACAGGTTCTTCAGCCTGTTATTCATTTCATTTTTAAACCTTATGGTTACAAGAACCTATTTCAAGATTGAAATAATC
This sequence comes from Muscardinus avellanarius, assembly GCF_963383645.1. Taxonomy (NCBI): domain Eukaryota; kingdom Metazoa; phylum Chordata; class Mammalia; order Rodentia; family Gliridae; genus Muscardinus; species Muscardinus avellanarius. Next base: position 90,871,884 of record NC_137798.1, on the reverse strand, counting down.
CTAAATAAACTCAGTGAGTAATAAAAGACACCAATCTCTATGGCTCTTTCTCATAAGAAAATGTAATAGTAAATGATTGAGTAGCTTGAATTGTTGACCCAAGTTCTACATCCAGGCCTGGTAATTATGGAGAATTGCTGATGTTCTTAACCCAGCTATTTGGTATTATGGATACACTTTGCAATTACTGTCAGTACATATAAATTTTGAATAAGTACCATAATAAAGGAAGCAGAAGTTCGGAAAGAAGTCAGTGTGGTGACTTCAGCAGAGGCAGGAGCTGGGCAGCAGTGTAATACCACCATACTGCAGCAATAATGCTCCTAGTAATAACAGAGCTCATCACTTCTACCCCTGCTGGTCCCAGCTGATTCTCTCATTTGTCAGCACAATGGTGAATCTCCATGTCACTGATTATAGTTTTTTGGTTATGATGCCTGAGTTTTCCCTTAGTGGTGGTGGGGCAGGCTGAGTTCTATTCAATAGGAAGCAGTTCCTGGTGGAAATTTTAGAAGCACGGAGTATCCAAATAGAGCCCTGATTTGTGCTTTATGTTCAGAAGGGAAACTATGATCAAGACTGAATTATGTGTGTATACATCTTGAGGAACAGAATTGATTTGGAGGACTAAACAAACAATTAAAAGATCTTGCTTTGGTCTGACAAGAGTGTTGAATTATGTTAATTGGTAAGTAATAAATACTTGATTTAATACTTAACCTTTATCAATAAAAGGGGGAGGGCATATCAGTTTTATAGATGACCTTTAGTTCCTTCAACCTTACTTGTTATAATTAAATGTAAAAGCCAGACATTACATTTGTGAGTAATCAAATTAAATGTAGAAAACCAAAAGATGGACTCTGAAGCTCACTAGCTACATGGCCTTGGCTATGTATTAAATTTCTTCAGTTTTCTTATCCAAAAATGTATACAGTTTTAGCAAGAGCTGAACAACTACTGAAAAGTATCTAAAAGTATGCATAGAACATTTTAAAAAAAACTTAATAGCTCTAACACTACTAGGTATTTGAACCTTTAATAAACAAAATATTTTTAAAGTATAATTACATTTTAGAACTGCCACTACTCATTAACCTAGCCCTAAATCTGTCATTAACAGAGAAGCTCTGCTCAGCTGAGAGAGAAGGCATTGCTGTTTAATGACAAAGCCCCACACCACTAGTTAAATTCGTTATTTTACTAGGAAGGAAACTAGTTGCTGTGTCTTTGGTCAGTCAGAATCTGAGAAAATCCATTTCATATTGGCTCTCTGGAGGCAGAAGAGGGTGTTTGTGTTGGTGCCCTATGCCCAGCATCTGTTAATTGAGTAAGAGGTAGATGTACAAGACACATAGATCAGCATTGAGTGCAGATGTGACTCCCCAGAGAAGTTTTTAAAACTTATTTTCTTTGGAGTCAGGCTTTCCAAATGTGACATTGTTTTTCCAGCTGCATTAAAATGGGTTTGTTTATCTTCTCTTTTGGAGTAGCTATGAGATCAGAGCTCCCATTATTTACTCCATTTTTGTATAGAGGAGTTGGGGGTTGTTTTTTTCTTTTTCTGTTTTTTTTTTCTTTACAATGACTTTTCTTCCCAGAATTGGGTCCAGTTTTAGGTGAGTGAGAACATGTTTTGGCTAAATTCCCATCTGTCTTATCTAGTGAAGAACAGAAACAAATAGTCAAGCCTACCAATATCCTTGGCCTTGACAGTATTTCTAACATTAAAGTAGGAAATCCATCAAAACTGTGAAGGTCATTAGACAGAGTCATTTGAATGCAAAAAAAAAAAACAGTTATTTTCATGCAGCTGAGATTTTGAGCTCTTTCTTCAACAATAGGCACATATAAAACTCATAAAAAAGAGTAAACATTATGATAAGTGGTAATTGTTTAATGAAAGCACTTCATAATCACTCCCTTTTTATTTAAAAAGCAAAACAGGAATGACAATATTTGGGGACTTTTATTTTTAAAAAATCTCTTTGTTAAAAGGCCAATTTTGTGTAAATGGCTGTTAATAAAAGCTTTTATCATACAAAACTCCAAGTTTCCTTTGGTCCATTATCTACAAGTTAGAAATAAAAATCACATGTCATTGAAACTAAACATCTGTTTTAAGGGAAGTACACTACAACTCCAGGGTTTCTAGCCTCTTATTTTTGAAACAAAGTCTCTTAGATAGCATAACATTTATTCTATCATTTTTTTAAAAATTCCATAAATAAATTATGGTCCCCTAGTCAGTATCCCAATTGGAGTTGAAGAAACACATGCTATTAAACCTCATCAATTAGAGTTAAAGAACCATTTCTTATGACACTTTCTACAAACATATATTATCATGTCTGCCATGTCACCAACACTGGTTGAAAATAGAGTTAATAAACAATTATTTAAACTTTTCCTGGCATCCTTGAAAATAGATGTTCAACATATGCTAATTGGCACAGTTTTATTGAAATGAATTTATTTGACGATTGTCCCTTTCAAGTAGTGTGTGAAAGAACAGAAATAATGCATCAATTAAAACCAAATGCCAGTTTTTGTTTTCTTTTTAATGTCCCTCCAATTCTTTGAAACTTTATCCAGGTGTTTATTAGCCTTTACTAGACCTTTCTATGCCCCAGAATAAAGAAAAAACTTTAAAATATCTTATGACTTTATCTCACTATTCTATGTCCTGTCAACACATGAAGTCATAAAGTCTTAGAACGGTAGTTAGACTGTCCAGTTGAGACTAAGAATTAAAGCTTGAACTTGACATAGAGTTTAATATTTCCTACTCTGGCTTAGAACAGATTCAATTTGAATCAGAGGCCATGGGTGGCATCTCTATATTCCCTGTTGACTTGCTGTTTCCTTGTGAGCATCTGATTTTGTTTTCTTTAAATATGTGTATTAATAGACAGGAGAGAGATAAAGATAAGGGAGCCCAGTTTACCTGGCCATGTTTCATTCTATCTGGGCCACATAGATAATAATGCTATGGGTTCATAAGTAGTTCCCTGCAAAGGTCCTTTCCACGGTAACTGCTTTTCTACCTCCAAATTTCTGCAGAACACCTCATCTCTGCTTTCTGCTATATCTCTTTTACTATCTAAAACAATCTATGGACAAGAACCAAAAAAGATTCCTCTCTGTGTGTCCCTCAAAAGCATATCTACATTCTGACTTTTAAGCAAACAAGAAATAAGTTTCCATTTCACTCTTTAGAGATTCCCAGAAGGCAGGAATTGCAGGCACATAGTATTACCCTAGATTGGCTTCCCAGACTGTGAGTGCCATACCTTGGGATTTCCGAGTGGAAGTTACATCTGGTAGGGTCTCGTAAGCCCTATCCCCTAAACTCTGAGTCTCTTCAACACAGGAAATATATGTCAGAGCTTTCTGAATATCCCAGAAATTTTTAATACTCCCTCCCCACTAATTATGGTAAGATACAGAATATTCTCTGAAAAACACTCATATACTGATGCTCAGAGTTAATTATGAGGGCTATAATCTTATCAGTAAATAAATCCATTGTAACAATTGTAATAAGTTTATTGGATGGTAACCTTGGCATGTGGGGTGTGTCTGGATGAAGTAGGTTTCTGAGGGTGTGGTCCTGGAACTGTGCTAATATCTTTGAATCCTCATTGCTTGCTCTCTTTTGCATCCATCCTCCAAGTATGAGAGGAAAGACTTGTTTCCTCTCTTTTCTTCCTCTTTCCACATCCTGAACTCTGAAGATGTAACCATCCTAAATGAACTGAACTCCTGAAATCTCCAGAATTATGAGCAAATAACTTTTCCTTGCTCTAAATTGTGTGTGGTCATGCTTATTGGGGGATGGTACTGAGAATTCTGCCTGAAACATCACCCATTTGCCATTAGCCTTGGGGTGAAAAAGTGGCGATGCTTCCCTTTGCTAGAAAGGGGAGACACACACAATGCCCTACAGTTCTTAAAAATTTTTTTTGTCTTCACTGACAAATAATCACCCAGTGATATGTGCATGTATGTCATCTTTCAACATGATTTACATTATGATGTGAGACTATAATGCACCAATAAAAGTATATTAAAATATAATCTTTTAAAAAAATAATTTATTACTCTGAGAAGCCAGGGATAGTGGACAGTTTCACACTTATACTCATTCTCTTATCAAGAGAGTTTCATACCATGCCTCAGGACTAAGAGAGGCAGAAGAGCCTAGTCTAAGATCCAAGCTGTGGAATCAGCCCAGAGTTCTCCAGTTCTCTGGTTTGCCCTCTAAGAGTTACAGTGTGAGCGGTGAATAGTTTGTCCTTGTACATCTGTAAGGAGGAGTTACACAAATGACATTTACTGCTTGCAGGCTGTTCTAGTGTGACAATGGAGAGTAATGCCAATTAGTTTTTCAGGCTCCCTGAAAATAGTGACTATAAAAGTTACTTGGGGCTTGATGATAATAGCCTACAGAGGAACAATAAAAAGAGCTTCTTCCATTCATAGACTGAAAATCATTATCTAGAATCAGCGAAGGTCATCTATAGTCATTGAACCAAATCTCACTTACCACAAGTGTTTTTTTAAATAAAGTTATATTAGTACACAATCATGCTTATTTGTGTATGTGTTATTTATGAATGTTATTTTTTTTCATGCCACAGTGGCAGAGTGGAGTAGATGTACTAGACCATATAGTCTGAAAAGTCTAAAATATTTGCTGTCTAGCTTTGTAGAGAAAATATTTGCAAACTTATATTTAGAAAGATTCTCAGGTAAGTTATTAGATTAATTACACAAAAAGCACATTCATGTGTGTTCTGAGCAGACTTAGATCATGGAAAAAAGCCAAACTATGGTCTTAGTCACTTGAAGAACATTTGCTATAATCATGACCAAGATAGGTTCTGTATTCTGTATTCATTAATACTCCATGCCAACTTCATACAACTTATGGTATTTTAAGGCAGAGAGATAGAGATTAGTACAACCTGGGAGGCAGGTAGGGCAGTCCATTTACCACAAAGCTCAGTTGACAGTGTCAAAGTCTCATGTTCAGGTCATTTGTGAGTCTGGTCCCAGTCTTCAGATCTGACCTCAACCAGAACTACAGGTGTGGACTTGCCCATTGGCCACCAACATGGCTGCCTATCAGCATTTGGCCACATTACTGGTCTTCAGAATAGCAAGGTGGCCAGACTCCTTAGCAGAAGAAGCTGCAGGTTTTTAGTATCAGGTTCTGATGCTTATCATACTCAAGTTGCTAGGAATTCCATATGGTTGTCAAGATGCTCCTGGTCAGCAGGACTTGCACCTGCGCATTGCTTGCTATTCCTGGATATTGCACCATGTACCTGGTGCCTGTGTGCTGCCTGTGATACTCTGGGTGTGTTGTGTCATGGCTGTGTGTGCTGTGAGAGTTACACTTGCACACACTGGTGCTGGAGTGTGGTAAGCCACACCCAGGTGTGCTTTGGAAGTTAAACTATTCCTCTTTCACTTTCATGGAGCCCTTTTAAAATAAAAAAAAGTTGTGTGTGCCATACAGATATCATATCTGTATTGTTCGTAGTGCATAGAACAATTATAATTTTTTTCCAGCTAACTCTATGATCTACAGATTTCCCAGAAAGTTGGGATAGGCAGGCCTGGGAAAGAAAACTGGTTTGGGAAGTAAAGTTTAAGAAACTTAAGCATCAGTTTCTTATATCAAAGTTGTATTTTCCTTCTCTTCCCTATCTCCTTTCTATTTATTTCATTCTATCCTACATCGGCGGGGTAACTGGCCAGTTATATCAGAGGGGCAATAGTGTAACTGGCTGGTTACAGAGCTCTGTAGTTATAACTGGGGCAGTGTGCAGCACAGGGTATTGGGGACCTGACTTAATGCTTGCTTGTGACATTCCATAGATAGCATCAGTGAAAGCCTACTAGAAAAAAATGCAGCAAAGATCAGGGGGTGGGTACAGATTATGCAGTCACCAAGAAATTAATAAAAGAAAATCTCTTTTCAAACAGACAAAAGCTCAAAGATCTACAGTTAGGCATTCCACAGTGAATTTGAGAATCAGAAACTGTCATACTAAGTCACACAACAGTGCTTTCTGAACATTTTTACCTGTTTCAGTGCATAGCAAATTATACTTGTATGCCATCTTGGCACAAATAAAAGAGGGGGTGTGTAGCCGGAGTTTGCTGCCTAGGTACTAGGACACTCCAGGCTTTGTAAACAGGGAAAATCTAAATTTTAGCACATCTGTAACCCTCCTGTCACATACAAAAGGCCTTGTAATCCTTGCTGAATGGTTTACATTGCATTAAGAGAAGAATGCAGACTCACTGAAGGGTTTTACTCTGAGTTTTATGATTTGTTTCATAGTTATTTAGACTGAGGTTATAGCAGGGGAGGCTGACTATTGGTATATTTGGTTACAGAAGAACACTCTAGCATCAAGGAAAACACTTTTCTAAAAGCCTTTAGCACATTAGGAGGGTCTCTGTGTGCTTTGTAAATCTCATTTAATCCTCCCTGCATGGTCTCCCTATTATTGCAAGAAAATGAAAGTGTATTTATTGTTGTCTATGTGCTTGTCACTTTGAAGAACATTATCTTACTAAACTTCACCATTACCCAAGCAGGCAGATATCATCATTCCAGATTTTCAGAGAAGAAGAAAGAAACCCTGAGAATGTAAATAACTTTTCCAGTTACAAAGCTAGAAAGTGGCAGAAACAGGATGCAAAGGCTTGATCACAGAGACAGCCACTGGAAGGAGATTAGGAAAGGGTGCTCCAGGGGAGAGAAGCAGCACTGTCCAGGATCCCTGGTGAGAAAAATCAAAGGCAAAGCAGAGAAAAACACAACAGAAAAACAACAACTTATGACAGCTTATTAAACGACAATGAGCAACTTATTTTAACTTTAAATTGGCATTTCCATTAATATAGACTAGGCATCACTGGGTATTAATTATATCATAGCTATATTTCATGTTTCAAAAAATTTGGATATTGACAGATCAAACAAACTTATTTTTTATTTTTATTTTTTAAATTCAGACCTCTTTTGAGAACTCTAATTCACTGTAGTAGGGCCTCAAGCAGGAAGGTGATGGTGTTTCAAAATTCTGTTTTCATTACTCTTAGTGGAGCAAAGACATGGCCATGGTCTTCCCAGTACATTTGGAGAGAAAAGGTACTCATGACAATTAGGATGTAGACCAAAAGAGAGACTCTGCTCAACGTTTTCACTAAGGAACATGTTCTCTTTTCTTCTTGTGACACTTGAGGTTATAGACTGGTTGTGACTTGTCCCCTTAAACCCATACTGGAGTTGAATCCCTAAAGTTATTTGTCAAAGGTATTAAGAGGGTGAAAATTTAATTTACTAGCATGTTTAGAGGTAGCATTTTTGGAAAGTGGAGGGGATGGTCATTAAAGTAATCTCTCCACCCCCATGATTTAATCTTGGTTTTGCAAAAGAATAATAACAGAGACGGCACTGACACAGCTATATATACACACACTGCCTCTTGTCATAGGATGCTCTCTGCCCCCTTGATATACCATCATCAGAAGCCAAACCAGTAAGGCCCACTTGATCTTGGACTGTGATCCTCTAAATCTTTGAGCCAATATAAACCTGCTTTCTTTATAAAGTAAACCTGCCTCAGTTATTTCATTATATTAATAAAAATACTGACGAATACAACCTCTTTTAGATAATAAGAAACCTCTCCATTTTATTGTCAATAGAGAGAAAGGTAATAGTTATATACAGGATTCTATAATCATGTCTATAAGTGGCTCACATAACTTTCAACCACATTCTAGAGCTAAAAAATCAGTCACACATCACATATATACACTTATACACACATCAAAAGAGGGCTGATAATTGTAGCCTACGTGTGTGCTCAGGAAGAAGAGATATACTCAGATATTGTTAGAATTCTAATGATCTCTGCGACATGAAGGAAAGATCAAAGAGAAGAGAGAAGAGCTAGCGTTTTCATGGAAGCCAAAAAGAGGTGAGAGTTTCAAGTTGCATAACTTTTATTATACTATCTTCAAATAATAATGGCATTTAAATTTCATTTGTTATTAACAAATTTAATGGCTTTATTTAATTAGAAAATGGGGCTAGATATTAAGGAATGAATGTGAATTGTATAAAATTAGTGTATGTTACTTATAAAATTGATAGGAAATAAGGGAAGTCAAATGGAGTATAAATTGAAGAATTAACAGAGAGATGTTTCCTTCATTGTAGGATATGATAAACATATTTAAATGGGTAAGAAGAAAGATGCAACAGAAATGGGAAAGCTCAAAGAAGAGAGTGATTATATTTGTAAAGCATGTTTCTAAGGTACTGTTAGTTAACTTCTGTATCAAAGAGACAGCTTTTAGAGAAGAGATACATTTTCATTAGAGACATTCCAGAGCTTATTCATACACAGATATCCATGAGGATGACAGAGTTGTCAGTGTTTCCCAAACGGATCTCTTTGGTGTTGGAGGAAAGGAAAGGAAAGGAAAGGGAAAATGAGATCCTTCAGTCTTGAAAAACTCTTTTTATGCCCTAAAATGTAGTATAGGGATCAAGTTCAAATTTTACAGAAGAGTTAAGTGAACAATTGAGGAAATTTAAGAATATCTTTAAGAACTTCCTTGGGTAAAAATGTAAAACAAACTTCTTTGAAGAAGCAAAAGAACCCGAGATTTACAGCTGTTAAAATCAGACTTTTGTAATGACACCTAAAGAGTTCTGTGATTTCTTCCAGAAGGACATAGGTTAAGGGTATGTGAATAGAGAACAGAAGGAAAAGAACTTTAAAAGGTGAACGTGAAAGAGAAGTTGGACAATAAAGCCTGAAGAGTTTTTGCTCTGAGGAAAGTGAAAGATGAATATGAAGATGGAGAGGCCAAACACACTGAAGTAATGAGGGATGCAACCTCTCCAAGTATGAATGAAGGATGCAGAGAGTGGGTGGGTGCTAGTTTGGAATGTAGAAGAAGGCTCTGTGACCTGTCTTGCCAGAAGACTCTAAAGTTTCCTGGCACTGACAAGGAAACAAGCCTGCTAGAGACCATGGTCAGGGTCTGAAATGGTCTGAGTGGGTGTTGAAGGGAGAGGGTATAAGATAGATGGTCACAGGCCCTTTCTTTCTATACAATCCCTTTCACTACTGTTTCTTTTCCAGATCTCCAGTCCTAGGATGAGCTGCACACTTTCCGATCGCACACAGAAAGGTTCAAGACTGCTGAAAATGATTCCTTCCAAAAAGAAAAAAAAAGTAAACTTTAGAAATTTTTTTCTAATTTCTACAATTGCCTAGGAACAAAACTCTCATTTGCATGAGTAAAAAAATACAAAAGAAATGACGTGAAATGAGTGACGATCAAGTTTCCTAGGAGTCAGTATTGTGAGGGCAACATAAATGTGATAGTTGTACAGAGACTCATATCAGTGCCTTTTACACAACCAGATGAAAAGAAAATATGGAGTTTTGGAGTTTATCACTTTCAAAAGAGGAGAGCAGCTGCAAGGATAATTCAGTTGGAGATAGCTAAGTTTCTTCTTCAGGACTGGGGAAAATCAAATTATCCTCTATTGATCATAAACCCATCTATGCTTCATTCATGTGTTTATGCATCCAGACAATATCTTTTGAGTGTTTTCTGTATGGCCAAATAACATGCTCTAGGCTTCAAACACAAACTGGCATAAGGCATAATACTTTCACTGGAGGAAACCATGATTCGATATGTAAAGGATTCAAACAAATACCTAATGACCGTGCGCTATGAACCACAGTCCCTGTGACAGGTCCGCAGTGCAGGGGCCTCTAGAGGAGAGAAGGACACCATGCCCTGGAGATGTCATGGTCTAGCAAAGACTTTGAAATAGGGTTAGACTTAAAATATGAGCAGAAGCTCTCTAAGTTCCCCATGCTCTTTATGAAACAAAATGAATATCCAAGCCAGCACATACTTTAGGCAATGTCTATCTGTGACATTTTTGTAAGGATGATTTTTGAGGGAGTTTAGAATTTATTATTAATATATCTCCTCTTTATCAAAACCTAAGGGAGAAGGGCAATATTAGAATGAAGCAAAACAAACCAAAGTTTGCTTTCCTTTGCCCAATCACAAACAGAAAGTAAGCTTGAGTATACACATTAGACTTCCAGTCACATAGCTGAAATAATTAGGAACCTTGATAATGAATTCATGCAGCACCTATCACCTTGACAGAAGGCTACAGAAGTAGGAACAAGATCAGCAAATTAGGTACAAATGTGGATGATTCTAGAAGAGTATATAAAGGAATTAAGAATGCATTGATTGGCTGAGGAACACATATGTAGGTATAGGTCTCCATCGCTTATAGGGCAGAAAGTCACATATAAGACTAAAGGGGAATCTACGGGAAAAAAAAATTACCAAAGTTAAAGAAAGAGTAAAGCAATCAGAAAATTATTCTAACGTGCCTAGTAAGTGAAATTGGAGATGTGATATCAGAGTTCTTGTGCTTTCCCCCCAAATGTGATTATAATTGCTACACCAGTCCAGTCTGAATGTACCAAACTGACTGCACATATAAGATCACCCTTGACCCCTGCTCTGCAATTTGAGGTCCCAAAGAGGGAGGCCGTCTTCAATGATCGCTCTCAAATTCACAAAAATATAACAGGAAGAAATTTTTCTTGGCATCCTCTAATATTTTCTCACTTTCTGGCAGATTTTTTTTTTTTTTTTGCTAAAATAGCAGAAAGAAATAGGAGCAGAGAAAAGTCTCAAGAACTTAGATTTTACAGATGCCTACTTACACATGACATCGAGAAAGAAGTATTCAGAGCAGCATCTATGGGTATGGGAGCCATTTCAGTTATTTTTCCTGAAAAAGAGGAAGCTTTATATATGGCCCTGAGCCTGTGGATGTGCATGCGTGTGCAAAAGAGAGTGTGTGTGTGTGTGCATGTGTGTGTGTGTGTGTGTGAGTGTCTGTGTATGTATGTAATTGTAAATGTTCTTTAAGATAAGTCATTAAATATTTGCTGAGTGGAAAACAAATATTTGGTCATAATATACATTGCATGAGACTATTTCAGAAAAAGAATGGATATAGGTACTAAACACATGTTCACACACACACACACACACACACACACACACACACACACGTTTGACAGTTTTTCTTTGCTCTTCAGTAACTGTGTTAGGCATCCAAACCCAGAGAAACTCCATTTTTCCCTCCTCTCAGGAGAACCTTGAGGGGTAAATAAAGTATCTTGCTCCAAGAATGAAGGCACCATGGGCCAAATCGCCCTCTGACAGATTGCCTTGCAGTTATGAAAGTTAATCCTTATAGGCGTTAGGATAGCAATTTGCAGAAATGTAAGGAATAAATCTTGGGCAGCACTGAAGTGTTCCGGTCTCTGCAGCAGTAGCAGAATCCCAACCTCTGGAGCAGTAAATGCTGATGCTTTGTGATAGATGCTACCAATTACTGCTAGAAGTTCCTGGCATCTTTGGTTGGGATCTAGGGTGCTTTTTATTTCCCTGTATATTTCCGACCACTTCCTCTACCAAGGCCACAAGTGGTATAATTATGGAAATAGATACTCTTTTAGATCTGGAAGGAATCCTAGAAATAATACGAGGATAGGTTTTCATTTTGCAGATTGTTAACTAACATCCAGAAAAGACTGATCCGCAGAGCTTGTTTGTAGCCAAACCAGAAACAAAACACAGGCATCCAGTCCTGACCTGTTTCTATTTGGTAACTCTTCTTGCATTAAAGAGGCTCCTGTTCATCAAAGAAAAATAGCCAAATTCTATTACATGGACTTTTAAGATCTGCTGAGCACATTTAAAACAAATCCAAACCATAGCACATATTTTGACACACAAGGTCTAGGCCATGTATTTTTATATAGAGATAGCAGCAACTGTTGAGAGTGACTTGCTGATGATCAGCTCATCTAGCCCCATGGATCACAAAGGGTAAGAGAAAGCACATAATAATATAGTATCAATATGCACATGATTTTTCCCCCAGTGTACACAGAATTCAACCAAAGCAGAAGGGCATCCAGGGCAAATCATTCCCATCCCTGCCATATATCCCACTGTTCTTGATCCATTATGAATGCAAAACTCTAAACCACTCTATAAAAGATTACATAGTGGGTTTTAATTAGTACTCATTAAAAGCTTCTGCTTGGAACAACTTGAGCAACACAATAAATAACTATAGTATTGGATTATAACCCATGGAATTAAATAGCTGTGAATTTCTATTGATATAAATGAATAATTGAATAAATAAACAAGGAAGAAGCATCAACTCTTCTAAAGAGCATTTCAAAGAATAACTGTAGAAGAATTTGAGAAATTAAAAATGACCTTCAGAATGGTACAGTCATAATTTCTTCAGATAAGAACCACCAATGGATGCTAAAACAAATGTACAAAAAATACAGAGACAAGGATTTTTGTATACAATAAAAGTATCTCCCCGCAAATAATACCTAGAAAATAAAATAAAATAATTTTTTACTGTGGAATTCTAGGAAATACAATTTTAACCAAGTAAAGTTAACATTACTGATGACAAATAACACTATTCTTAACTACTTGTTCAAATTCACTGAGAAGAGCAAATCACCTCTATGTTTTCTCTTTTAGCAATGCATGACCTCCATCAAAGCATGAGGATACATCAAGCAAACTCAAATCAAGGAGCATTCCACAAAATATCTGGTCAGTGTGCGCTAAAAGTTCCCAGGTCATGAATATGGAGCAAAGACTGAGGACTTGTCATAGAATACAGAATGTCTTTGCATTTCTGCTGCTGTGACAGATATCAGAGGCTGGGTAACTTATGTAGAATAGAGGTTTATTTGACTCACATTTCTGCAGGATGGGTAGTCCAAATGCATGGCACTGACATCAGACAATGGCATCATTCCAAGGTAGGAAGCTGAACATATGAGACAAAAGATAGTGTGAGCCCACCCTCACAAATTAACTAACCTACTCCCAGGATAACAGCATTAATTCATCCCTGAGTCCAGAGACCTCATGCTGTAATCACTTCTGAAACATTTCACTTCTTAGTACTCTCTCAGTAGCAATCAAAATTCAACTTAAGTTTGGAAGGGTACATTTGGACATTTCAACCATAGCATAGGAGACCCAACTAAAATGTTGGATCTTTAGATCTTAGAATAGAGAAAGGACATTGGCAGAAAAATCAGTGAAATCCAAATAAATTCTGTAATTAAAAGCTTTTAGAAGGTAGATCTGTAATATCCCCCCAAACCTCCTGTTAAGCAATGCAATAATGTTGCAAGTTGAAAAAATTAAATTAGTAGGGCTCTAATCCCATCAGTAGATTAATCCACTTAAAGAATTAATCATTCAGACTACTGAGTGGTAACAGTAAGCAGCTAGTGTGTAGCTGGAGGAAGTAGGACACTGGACAGGTGCCTTTGGACTATATTTGTTCCTGGTCCCTTTCTCTTTTCCTCTTTCCCTTCTTCCTTCCCTCCCTCCAATGGGCTTCCATGAGCTGAGAAACTTTCCTTTGCAATACCTTTCTTCCATGTTATTTCTGCCTTATATCCTGTTGATCATGCATGGAGCCTCTGAAAGTGTAAGTCAAAAGAAACCTTTCTTTTTCTAAGTTGTTTTTGTCAGGGGTTTTGGTGACAGTAACACCAAACTGAAAATGACAATAGCACTGTCTCAAGTTAATTTCTTAGGTTTTATAAAAAGTTTTGTATTTATTAACATGCTTATATAAATGTATATAAGTAGGGCTGAATAAAGGATAAAAATAAGTTGTCTATATTCTTCTTTTTTTTTTTTTTGCGGTACTGGGGATGGAACCCAGGGGCATTCTACCTCCAAGCAACATCCCCAGCTCTATTTTTTAATTCTTTATTTTGAAAAAGGGTCTCACTGAGTTGCAAAGGGCCTCACTAAGTAGCTGAGGCCATCCACAAACTGCGATCCTCCTGTATCAGCCTCTTAAATACTGGGATTACAAGTGTGCACCACCACTCTCAGCTTGTCTAATTTATTCTTGACATTCTCCTATAGGTAAAAATTAACTAGCCAGGCATGATGACTGAATATTAGAGAACTCAAAGTCTGTTATTCATTTGGTATTGGAAGGATGATCTCTGGCCCCTCACTTATTTTTACTGAAGCAGTGGCGAAACAGGTGTGTTGAAACTGAATCTGAGTGGAACGACCAGGTCATGTTTCTGCTCTTCTACCCTTGCAAAGATTGCTTTCTATGTGGGGCAAAGTGTATTTTAGCCAAATTATTTTTTAAAAGAAGTCACTTAAGTTAATATTGGAGTCATAAATAAAAGGTAGTGGTAAAGAGAACAGTTTACTATTAAAAATAGGATTCATGTTAAGCAGTAATGGAGAAAAGACTTAATGAGCATCTAGGGGTTATATCCATTAAAAGAGGTCCCTGAGAGCCTGAGTAAGGATTTGATTTAACATTTCCCAGAGAATGCTTGGCTGAGCATCAATTTTGTGAGATGTCTTGGAAAAAAGGTACCATTACAAATAAGTTTGAGCGATCTGAAGATTCCATCTCTTTTCCTGAAGGGACAGAAGACATATTGATAACTGCTAGTCTTGCTACTACTAAAACAAACAAAGCTATTTAGCTTTTCTTAAACTATTATTTCCTAAACATGTGATCTTTTTCATATTCCATCTATGAACAGTGAGAAGGGCTGGTATTCTATCACATCAAGTGACATTCTACCACATAAAATTTCTCCAACAGTTATCTGAAGTAAAGAGAACAGAACTGGAAACTAGAAAGTTGGACGTGAGGAATATAATTTATTCTATCTTCCTATGCCTTTGAAATTTTAAAAATTATAGATTTTAATATCCCATACAGAAGGAAGCTGGAGATCAAATGTAGAGGGAGAACTAAAAAAAAATTCATTGTCATATCCACTCAAATATGGTTGGGGCATGAATATATTGTTAGAAATATAGTGTGCATGTGTGTTGTGTGTGTGTGTGTGTGTGTGTGTGTGTGTGTGTGTGTGAAGCAGTAGAAATTATGCATACATTATTATTCTAGTCTTGAGTTGGGAAAGAAATAGTGCAATTTTGTACATAGGCATCATGTATACAAAGAAGTATTTCATTATATTAATTGATCTGAAATTAATATCATTTCCTCTAATGTCTTGGGATAAATTGTACCCATTTTCAGTGTTCTTAACACTATCATTACTGCTATTTTACTTTTCTGTTCTTTATTCAAAATAGCACACAAAACTTCACATTTATATTTTATATATAGTGACCTAAAAGTGAATTACTAGTCTACATTTATGTTTGAGCATATTGATTAAGGTAAAAGCAGCATATTTGGTCCAAAATATTAAGTGATCCCCTATGATGAGTATATTGAATTCTATTTTCTATATCTCTAATCATATTCAAGTGGTAAAAAATATGACTATTTATGATCCTTATGAAGTTGCCTTGTTTTCTGATATTTTAGAGATTTTTGATTTTATTAAAATTCATTTATTTAGAAAGAGAATAAATATATATAAGTATTAATAATGTGAATTACATTGTCATGGCAACAAATTTTTCCAGGTACTCTGCACTTACACAACTATTAACCTTCCTTCAGACTCTATTTATTATGCAAAGGAACTCATGTTTGGAAGGAAAAAATTGCTTGTCATCAAAAAGGACAAGACCCTATGTGTAAATTCAAATTACTGCAGAAGATGAAAATAGTTTTGTAGTCCTAAAATGATTGTCATTTATACTTTTCATATTTTCTTCTTTATTTATTTTTGTGGGATATGAATCACTTATGTAAAAATTGACTCTCCTGGCTAAAGGATTGACTTTGCATATGAGACAGCTATAGTTGTGCATTTAGAAATGCACTTTTGTTCCCACAGATTTTGCTAAGAAGTGGTCACATGATCAGAAATATTTTCCAACCTCGCCTGAATTGAGATGAAACTAAGTACCTAGTTATCTATGGGATGTGCAAAGGCATGGTGAGTAGCATTTTTTTTTTTTTGCCAAAGTAGTTATGAGATAGATGTGCCTCCTTCATACTATTTGCTCTTTTCATAGGAAGACGGGGAGAAAAACAAAGCTCAGGAAGACCTATCAAAAAGGACAAGTAGTTTTATTTCACATGGTACATGGCCAAAACCAAAGAATGATCACTGTTATGCCTTTTCATATTTAGGAAGTAGACTTCTAAAGCCTAGGGAGTCTAATAAATTTAGTTTGGGGTGCCTATTTATTTAATTAATCAAGGTTTTTGTTCAAAGCAGGACTTACAAAGTAGAGTCCATACACATTTAACTTTTCATACTGTTATGGTTTGTATATAAAATGTCCCCCAGAAAACTCATGTTAGACAATGAAGCCAGGTTCAGAGGTGGGGCCTGGCTGCAAGAAGTGGGTCACTGGGGATATCTCTTTGAGAACTTTATCTGTCTCTTGTCCCATCATCTCTCTGTTTCTTCATCCTGGCTGCCATGGGGTAACAGCAGCTTTCCCTCCACCATATGCTAAACCCCTGCCACCTGGAAGTTTCTGCCCTTAGAGCCAGTCAAACATGGATGACTGAAATCTTTGAAACCTCTAAAACTGTTAGTCAATAAGCTTTTGTTCCTCTGAGTTATACTTTTCAGGCATTTTGTTAACAAAAGTGGAAAAGCCAAAACACATGCATTATTTTTTGTTAAGAGGACAAAACTATTACTGGATAAAATTTCTTGTAAGAAGAAATATTAGAAAGTGCTTGAATTAACAATGAAATTTCTTGGGCCCAAGAGAAGGAATTTACTCTCATTTTAGAAAACTCAGCCCATTTTCTAGTCTTCCATATCTGTATTACTTTAATTTTTTATTTTTATTTGTGCATTTAGTCACACATCTTAATGGGGTACAAAATGGTAGAGGGATACATGCACACATTACTCATTCTATAATTCGCTCCCCTTTCCCCTTTCTCATGTTTGGCTTAGTGATTGATATGTTTATGAATGTACATCATGCACATCACAAAATTTCCCTCTTCCTTCCTCCCATCCCCTTCATGCAGGATGCCTTATTTGCTCATCTATGGTTTCTCCTACTTTTTCTAGAGTTCTTCCAATTACCCTTTTCCTCCCTAGCATCTGCATAGTAGAAAGAGCATCTAATTTTTACTTTTTTGTGACTGACTTTTTTACTTAGTATTTGTTCTATTGACCCCATCATCTTATCTAGGATTAGCTGAGTCATTGAATAAAATGTTGAAGCATTCAGGAAAGAGATGAGAAAAGAATTATGGGTCATAATAAGAAACAATTCCCACAAACTTGACTCTGATGGATTATACAATCCATTGCTTCCACATGATGCTGGACTACTGGGAAGCCTTGTCTATATCAACCTAAAATAATTCATGATTCTCTATGAATTCCAAAAATAATATTCTAGAACTGAGGAACCTTGATTTCCTTTTAGTTCCTATGAAAGATACTGATACTCACCATTTAATTCATAATATAGTCATAATTTCTTTGTCATTTATCCTCTATTGATTTCATGTGTGTTACTAAGTGTGATGACTTGTGTTTCTTGAGGAGAGAGATCATTCTTAAATTTCTGGGTAAATAGCACCATACTGGCTATGTATCAAGGATAAAAGATATAACTTTGATTCCTACTTCAGGGTCCTCTAATGAATGTTTGTACCATATTTGCTCTTTTGGAGTTTGCTTTGTAAGTGTATTTTAAGGCTGAGGGTCTCCCATGAACATATCTACATCAGTGTTTCTCATAGGGAGTTTTCACATCACCTAAATCAGAATCACCATTTAATATACACATTTTTATGTTCTTATTGGAAGTTGTTCAGTATATAGCTTGAGAAACTTTTATTTTCAATAAACATCAAGGGTTATTTATATGTACCTTACTTAAAATTGGAAAACAGCTGGTGTGCAACTTTTTTATGGCCAGAGAAAAGGACAGAAGCAGAGGTGAATGCAGTTCCACTTATCATTTGGCAACTGAGTTGCTTAAACTCACTTCAAAATATGGCTGAGGTCACCATACATGGACCCTCAAGGTCAATCTCCTACTCCATTCTATCTGACAACACAGCACATCAGAAGACACCAATGCCTATGTGATGTTGCTATGGCAACCCACACGGTCCTGCAGGCTGGGCTCAGAGGATAGCAAAGCTCCCAGTAGACTGTTTTAGGCGTGATCCAAATAGCCTACCTGGCCTCCCGACCAATCAGATCAGAACTGACCAGATCTCCATCTCAGAGGGGATGAGAAAGCTTTCAAATATTTCACCATGTAAGAAAAAGGAGAGTTACCAGAGGTTAGTCAGAACACTACCTCTATAACACTCCTGTTTCCCACTGAACTTTCAGTAACTAGGAGGGCTTAGCCAGTTCCTAATCCCAGGATTTGAACTTAAGGTGGATAGTATAGTTAGATATAAAATGTCCCCTAGAGCTCATTTATTAATATTAAAGATTGATATAATTGAGTCATAAGGGTTGTAATCCCTGAAGTAGATAAATAAATCCACTGTAATGAATTTACATGAGTAGTAGCCAGTAGGCCAGTAGCATGTGGCTGTAGAGGAGATGGTCCCTGGGCATGTAGCCTTGGATATTATATATATATGGATATATGGTTCTTCCTCCACTGGCTTGCTTTCTGGCTTATGGCTCTATGATGTGAGGAGCACAGCCCATGTGCTCTTCCTCTACCTCTAGCCACCATGCCCTGAGATCCATGGTCCCCAGCCTCACATGGACTGAACCTGAAACCATAAGAAAATAGACATTTTTAAGCCGCATGATCAATCTTTAGACTATAGCTTTAAGAATGTTGTCGGATGCAACGGTTTTGCAGGAGAAAATGTCTAATTGTTTTGGAGACTCATAAGATTTGTGCAAGGTGCTTATTAGATTTGTCTCCTCTCTATTTCTTTTTTCAAAGCCTAGAAAACAGAGTATTGGGAAATACTTCATACTATAGGATGAGTGCAATACAGTCTAATTTGGCATCAGGAAACTCAGAAATGCCTGAGTTCAAATTCTGATTGGCAATCAGTGCCTGTCTTGATGAGCCTTAGGAAATGTTCATGGTTTCTGAGGGGTGGGACATTGTTTTCTCACTGGTGGTAGTAGTGCTGAAGGTAGAAAAAATAATAATAGCTGACTTAGATCTTTCTCTCATTATATAACATCTTAATTCTTGACATATAGTACATGCTAATTATTATTATTGTTGTTGTTATTGTTATAAGGCATATCAGGGAAAGTGTGATTGTTGGGGAACAACTTTTAGACAGAGATGAACATGGGACTCACTTCAGGAAGGACTATGAAATGAAATACTTGAACTAGAATTCTGACCCATGCCTCCATAATTTTCATGAAGTTAGTTCCATGGTAGACATGGAAGAAAAGAAATGAAAACAGTGAAGTTTTATAAACAAATGAAAAATCCAAGTTTTCACTGTTTTTTTCTTTACAGGATGATTTCTCTAGTTCATAAAAGGCACTGGGCCAAGCGCTGTGTCCCCATGGAGGAACAAGTTGCCAGCTACTGTTCTTTTCTCTCAGTGGGCCTGCTCAACAAGGAGGCAGGGTGCCACTTAGCAGGGCTGTTGTCTGATTTATTATCCAAACTCTGTAAGATTTTAGGCCTATGCTTACATATGATTTAGCACAAGCTAAGGCTGAAAAGAGTGCCTAACCTGTTTATGTGTTCTTTAAACCTGGTCATAATTTCTCTGATGACCATATATTCACTCTCTAATAGAATACAGAATCACCATTAGGACATAAAAATACAAACAGAAAATAAAGAAGGGTTCATTGGCTTTGCAAAGTTCTAAACCATTCAGAAGTCTTAGAGATGATCTCCGAATGAGAATTTCCCTCAAATAGTCCCCCAAAATGCATTTAATACATTCCCAGGGGGACAAAATACAAGACAGTAAAGTAAAACAGTGGTTGAACTAAAAAATAAAGGAAGGCATTGTCTATTTATGAGGCTACCTTTATTGGTTATGAGGACCTAAGGCTGCCCACAACTTTTGAGAAGCCTTAAAATATCCAGCTTATAAAAGTTCTCCTGGGATAAAAGAATGAAACACTTACTTATCCAGTAGCTCTAACCACATTGGCTAAAACTGGTCCAAAGGGCACCAACCGCCCCCCCCAACACACACCACATTTTAGCTGCAAAGGTATAAGAGATGAAGCCCCAAGGCAAGAAGTAAAAGCCACTTTGTTGCCCTCAGGCAAAAGCAGTACCTACCAGAGGAGAAGTCAGTGGATGTCTATAAGAAATGGGTCCTTGATGCCATAGCTGGAGTAGAAGGCAGATCAAGATGCTTTCTGAAGTACTACAGAAAGGGGATTTGACACAGAGAGAAGATTCTTCATAAGGTGGTGCTCATATATTTACGTCTACAGTATTTTGTACTTCTTCTATTTAAGGATGGCATATGGAGACATAACATAGAAGGCATATTTTTTTGTCAATGAGCAAGTTGGACAAAACCAGACTATTTTAAGTACTGACTTAGACTGAGTCAAGGAAGACATGGAAAGTGGGTGCTTGCCTAAGAAGGAGAGTTATAATAACATTATGAAGGTGATCTGGCCACAGCTCCACTGACTTTCAGTATTATTCTTGCAACAGTAACAACTATTGGACCATGTGTTTACATAGGAATATGTATTATAAACACCACTTCCATGGACATTAACCCGTTTTCAAGAACATTTGTAGAACTGTTATCTCCTTTATATACAGACGAGTTACTTGATTTACCAAAACTACATTTGGTAAGTGGAAGGACCAGGATTAGATTCAGATTCTCTGACTTTTGGGCCAGAGTTCTTTCTATTGTAGGCTCACACAGGCTAGACTCACATGATTTATTTTACCAAGAGTCACAAGCACAACTTGAATATGAAATTTAGTATAGCTCATACAATGGACATGTGTGAAATAATTTACAGGGAGTCAACCATGCTTCAAGATATCTATTCTAGTGTTTCTAGAGGTAGTCAAAGTGTTTGAATCATAGTAAACACTTATTCAAAGTTATTAGTTGTTATATGGGTGTTTGGCAAAGGTCAGTAAAGATGAATGTTAAGGGACTAGGGATGTAGCTCTAAAGTAGAGCACATGCTGAGCATATGTGAGGCTCTGAAAAAAATAAAGATTGAGCAGAGGCAGATACTTAATTGGCAAGCATTTGCTTACTTTCTATGTTTTTACAGACTGGGAGAGATGAACAGAAACAATTTCTAGTTCTTAACCTAAACAGTATTCTATGGTTAGATTAATATTCCCTAAAGAGCTCAATTATTAATGTTTGGAGCTGATGTAACTGAGTCATGAGGGTTATAATCCCAGTAGTGGATAAATCCATTTGAATGGATTTATCTGCGTGGTGGATATGACTAGTAGGATGCAGCTAGAGGTGAGTTCCTGAAGGGTGGAGCCTTGGAGATGTATATATGGTTCCTCTTCCCCTGCTCTCTCCAGCTCTCTCTCTCTCTCTCTCTTGCTTCTGGACTCCGTGATGTGGAAGGCACAGCCCATGTGCTCTCCCTGTCTCTCCCTCCTGCTGCCAATCCCTGAGATCTGAGGTCCCCAGACTCACACGGACTGAACCCCAAATCTTAAGAAAATAAATCTTCTTTCCTATGGCATCAATCTTTTATATTACAGCTGCAAGAACACTGACTAGAATAGATTCATTTCTGGTTGTCTACCATAACTAAATTTATTGCTTGCTTTTTATTACTTTTAATCTGCAGTGGCAACATTTAGTTTCTCAATCTTTTCAATAATAACTACTATTGTTTCCAATAAACTCAAAACACTTTAGGTTTATGAAGGGGCTCAGAGCTGCTGTTAATAATTAAGAGTAGACAGTACAGCTATGGGGATGAGTTTTGGATATATTCACTTCCAATCCTGGGCTATAAACAGGGTTGTGACAAACATTCATACAGCTTGCATTAACAGCAGCAGTAAAATAAAATGATGAGCGACTGACTTGTGTTCTTCCTCTGGGATGTCTTTGGAAGGCACCTCTAGTGGCAACTGCCTGAGGCATTGGGCAAGCCTTTGGCAAAAGTGGTAGCTCTGGTACATTGCATGTTTAGTATTTGAAGAAATGTAGTTCAGGTTCATAGCATTTTGAGTATTTGAAGAAATGCTTCCCGGTTAAGGATCAAGTTGGCCTTCTTTTCTATAGACATTGCCTCTGGAGAGCTCCACATAGGGTCCCTTGCTGGCTTCAAAATCCAGACACAGAAGAGTGATGAAGGGCGACTGTTTTGTAAAATCTTGTATAGGTCAGAAATCTTGTCAAAACATGAATTTAGGGAGGTTTGGATATTAATTGCAAAAAGGGAAATCTGAGAATAAATACGTGTACACTATTTCAAAGGAGTGCTTTATAACTTCACCTTTTATTTAGTAGTTGTGGATACTGAATATGTCTCTGAGATGTTTTTTATGGAAAAATATAGCAAATAAAGATAAGGAAGAAAATTTTAATAATGGCTAGAGAATATTTGATGGCAATAAGTAAATTATGCATGGCTTCCAAATTTATCTCAAGTGACTGACAAACAGATCTTAGTTAATAGTTTATTTCCATTCTTGCTTTTAAAACTACTGATATTCAGCTAACAGAACAATATATGCTTTAATAAAAAAAATTTTATGTTAATATTACCCCATACTTGAAATTTCCACTCAGGTGTTCATAGTAAATAAAAATATCAACTGTTGGGTAGAGATTAAAGTGATATTGACCATAATTCTCTTTGAAAATCCTGGTATTCCTAATTACCAGGAGACACCTGATCCCTGAAGTATCAATTTAGGTGAATATGGCCTTCAGAGTAGCTTGGCCACTTACCATAATTCCAGCCTGTAGATGGCAGCACACATACACATCATTGCCAGAATCTAGCCTTTCTTTTTTTTTTTTTTTTTTTTTTTTTTTTTTTTTTTTTTTTTTTTTTTTTTTTTTCAGCAGTTTAGGGTTGGACTTTTTCCCCTCCACATTTTATTTTATTTTTTTTAATTTTATTTTATTGGTGCACTGTATTCATACATCATAGTGGGATACAAACTTTTGTAGACATACATGCACACATTGCCCAGTCAGCCCCCACCCGGTCCCCACCCCATTCCCTCCCCATCCCTCCTTCCCATGCTTGGCTTAGTGGTTGACATCGAGTATTATAGCAATTTATCCAAAATTAAAAATGATAATCTCACATAACAGTTTCATATGTCTGATACCAAGCTTTTGATGACTTAAAGATAACATTTCAATATTTCTTTTTGCTTTCTTTCTTACCAGAGCATATTTTTTTCTGTTTTTTTAGGTGAAACTATCATATATTCATATATTTATTTTTCAGAAAAAATCTATCCTAATATGGAATATGAATTCTAGATACCCAAAACGATCTTGAAAAAGAACAAAGCTAGCAGATATATATTTTCTGATTTCAAACCATATAAAGCTACAATAATTGAAACAGTGTAATACTGTTCTAAAGGCAGATATATAAACCATTGGAGTTAAATACAAGCCTAGAGCTAAATTCTTCCCTATATTGTCAAGTTATTTTTGACAAGGTTTCCACGAACATTTGGTGGTAGAAATAATAATCTTTTAACTAAATATTGTTGAAAAATAATAATTACATGGAAAAGAATAAAATTGGACCCTTACCTAATCCCACATACAAGTATTAACTCAAAATAGATAAAAGACCTAAATATAAATCTTAAGACTATAACCTTTTAGAAGAAAATCTGGGTCATAAAACCTCGCAACATTGAAATTGGCAGTGATTTCTTGGTTATGATTTCAATGGCACAAGCAACAGAAGAATATACAAACTCCCTAAAAAATAAAAAAAAAATTGTATATCCAAAGACAATGTAAACAGAGTTAAAAGTTACTAATAGAATTGGATAAAATATTTCCAAATGCTATATCTGAAGGTATATTAATATTCCAACTAGAAATCCTAAAAATTAACAACAATAAAGGCAAACAACACAACTTAGAGATAGGTAAAAGACTAACATAAATAATGAATCTCCACAGATAACCAATCTTAGTTGTCTGTTGAATGGAAAATCTTGTTTCTCTAGTTCTGGAATGTGTTACCTATTTCTTCTTTGTAGTTAATCTCTTTGAGTATTTTCTCTAGCGCTGGTTTTGAAGACATAAATTCCTTCAGTTTCTGTTTGTCATGGAAGCTTCTTATTTCTCCATCTAATTTGATAGAAAGTTTTGCTGGATAGGAAATTTTTGGCTGGAAGTTGTTTTCTTTCAGAGTTTGGAATATGTTACTCCAAGCCCTTCTGGCTCTCATGACTTGGTTTGGGAAGTCTGGAGTGATTCTAATTGGTTTGCCTCTGAATGTCACTTGGCCCTTTGTTTTTGTTGCCTTTAAGATTCTCTGCTTGGCTTCCACATTGGTCATTTTGACAATGATGTGGCGTGGGGATCCTCTTCTCTGATCCTGTCTAAAGGGAGTTCTATAAGTTTCCTGGATCTGTGTATCAACCTCTTGCTCTATATTTGGAAAATTTTCTGCTATTACTTCCTTGAAGAGATTGTTGATCCTTTTGGTTTCACTTTCTTTTCCCTCCTCTATTCCAATTATTCTTAGGTTAGCTCTCTTAAGATGGGCCCATATTTCTTCAATGTCAGATTCCTGCTGTTGGATATTTTTTTCTAGATTAGAAACTATGCGTTCATTTTTGGATTGCTCATCTTCTAAGAGCGAGATTCTGTTCTCCATGTGTTCTAATCGGTTGTTTGTGCTTTGAATTGAGGCCTTTACTTCATTAATTGCATCCTTTATCTCTTTTTGGCTCTCTCTGAGTTCTTTTCGAAGCACCTCTATTATTTCTACAGTTATTTTCCTGATTTGATCTTCTAGAAATCTCTGATTTTCTGTTTTATCGGGTTCTGATGTTGTGGGGCTGTGCGCATTCATTACTCCAGTGTTATTCCTCTTTCCCATGATTTCGGAGGTTTGTGCCTTCTCTGGGTTCTTCCCTTGGGTCACTATGGCTTCACTTAAGGTGCTCTGGATCTCGAGTCTGTAGTATCTCTGACCCCACTACTCCTTTACTGGGTTGTATCACAGAGTCTCTGACCCAGGGAGTCGATAGAGGCTGCTTTAAACTATGGGGGGTGCCAGGTAGGTTGCACGTTCTCCTATGGTGTGATCTCTGCCACCACCACTCCCTCACTGGGTCAAGTCCCAGGAGGTACTGTACTGGGATTTCTCCTCTGTGGCCCGCAATTTGACTCACTGTTCTTGAGTACGCAGATGTAGCTGTACTGGACTCAGTGAATTCACTGCTGCTGCCGCCGCCGGTGGCAATATGGCGCCTCTGCCACGCCCTCGGCCGTGAGGATGGCGTATTTTTTCTTCTCTGGTTTTGATTTCCACTCTGAATCCCTGCAGCGTGTGCTGAGCTCGGCCACTGGGAGCTTTAAATGCTCTCTGCGCTGAAAGATCCCGCCTGGCTGTTCCGCAGCGGCTCACCTCGGCTTGCTGTAGCCGTCCGTTGAGTTCGCCGCTGCCGCCGGCAGTATGGCGCTGCTGCCGCGTCCTCGGGTGCGTGTGTCTCCTCTGTGGCCCTGAGCTCTGTTCTCAGTCCGCTTTCTCTCTGGAGCCTGGTGATTTTTTTGTTTTTCTGGTGATGGTGTTTTCTGGCTATGAAAGGCGCTGGTTTTGTGGTAATGGAGATTGGTTGTTAGCGGGGCTCTTAAGCCCCACTTTTCTCGGTCGCCATCTTCCCGGAAGTCCTCAGAATCTAGCCTTTCAATTGCTACTTTGAATTACTTATTTTCTACTTGGTTTCCATTATATCAACAGTTCTATATTATTACTATTATTACATGATATACTAGAGAGAAAGTCTTAAGATTACCTGATGTACAATTTTATAAATCACCAGAAAATTGAGGAAAAAAAAACAAAAGAAAAATATAAAGAAGAATGGTAGAGTCGGGCGTGGTGGCGCACGGTTGTTTTTCCAGCATTTGGGAGGCTGAGACAGGAGGATGGCAGTTTGTGGCCAGACTCAGCTACTACTTAGTGAGGCCCTTTGCAATTCAATAAGACACTGTTTCAAAATAAAGAATAAAAAATAGGGCTGGGGGTATAGATTGGAGATAGAATGCCCCTGGGTTCCATCCCCAGAAATGCAAAAAAAAATAAAAAATGTTTATGACTATGATTGGAAAAATAACAGAATATTGATGGTCTCATTGTCAAAATTTCAAAAATTGTCTTTCGGTTTTAGTGTGACCAAGTAGGAACTTGGCTGGACTGTGTGTCACAACCCATTTTTCTTCATCACTTAAGCTAAAAAAAACAAAAACAAACAAACAAAAAAAAAAAAACAAAAAACTTTGCCCTATGGTGCAGTTTAATGATATGTCACACTGCCCATACTGCCAATGAAGATTTCTTTTTGAAGTGTATGAACTAGAATTGCTTTATTCATGGAAAACATATCCAATATGCCTACAAAAAGAGATAGCAATGACCAATTAGCAATGATATTAAGATTCCATGTAAAGGCATCACCACTGAATGTTCTATTGTTATGGTCTTATTATCCCTTGCCTCTTCTGAAGAATCATTACTACTTAAGGAAAACTGAATTCAATTTATTAATGGTGAAGCCATTAAACCTTTGATATAAGTTATATTCTATGCATCAGATTACTTAGTGGAGAATAGATTTCTTTTATGGAGAATAATAAGTAATAATGAAGATGGAAATAATTACTAAAACCAGGGTTCAGTGACAATCAGCACATCCATATTTGCATTTGAGGCCCCAAAGAGCTGTATAGCAGACATCTAACTTATTAGTGAGACTTCATGAGCCATATAGGATTTCATTTTGCATGATTCATTGTTTAACAAATGTCATAGGAACCAGGCCTATTTGCCTTTCTAAGCTACCTGTCTCCTGGCAGATACAAGTGTGCTCTGCAAGTAACATTATCAGTGGGAGCAATGACCAAAGAAATGTCTAGAGAAAAATATTATAAGGAAGAAGGTAAAAAAGTAGTTCCTTGGCCATTACTGCATGAGTATCAATTTTATACTCTTTGTGTCAGCACCTGTGGAGGCTCAGAATCAGAGCGCTAAATGTACAAATGTCAGGCTTGTTGGGTATCAGCCTTCTAACATGGTATTTTAAAATAATATGTTGGGTGACAATCATTTTAGTTTTGTTATATCCAAGTGAAAATCTGCTAAACATTTATTTTATTTTCTTCCTTTAGGCAAAATTTAAGTTAATTTAATGTCCCCTTTCCTCTCTCTACCCAATTTTGTTGCAAGATATCAGGACACCATAGACTACATGTATTCTACATATTTTCTATATGACCCCAAATTTCTATTATTTAATTTACTTATTCATTCATTTTTGGTACTAGGGATTGAGGTTATTGGCATCCTACCTCTGAGCTATACCCTCAACCATTTTTCTTTACTTTTTTAAACTTTGAAGCAGTTGCTGAAGGCCTCAGTTTATTGTTGAAGCTGGCTTCAAACCTGTGATCCTCCTGTTTCAAGTTCCCAAGTACTGGGATTACAAGCATGTGCCAGCATGCCTGCCTATAATGTACTTAACATTTAAAACTCTTTCATTTTTTAAAAAGTTTCTGGCACATTAAATATACTTGATAGATGTTAGCTATTCTTATTATAATAATTGATTTTTAAACCTATGTAAATCTGATGGATAATTTGCAGTCAATTAGACCAGTGTCATTGCTAAAATACTACTAAGCACTTTGAAAATTGCAACAACATAGTTCTCTTGCAATCTTTATAGTGTTTTCATCCAATAACAGATCTTGGAAAGAGGACAAGATTTATGTATGAGACATCTCTGTGAACCTGAATGGGCTAAAGTTTCCTCATGTATGTTGTTAATATAGTCAGAGAAACAATACAATAAATATAATTAATCACATGTGTTTTACAGATGTGGACACTGATAACAAAATTTATTTGTATAAGGCCACAGGGATGGTAAGTGAAACATGTTTTCAATCCCCAGCTCTATGCTAACTGTCCATTTTAATGTTTTGGACAATGGTCATATACTCAGAAGCTTCCAGGGACCAAGAAAGTTACATGGTAGCAATCTGGATGAGATTGAGCATGGTATTTGGTGATACTGGACTCCAATAATTAGTAAGTAATTAATTAGTAATATTGTGCCCTCTGCAACTTAGTAAGACACTGCTTCAAAATAAACAATAAAATAGGGCTGGGGTGTAACTAAGAGGTAGAATGTCCCTGGGTTTCATCCCCAATACTGAAAAAAAAGCATTTGTAATGGTAATAGCACTACAGATTTTCAACTTTTGCCTTTGAAGGAACTCCTGAGAAATATAAGTTTTTATATTTCTTTTTTTTGTGTGTGGTACTGAGGGTGGAACCCAGAGGCTTTCTACCTCCGGGCTATACCCCCAGACATTTTTTTATATTTTATTTGGAAACAGGGTCTCACTAAGTTGCTGAGAGCCTCACTAAGTAGCTGAGGCTGGCTTCGAACCCATGTGATCCTCCTCTCTCAGCCTCCCAAGCGCAGGGATTACAAGCGTGCGCCACCACGCCCGGCAAAGTTGTTATATTTCTAAAGAAAAGTAAAACAGTAACAAAAATGAATAAACAAAAACCAACAATGGACATAGTTATGTCAACTTTACTAAATGTTTAAAATTTAAAAAGAAAAAGTAAAATAAGTTTTAATTGTGATAACACACAGGTACATGTACACACACACACACACACACAAACTTTCTTTGAGTCCTCATTATTTGTGTTATTTTCTTCTTTGAGCTATTTTTCTGACTTTTCAGTGATAAGATCTATTTGTTTAGTTTTAGAATTTTAACGTTATGTTGGACAATGAGTAATCAACAGGTTCCAGAGGTGCGTACATATAATGTAGTATGAAAACAGTTTTGACTAAGACACTAGGAATAATTTATTTTAATTAGTCTTGGATATACTTCTGCTTCTATTACATGAAATGAGGACTTTAAATTCATTACAACCACATAAAAAGACTAAATGGAACTGGGTAGCATTTGTAGAATGAATGGTGTTTTTAGAACTTACCAGTTGAACATATTTACTTGAATTACTTTGTAGAAGGATCCTCATGATCAGTACTTAAATTATGATGACTAAGGACATGAATGTTTCTCTTGATTCCTGATTAATTTGGTTAATTCTAAAGATATACCAACATATTTCAGTGATGGTGAAGAACCATTCACAAAATATCTCTTTTTGTCTTAGGCAATATTCTAGCTGATATAAGCCAAAGCAAGTGACCATAAAACTTAGGGGAAGGAAGATTTATTTGCTCAGTTTCTTGGACAGTCCAGGTTCACTTTATGTGGGGCCAAGATTTATGGATCTCAGGGCATTGTGGTGGGAAGCATAGAAAGGAAGCGTGTACCAACTTTGTTTTTCACATCATGGAGGTTGGAAACAAAGATATTGAGAGAGAGAGAGAGAGAGAGACAGAGAGAGAGAGAGAGAGAGAGAGAGAGAGAGAGAGAGAGAGAGAGAGAGAATGGAGTTTCAAAGAAATAAGCACAGTTCCCCAAGTCCACACTGCCTAGGACTCACCATCTAGCCACACCCCAGCAGCCAAGATTACCACCCAGATCTACTGATGAGATTACAACCCTCATGAATCAACTGCATCAACTCCAAACACCAATTTCTGAGATCTACAGGGCACATTCTGTATCTAACTATAACACATATTTAACTCAGATTCAATCTCCTAAGATATATTCATTACTCCTTTACAATTCTACCTAATGCTTTCCTAAAATGATTCTGTATTTGAAAATTGTTTCAAACAAACTATATATATATATATATATATATATATACACACATATATATTACACTAATTTTGCATTAATTAAAGACAAAAATAACTAAGTGCAATAAAAGCAGTAATTTCCAAATGATAGTAAATTGTCTTGTTTAATTACATGTTTGATATTTAGATATCCTGTGCTGTTTTTGTTTTTGTTTTCCTTTTTAATTAGTGAGCACATAATTTCCTTGGATAATAACTTATAGACTCCTGTTACTTTACTAATCAACACTAAGCATTGAGAGACCACGGGATGAGAACTCTGTCACTGATCTATGATTTAGACATTGAACTCTATATAACTCCTT
This sequence comes from Muscardinus avellanarius, assembly GCF_963383645.1. NCBI lineage: Eukaryota > Metazoa > Chordata > Mammalia > Rodentia > Gliridae > Muscardinus > Muscardinus avellanarius. The sequence goes on along the minus strand of NC_137798.1, from coordinate 90,841,522 downwards.
TGTCCTCAGAAGTGTTAGTAACATTGATCAATTTCTTTTCAGGAGGCTTTCTGCTATGTATTCCTAGTTCCCCAACTGCACCCCATATCTCATGCCCCTCATTTTTTGACTGATCCATAAAAGATTATGTTTTGAAGACAATTTTGGTCTTTATAGGTCTACAGAATGAGATTTTTTTTTCTTGGTGGGGTGATAAGACTTGGAGAAATTAGTGCCCCAAATTAGTAGCATATACATGTGCATCATGTAATAATATTCACTCAATAACAGGCTGCATAGATGATTTTTGGTCTCTTACAATAATATAATTATTATTATATTATTATATTAGTGACACTGCAGCCATCTTCATCTGTGTAAATATACTCTATCATAGAACAATGAGAAATCACATTTATCTGAATGCATCCACACTGGTAAACCATGCATGAAGTTTTAGATATATTTACTGAGCCAAAGAAGAATATTTTACTTTCATAAGAATTGAACCTATTTCTTTGAATATTTATGTGAAGACATCAAATACTATGTACATTGTATCTCCATCTGGCACCTAGCACATGATACATGCTTAAAAATTGTTTGATAAATGAATGGATGAATCAATGAATAAAATAGTGGTTTTCAGGCTGGAAATCCTCATTATAAATCAGCCAAGTAAATCAAGCAGATTTTTTTGTTGTTTTTAATATTTTTGGATGTCTAATTGAAACTGAAACTTTTCCTACAATACTATTACTCTAAGTTAACTAAATCATCTGGTTCTTTCCTTTTGCTCAGAATTAATTAGATCAATGTGGCACATTGGATGTCTCAGGTTGCACCGAAATTCTGGTTGATAGTTATTGGTCCGATTATAAAAGAGGAAATGGGCTGGTTATTACATAATCAATAGTAGCTGAGTAGAAAAATCTTTCCAGAAGTGATTGAGGAAGTAAAACAGTAAATTTTAGTATTATTGGTGGTTGGATAAGTTGTATATCAATGCATTAAAACAATAAAGGGGTATAAGGAATAGCATCTTACTGAACAGATATCTGGTAATTGCTAAAAATAACTATTGAGTAGTACTCCATTAAAAAGACATGAAAGTAAGCAAATTTGTGAAGAATTCAGGAGAGCACATACCTAGTTTGGATCAGTCCAGGACTTGATTCTAAGTTCTTATCAGTGTTGCCGGTTTGATAGCACCCTCTGCTACTATTATATTTAAAAGGACATCCTGTAAAATGGCGAAAAGTTTTCTTCACTACAGATGCAATAAGAGATCACATTCTCAACCTGCCCTTAATTCAACCTAGATTTAGGAGTTAACTGCTGCATTAGAGAGTTGTAGACCTCTCCCCTCCCATGTATATACATATTCTGAATTATGTATCCCTTAGGCATCTGCAAAGTTTGGTATAAATCTGGAAATCTCAAACAGATCTCATGAAATTTTCATGACTCTCTGCCTTGATCAAGTTGGAAATAGCTGGCACAGCCAGGACCAGCTCCAGCCAAGTCATGGATATACAGAGGGGCCCAGCAGTGTAGAATGCAAACCAACTGTGGAAAGTAAGTTCAAAGTGTTTACAGAACTTCCCAGGAGTGGTGCCATACTTTCTGGGCAGTGACTCAGGTATGAAAGTTCTGATGTTAAATAGATCTGTCCAGTAATTCCTGGCACAGGCAATTCCTCTTTTACTCAAGGTTAGCCAAGAATATTGTTCTCCCCAATGCAAATACCACCCTTCAGCTCTCATTCACAAGGAGATGAGGAACCAGCAATTAAATTTTACTTGTCTTTAATGGAGCCAAAAAGTACTAGAAGCCTAATTGTGTCATATTCTCTGTGAGACACATTATGCTATCCCATTTAATCCCCTTGAAAACTTTTAATGTAAATATTATTGTTACATGTCACTAAAGAGGCTCAGAGAGAATCAGCAAATTGCTCAAGGTCATGGTTGGTGAGTCTTAGAGGTAGGACTCAAATTGAGCTCTTATGTAAAAGATCAAGACCTTTTTAATATATCAAGAATTTGCTATGGAGACTGCCTTAAAATTTTGGAAAATGCCAGGCATGGTGGCACATGCTTTTAATCCCAGTGCTTGGGAGACTGAGACAGGAGGATTTCACAGGTTCAAAGAGAGCCTCACCTACTTAATGAGGCTCTCAGTAACTTAGTGAGAACCTGTGTCTAATAAAATATAAAAATAGGTCTGGGAGTGTAGCCCAGAGGTAGAAAGCCCCTGGGTTCCATCCCTAGTATCCCCCCCCCCAAAAAAAATGTTGGAATATACTTATATCTGTCTTACTATCTATTCCAAATATATATTTGAAATACTTTCACATTTTTTAGCATATCTCCAAAATATACATAACATTTTTTTCTCATTTTAGAGGATTACTATGTTTAAAATCCATTTCCACAAAGATCTGAACTCAAGACTGTGTGTCAAAAGCTGGATAATGACTTAAGCTTTGTGCTTTCTAAATAATTTTCAGAATTTTATCAGAAGCAGAAAGAAAATTACTCTCAAAATGATCAATAACCTCAAATTACTTTCTTTTGGCTTTCACCCCCCCCCCCTTTTGGGGCTTCTTTTAGTTCATTTAATCAGAAGTAAAGCTTAAAACCAACAAAAACATAAGAAAAAATTGTTTAGCTTATGGGGATATGAGGATAGATAATGGGAGCTGATAAAATTCAGAAGAGAGAAAACAAATGTATATGACAGCTAGCAATCCCTCAGTTACCCAGAAGACCTTTTCATGTCCACACCACTGCTGAACAATTAGGTTAATCCTGATTTGCCATTGGTTCATTATAGATAACCCTAGACATAGAGGTTTTCCCTTATAGAACATAGAATTTTGTGGCATGATTCACTTTGGAAGCAACCTCCCTCCTTCTGTGTGTTGCAGTTAAATTATTCAAGGTTTCAGTCAGTACCCAGGAAAGAGTGAGGACATTCTTAAACTTGTATCATTTGGTAAAAATTTCTAAGATTTCTACCATTTTGACTTGGTAGGGCCAGTCACTTTTCCATGTTTACACAGCTGATAAGTGGCTGAGCTAGAAATATATTCATATATGACATGAAATCAAGCCAAGGGCACTTTGATAACCAGTTTTATTTCTTTGGCATGGAGCTATGAATTTCTCTAGGATTCTATTTTGCTATCTAGAAGATGTAAGCAATCACTCCTTAGCTTATTGACATAGATGGGAAATATGGAGCTAAACACTTAACTGAGAGGAAGAAGGATCTCTGTAGCAGGTTACTGTACAGCAGTCGTTAAATCAATGGTAGTACTGGTTATTTTATTATGGAATTTGAAAAATAAACTGTGTCTAAAAGTAAGGTATTAATGTTTGCTTGAATGCCCTTTCCAGGAAAATGTACTTTAATTTCTTCAAACAAAATTCATTATTTGGGAAGATTGTTGGTGTCATTTAGAAAAATACAATTTGAACCTAACTGGTTTTTTGTTATTAAAAGCTCAGGTATAATATTTTCCTATGCATCATCTGTGTCTGCCTTTTTGCAAAAATAAAATGAAAACAATGCTTATACATTTGAATTCAATTTCTCTATCTTCGAGTTTATTAACCATATTATCATCTGTGAATCATTTTTATCCTGTGAGCTTTAAATTCTTCATGGGTAAGAAGGGGTAAAATGCTTCCCCACCCAAAGCAAAGGATCCCTGTAGGGATTAACATTTTAAAATGAATGTCATTTAATGTTAATGTGCTTCCCTTTCTGTTTCAAATGCAAAGGGCTTATCTGGCTGTTTGGCTAAGTGGTGGAGAATGGATTTGGAATCGCACATACAGAAATTCTAATAATGTGTACTTCTCATGCAATCCTCAAAATATTCATTCAGGTCTAAGGCTCAAGGTTCATATATATTTCTCAGAGTTATTTCTGAAATCGCAATAGATGAAATATATTATGTTTTGGCACATCATCTATTTAAGAAATTGCAGCTATCTTAATTATTTACATCTGAGAAAAAAGAGCCACATAATCTTTAATTTATATCACAACCTTAATCCTTTGAGCTGGATCCAGTAAAGGGAAAAATCACTCTTTTACTCATTTCCAGTTTCTCTCCAGTACCTATAATTGTTTTCTGGAGCTTGAAGGCATCAATATATGTGATTGTTAATTTTGGAAGAACTCTGACATATTTGGAAATTTATGCTAATTTATAAGTTGGCCAGACTGCTCTCTTGGAAGCAATTTGTTCCTTGTTATAGAAATTAGGGGTTACTTTGCCTATGGAAGGAAATCACAAGAGGTGTTCTGGCCAGCCTTATTCTGATGGTAAGAATGACATTTGAGCATATGCCCTGGAGGCAGTTGGCAATCACTGTCACCTTGGCAATGGTGGCAGGGTGACATCGATCTGCATGGACAACTTTATTCATGTCTCCAGCCAAAAACCTAATCACTTTGCTGATTCTTCAGTCTAACAGGTAGTGAATGACAATCATTTAAAGTCTCAAACTTTAAAAGGCAATGTAGTAGAGATGTAAGAGAGACAAAGGGCAAGTCAGCCACTCTTGGCTCATGGATTAAGTTGTCATTCTGGAAGGCTTGCGGTCTTCATGCCTGTATATGTACACGTGAGTTCTACATGGTGCTCGCTCTAGCAGGCTCATCCTTCTTAGTTCAGGAAGGATTTGGTATCCAGCTGAAGGGTGTGTTGTTACCAGAGATCTAACTCTTAGAGTCCTTCTTAGCTTCTGAGAGCTGCCTTGTTTAAACTCAGACCTTTGATATGATAGTGACAGCTCATGACCAAGCTAGGCAGGGTTATAAAATCCTACTCTAGGGTTCCCCACTGAGCTGGCCATGGCTATCTCAGGCTCTGCCATATCTCTATACTGGCAGTTGAGTTGAATGTCTTCTGTACAGCCCTCTTTCTCCCTGTTCTTTTTATAGACATTGATCTTGAATTAGCATCTTGTATTCCATATGCCCTTTTGGCATCTGCTCCTTGAGAACTCCACTCTCCACATATGGGATAGAGGTTGATAAAAGACAGCAGAATATAAAATGGGGTAGAACCTAGCTAACTCACTGCTCAGCCAGCCACGGGGAACCCATCATTAATAAGGAGGAACACAGACAGCCCTTATACAAGGTGGCATTTCAACTGGTAAAACCTTAACCTGTGCTGAACCGAGAGTACAGAGTTGGAAGGTGATGTGCAACTGGACATGGAACACTAGGTACTGAGGCGTATGAGGAAAAGAGTATTTATATGGGAAAGCATTGGATAGCCAATGCTAAGCACCGTTGCCCTTCTACAGAAAGATCATGAAAAGCTGAGGGAGTTAACTAGACTTGTAAGTCAGGAATGAAACAGAAGGCCTCTTTTGTTGCATAGAAAACAACAAAGCCCTCATTTCCTTTAATAATAAGAGTTTCTGATGTCAAAGATTAAAACTAAAGCTTATTAGTCTAAGCGAATGAACTTAAAAAGGAGTTAAATGTACACATAAAGACAGATAACATCAAGATTAACTTTTAATTTGGAAAACAACAAAAATCTGTTACACTGACACTTGAGGACGTCTGTGTAAATGTGCCAGAAGTTTTATACTCACTATTCTTTTAGGAGAAGACCCATGAGGTTTATCCAATTAGTAAAATTTTTAGATGCTTAGTAGCTTGAAACATTAGATCAGCCCCTGTAGGATAAAATACTTACCTTTGCATTTTGCACATCCTACAGTGAAGAGGAAAGCAAAACACCTGTGAGTTATCTTTGGATACTGGAAGCACTCTGCTGCATAACTAACTATACTGTTTTGGTCACATATCATGTGACTCCTTGCATGGGCCCAGGATAGGACTGGACTGCTGCAAATCCACCCTTTGATGCCAGCAGCCCTGAAATTTTGTCTGTGTAATCTGAATCTGACATTCCCTCTAGTACTGGAATTAGCATTGGGGGACAAAGGCTACCATGTGCAGACAAAAACTGCAAAATTGGGGGCAAAAAGATCTGGGATTCAGACATGTGAATGGAATAATATTATAAATAGAAAGTCTATGCCCTCAAATTCATGTGTTGAAAATTTATTTTTCTTTTCTTTTTTGGTGGAACTGGGGTTCCGGTAGCCCTTCTACCTCCGGGCTACACTCTCAGACCTACTATATATATATATATATATATATATATATATATATATATATATATATATAAAATAAACTAAATATTTAGTATAATATAAATAATTTATAATAATTATAATTTATAATAATTTATAATAATATAAAAATATTATAAATAATATATAAACTAAATATTTAGTATAATATATACTAAATATATATATATATATATATATATATATATTTTTTTTTTTTTTTTTTTGAAACAGGGTCTCTTAAGGCAGTGAGGCTGGCTCTGAACCAGCGCGATCCTCCTGTCTCCTCGTCCCAAGTGTGGGGATTACAAGTGTGTGCCACCACGCCCGGCCATGTGTTGAAGTTTAATCCTAATATTATGATACTTTGATGCTGAGTTTTTGGAAGGATGTTAGAAAAAGATATCAGTAATGGCACTGTTACCTTTATAAGGAGAAATGTGAGCCAGTGGTGCCCTCTTTCTGCTATGTGAAGACATAAAAAAAGGTCAGTGGTCTGAAACCTGGGTTCTCATTAGAACCCAACCATGCTGGTACCCTGGTCTCAGACTTCCAGCCTCCGGAACCTTTAGAAATAATTTTCCAGTGTTTTCTAGCTGTCCAGTTTGTGACTTTTTTTTAATATTTTATAGCATCCTGATTTTGCTAAGACACACAGAGTATGTGGATCCTAGCATTATATATTACTCCACAAATTATATATATTTTTTTTTCATGGAGAATGCTTTTCAAGGCCCTCCGTTGATGTCTAAAACTGCAGATTATACCTAACCCATCAGACCATCAGGCAACAGCACTCACTACTCAACAACTTGAAATCCATTGTCATGGAATGCCAAAGGGAGTCATGTCTCATAAAGGAATATACTTTGCTGCAAAGGAAGAATAGGGTGGGTCTATGACTACAGGATTCAGTGTGTGTGTGTGTGTGTGTGTGTGTGTGTGTGTGTGTGTGTGTGTGTTTTATCGCATATCATAAATTTGGGTCTGACAGATGATTCTGTGAACATCTGGAAATATGGCCATAATACTTTTTAAAAGCAGTCCAAATGAGGATTAGGTGCTGTATTTTAGGATGCAGTATTTGAGTTAAATTTAGAACCTTTATATGACACTGTTTACCACTAGAAAGAAGACAGATCTGAGAATCAAGATCAGATGAAAGAGAAGGCCAGTTACCATCACTCCTATGCCCTCAATGGGTAATTTTGTGTTCTTCTGTTACTCACAGGGAAGTATGAGGGTGTCCCCAAGATCATTCTCAGGTTCAATAATTCACTAAAAGGACCTCCATACCATGGCAAAGGTGTTATGCTCATGGTTAAATGTTAAAATTAGTAATGGTGACCAGCACTTATAGTAGCATTCAAGACAGCTCCAGGAGCAAGTCACCAGGTACCTTCTCTTGAGTGAGTCTTGAAGATAGCACTTTCTTCTTTCAAAGAATGTTTGAGAGTATACAGTAGTGCTGAAACAAGTGAGCCTACAGAGGTTTTAGTGGGGGTTGTTCACATAGACATGGCTCACAGCCCATGTGGCTAACCTTAGTCTCCAGTCTTTCCAAAGATTGAGTGATCTAAGACCTTCACTGTGAATCACATGAATAAACTAGATATCTTACATGTCCCAAGGACTTTTCCATAAATTACACTGCTAACAGAATATTTTGATCACCCAAGGCTCAAGGTAAACAAAGACACTCTTATTAGGCAAGATATCCCAGGGCTTAGGGGTTAAAAATTAAAAGACAAATGACCAAACCTCTATTTGTCCAAGATTATTTTTTTACTGCACTTTAGTCCTATAATTCTGAGCTCTATAGGGAAAGATGTCTCAGCCCCAAATAGATCACTCTTTCACCAAATGACACTAAAATGATACAACTAAAATATAAATTGTGGCTGCTGCTTAGTACTTTGGACAGCTTTGTATTTTCAAAGAGCAAGACAACAGCAAGAGACCTCCATCTTGTGAGGTATAATTGACTATGGTTATCAAGAGTAATGAGGGCTGTTGGTTGTTGGGCCACACTGGAAGTTGAATGATGCAGTGATGGAGTCCAGGGAATCTGTGTGTGCTTCTTGTTGCTCCTCTGCACAGTTATGACATAACTGTGCATGATAGAAACTTCAGTCTGAGAAGTCCATGATGATCAGGGGCTCAGGCTACTTTGGTCACAGCACCAACTCAGCCACTGGGGCCAGAAGAGATGGCAGCTATAGAGGATGAAGCATTGTGAATAGATTGTGGAGGAAGAACAGAGTACGGCTATAGCCTGGAGACCAACCTCAGCAGTGAGTAATGGTTTGTTCCTTCCTTCTCTCTTTCAATACTTCCTTTCTTTAGTACTTCCCTCTTTCAATATTCCCTTCAGGAAAGAGACACAGTGGTTTCAAAAGAAGTTAGTTGACTTCTGAATGTCTATAGAAAAATAGGTCTGAGGGCTCAAGGAGTGATCTGTGCTAGTCACAAGACATCTTTACAAGAAAGAATATTTCATCCAGATGCAAAAGGAATAGCCATCTAACACTTACTGGCTGTCAATGCCATAGGGTCCACTTCAGCTGTAGAAAGCTGTCTTGATGGGGCCGTATCCATCTGATGATTGAGCAAGACAGAGGCATGACTGCCCAGGGACATTTTTCCCAAATAGGAAACTCTGATGGGAAATACACTCTCCTAAGGTCCTCACTGGCTGCTTTGGGGATCTATGCAATTTCACACTATATCGCTAACCCTGTTTCTTCCTTTTCTTTTCGCAGGTGTTTGCTAAATAATATTATTCAACCAAAACTTCAGGCCAGTAGTTGCTCATGAAGAAACCAACCTGTGACAGTTGCATAGAGCCATCATAAGCAGCTACTGGGCTCCTTTCCTTCTGGGCAAGGGCCGGTAGCTGATGGGCTCCTGCCCAACCTGAGCCCCACACTCATGATTTGCCTTTTTTAATAACTCCTTGTCTGTTAAAGATTCTTGAACACACATTACCAAGCTGTCCATGATAACCTCTGACTCCCGCTGCAGCCATACTCCCACCTGCCCACTTCCGGAGGACCCGACCTCTCCAGGCCAAGCGCCCCCTACTCCCATGATTCTCCCTGACAGCAGGAATTAGCTTAAGACTTGGTCTCAACTCATTATCATCAAAAGGCTGGGATGATAAGTTGGATCCCTCCCCTTCCCCATGAGATCTCTCAGTGGCAACAGGAGGCAGAACCCTGGAAGCGGAGATATAGTGAGGCCTGGAGTCTTGAAACACCTGGACTCACTCATAAATGTGGGGCTTCAAGGGGTGGCCTTCAAATTGGCAAAAGGTAGTGACAGGAGTTCATGCCATGATAACCGCAGCTCTAGAAGGAGGATTTTAAGAATACCATTCATTTTTTCTACCTTTTCTGATGACTGCAGTCGATATGGGATATGGAGCTTCCAAGAAATGCCAAGCGCTTGTGTCACCTCTTGAGTAACCTTAGAAATAAAAGCTGGCCCATTATCAGACTGTAAGAAATTGGGGATTCCAAACCAAGGGGTGATGTCTGAGCATAGAACATTGGCCACCGTGCTGGCTGTCTTGTCCTTTGAGGGAAAAACCTCTACCCAACCTGTTAGGGTATCAACCATGGTAAGAAGAGATTTTGGTTTTTTGTGAGGCGGCATATGGGTGAAGTCGATTTGCCAGTCCTATCCTGGCAAGTGTCCGCTCATTTGGTGGGTAGGAAAGGAGGGGGCAAAGGCCTCCTTAGGGAGAAACAGCAGCGCAAGTAGAACAGAAGGTACTGACTTTTCTATTCAGCTGTTGCAGGAGAGGAGAATAAAGCAAGGGGCTTAGGAAATGCTTAAGCACCATGGGTCCCACATGTAGGTAATTATGTATTAGGCTAATGACCTTTTCGGCCTCAGCCTCAGGCAGAACAATCTTATCCTGTATTATGAGCCATCCATCCCCTGCACTGGATGCTCCAAGTTTGATCAGGTGTTTCCGCTCAGCAAGGCTGTAATTAGGCACCATTGAAGAGAGGGTTAAAAATAGTACAGAGACCGGTGGGCTTGGTTGATATTGCTGTGTCAGCTGTCTCACTGTATAATCAACTTTATTGTTTCCTTTGGCCATTAAGGAGGATTCTGCCTAGTGGCCCCAACAGTGGATGATGGCCAGCTCAGATGGTAAAGAGAGGGAGTCTAGGAGCTTATTAATTAAGGTCGCATTAACAATGGGTAAGCCCTTAGTGGAGAGAAATCCCCACTCTCCAAATTGAGGCATGGCAAATCCTGGAGTCTGTGTTGGGGAAAAAACCTGCAGGGGCATCCAGAGACAAATTTTAAGAGCCTCTTTTGTGAACATGGCTGCTGCCGCCAGAGCCCTGAGGCAGGGTGGCCACCCACGAGTGGTAGGGTCAAGCTGTTTAGATAAATAGGCCACCAGTGCCTGGATTGGTCCCAGGGGTTGAGTAAGCAATCCTGTATCTATCCCTTGCCTCTCATCAGTATATAACAAGAAGGCCTTAGTGGGATTGGGGAGTGCCTGGGGAGGGGATTAAAGGAGGGATTCCTGGAGAGCCAGGAAGGCTTAGTGAATAACCAAGGGTGAAGCAAGGGGGCCAACCGGGGTTTCCTTGATTGCCTCATGTATTGGCTTAGCTAAAATGGCAAAGTTGGGGATCCAATGCCAGAAAAATCCTACAAAACCCAAGAAAGATTGTATCTGATCAGTCAAGATGGGTGTCTGCAAGTCTCGTAAGTCCTTGACCCTGACAACAGTTAGTCCTCTTTGGGGTGAGATGTAGGCCTAGATATCGCACCTCGGGCACTGATAACTGAGCTTTATGCAGGGCCACCCTGTAAGCCCTGCTTCCGAGGAAATTAAGGAGAAGGGCAGTGTGCCATTTGGACACTTCCAGGGAAGGACTACAAAGTAAAATAGCATCCACATATTGTAACAGAGAACTACACTCCAAGGGGCACTGGAGGAGGCCCTGTGCTAGAGCCTGTCCAAAGAGGTGTGGGCTATCTCAAAAGCCTTGGGGGAGGATGGTCCAGGTTAATTGTTGAGCAATCTGGGTGTCAGGGTCCTCCCAAGTAAAGGCAAAACGGGGATAGGACTCATGTTGCAGAGAAATCATATTAAATACATCTTGCAAGTTAATAATTGAAAAGCCCAAGTCCAGGAGAGGCAAGAAGCCAGGACCTGCTAGCTACCGGAAGGGGAGAAAGCTTACCGGAATGAAGTGTTGCAGGCCAGTTGCTAGCTGTGGCAGAAGCACTGAGAAATTGTGGGGGGAGCAGTGGAGCCAGCGGAGCAGGTTCAGGAAGTGGAAATAAAATGGCCGCTGGGTGCATGGTTAGGCTGCCAGGTGGACAGCATGGCTGCCTAGTGCTTGGTGTGGCTGCCAGGTGCATGGTGGATGTAACTGGCAGACTCCGAGGCTGGGCTGAGGCGAACGTGTCTTGGCGTGGGCAGAGGTTCCTGCCGGTGGTGATCTGAGCTGAGCTGGAATGGCTGGTGTGGGAGGTCCAAGTGGTGGGTGGAGGTCCTGACCTGCGCAGGTGGTCGCACTTCGGCAGGCGGCACTGGCAGCTGACAGCCAGCGGCCACATGGCTGGCAGCTAGGCAGGCAAAGGTGTCCACTGCAGCCGTGGGCAGCAAGAGTGGCTGTGGCGACTGGCAGCGACCGAGTTTGTGTAGGTTTTGGTGGCGCCTGCACGGAGAACTCTGAGGCTGCAGCAGCAGAGGCGGTGACGGTGGCGGTGGCAGTGGGTCAAAGAGTTCAAGGAAAAAAGAAAAGGTTTTAAATTTAATAGTCCCGAGGTTGGCACCAGAGGTAAAGATTCATGGAGATGCTGTGTAGATTACGAAAGGAGGCGATCGGTCAGTGATGTACAAATGCTTTTAATCGGCACCTTTGGAGAAGAGCTCGGCCCCTCTTGGGGTTGGGTCAGCCAGTCCTGGGGAAAAGGGACCAGTCCCAAAGGCCGGCTGAGTCACCCACCCGGCTGGGTGGAAGTACTTCTTTTAAGCAGGTATTTTGGGGGGTGGGACTAAGCATGGGAACGCAGATTCTCTTGCGACACCTGTAGTCTCTTGAGGCCTGGAGTCTTGAAGCACCTGGACTTGCAATTTCTCCACCTCCAGGGTTCCACCTCCTGTCCCTGCTGCGAGGTCACATGAGGGAGGGGAGGGACCCGACTTATCACTTAGGACTTAATATTTCTCTAAAATAATGTGTTTATTAAAATACATGAATCGGTCCAGGAATTAAAAACTGGTATGTATTCAATACTTATTTTTTTTTTTATGCTTAGCTTGAATATCCAGGAAGGCTATCCCTGATCACTAATAGGTTTGTTTTGTTTTCTTTTGTTTTGGTGGTACTGAGGGTGGAACCCAGGGGCTTTTCTACCTCTGGGCTATACTCCTAGACCTATTTTATACTTTATTTGGAAACAGGGTCTCACGAAGCTGTTGAGAGCCACACTAAGCAGTTGAGAATAGCTTCGTACTTGTATGATCTTCCTGTCTCAGCCTCCCAAGCTCTGGAATTATAATCGTGGGCCACCACGCCCAGCTCTGTTATGTTTTTTTTTTTTTTTTTGCATGCACCACCAACTCCAATTCTGTTTTTATTTTTGGTAATAAAATATTCCCTTAATACTTTCTTTTATTTTTTATGCTTAAATCTTGAATTTATGTACAATTTATTTTTATTTGTAAAGTTGGATACATCTTAATGGTTTAAATAAACTTCGAAGAAAACTATTTTATACTTAAAGGCATCGTCAAAATACTTAATGATGTATTTATTGTAATCAACAGGATTTGGTTCTCAATACATCTTTTATGACTGAATAAATAAGTATATATGTTTTACCAGTATTTTGTCAGTCATAAGAAAATTTTGGATTTACATTGCGAAGTAAAGAGGATGATTGATTTTTAAAAAGATGCATCTAAAATAATTGAGAAATGATCTAGAGAATTGTGTACATGATGTTCAGCTCAATGTGAATAAAAAAATTAGAATTGGTTTAAAGTGAACTTGCCAAAGATTATTTCTTAAGAATATAAAAAGCACCTGGTCATCAAGGTGGATCTAAAATTAAATAATCAAAAATATAAAAGAAGCCAGGCATGGTGGCGCACGCTTGTAATCCCCGGGCTTGGGTGGCGGAGACAGGAGGATCGCACAGGTTCGAAGCCAGCTCCGCTGGCTTAAGAGACCCTGTTTCCAAAAATAAAAAAAATTATAAAATAGGTCTGGGAGTGTAGCCTAGAGGTAGAAGGGCTTCCAGGAACCATATATATCATATATATATATATATATATATATATATATATATATATATATATATCAGTAGTTAACATTATATATATAAGAATAAAAGACACTATGTTTAAATGTAAACAAGTAAATAATAGCCAAATACAAAAAGTATAATGAAATGGTAATTCAATTAAACCACTAGAAATAAGAATATTTTTAGCAAAGACTGCAAACCCTCAAACAAAGAAGCTTTGACATTTTCTTATTTGTTTTGATCTTTTATCTCATTTATCTATTTCTATTTTCTTCGTTGATATCCATTGACCAAAATCAACAGGGAACTCTCTGGGTTGCAGTACTTTCCACTTGTGTACAAAAAGAAAATACTTATTCAAACTTTGTTCTTTGTTGCTTTTTTAAAAATTTTACTTTAGTACTGGCTGAATTAACAAGTAGTATACATCATTATAACATCCTTAGGTTTGAGTATAAATTTCAGTTTTAAGTCAAAACAAAAATAGAAAAGAATATAGCCTGGTGTGGTGGTGCATGCTCGTAATACCAGCATTTGGGAGGCTAAGACAGGAGGATCAAGGTTCAAGGCCAGCCTCAGCTACTTAGTGAGGCTCTTTGCAACCCAGTTACACCCTGTTTCAAAATTAAGAATAAAAAGTAGAGCTGGAGGTGTATCTCAGAGGTAGACTCCCCCTGGGTTTCATCCCTGGTACCACACACAAAAAAGAAAAAATATAAATTAAACAATTTCTATCATGCTGAAGAAAATGACTATTTAAAATTATATTTTTTTTCTTGATGCTATACTTTTAAATATGACCTTAACACATAGATCTTAATTTAATTCTAGGTTCAAAGGATTTAGTGATCTTCAAAATAGTTTTCTATAAAACCTGTGTTTTATGCAATTTGTTCTTGGATCCAAACAATAAATGTATGCCATTACAACATAAATTAGTAAATGTATTTGAAAAACTGATCAACATGCTGAGGTGTTTTTTGCCATTTATTGTTTATTTTGTGACAAGCTCTGGCAAAGTTGCCCAAAGTTGCCTATCTAGTTTTCTGTCATTTTGATTTTATTAAAAGATAAAATTAAATATTGTGTATGGTGTAAACACAATTATTTATTTACTTATTGTTGAGAAAGGACAATCATTGGATGTCTAATATTTTATCCTATCTTGCAAACAATAACACTATGCCTTTTTTTATTGTCAGGTTGTTCAAGGAAGCTTAGAAAACAAAGAATAGTGGAAGATAAAGACAATTTTTTTTTCTTTGAAATGCAAGGAAACCATTTGTTTACATTGTTATAAGAACTTTATTATTTTTAGTTCTGGGTTCTTCTCCTTTTAGGGTAACCACTACAACTGCCATATTTTCTGTTTGTCACCCAGTGGTGATTGAGGCTCAGGGACCAGTTTAAGAAAATATGGCCACTGCTGTTTTAAGTAATTAAAAACCTTGTCTCCAACCCTGGTATTTCATATCTACTGACATCCATTTCTTATTTCATTATTATGAAGTGAAATTAATGTTTAAAAATAACTTGCACTGTGAAACACTCTTTTTCAAATTATTTTTATTATATGTTACACAGTATTCAAACCAGTTCTAGTCACACTAGACTATTTCCTAAAAACTTATCTTTTAGAAGCTTGGAGTTTAGATCAACAGTCCACAAATATTTTAACAAAAATGATAGTAGATATTTTAGGTTTTGTAGGCCATATGTCTTAACTTCTCAACTACATCATATTCCAAAATGTAGAATATAGCAACGTTGAATATAGCATAGCTAGCTAGAAACAAAGACAGTATATAAAGCATGCATATAAATGGTTATGGCTGTATTCTAATAGCAATTTATTTGCAAAGACCTTAGTTGGATTAGGTTCATAGACCATCATTTGCTGACTCTCTTTCTGAATAACACTTTTGAAAAATAAAATGAATTGGGTGTGGTGTTGCATACCTATAATCCCAATACTTGAGAAGTTGAGAAAGAAAGATCACAGGTTTAAGACCAGCGTTAGCAATTCAGCGAAACTGTCAGTAACCTAGAAAGATCCTGTTTCAAATAAAAACATAAAAGAGCTTGGAGTGTTGCTCACAGGTAGAATATCCTTGGGTTCAATCCTTTGTACCACATAATAATAATAAATAATAATAATAATAATAATAGCCATAAATGAAATAATAGCCATAAATGAAAACCTACATATATAATTTTAAATTTTATGGTAGCCAAAAAATAAAGCAAAAGGAAGCCTATAAAATTGCTTTTAATAATATACCTTCTCGAATCCAATTTATGTTGTTTCAATATATAATCATATGTAAATTACTAATGTCATATTTTGCATGATTTCTTTTGTACTGACCTTGCAAGTCCACTGTATATTTTATACTTTCAGCATATATCAAGTCAGGCTATATTTAAGTACTCACCAAAAACATAGCTAGTGCCTCATCTCTAGTGCCTAGAGATAAGTTTATGTAAAGAATTGTTTAGAATATTTCCTGTTATGGCTTAATGAGAGTGTCCTAAATATTTCTTTAAACAGCTTTTACAGCTATTTCTTGCTGAATTTCCACATTTAAATTCTCTCTTCCATATGCTATGGTTCCAAGATTATGAAATAAATTGGGACTGAAAACTATCAGTAATGCATACCATAAGCGCTTATAGTTCCTTCTAATAGTTTAACATAATTTAGCAGAAGACCAAATGTGTTCTTTCTATACTGCACAATTGTTACTTCTGGTCTTATGTACCTGCTTAAAAACTGTGGCTTGAAAAGTGCAATATATATAGAGGATACTTATGATAGGTAAGACTGATGGTAGGTGCTGAGAATAAAATTATAGAAAAATAGGTTATGGTTTAACACAAAGGAAACCAGATATTGGGAGTGTTTGGTTGGAAAAAAATAATAAGAAAAGTACCCCAAAGATGAACATCTTACTTATTTGCTAGATTTAATAAAATATGATTTCTTTAATTCCCAAAGCCTACATTTTAATGAATTTTCAGAAGTCTTAAATGAATCCACCTTTGCAATAGCGACTATAAATTTGAAGTAGCCATTCAACTAGCCAAGAGAAAGCCTCATTTAAAAATCTCAGTATAGCTGGGTGTGGTGGTGCACACTCGTAATCCCCACGCTTGGGAGGCAGAGATAGGAGGATTGCAGGTTCGAAGCCAGCCACGTTGGCTTAAGAGACCCTGTTCCCAAATAAAAAAGTATAAAATATAGGTCTGGGAGTGTAGCCCGGAGGTAGAAAGGTTTCCAGGAACCCCGGTACCACCAAAAACAAACAAACAAACAAACAAACAAAGGCAACAACAACCCCCCCCCAAACCTCAGTATATATTTCCTTCAGCATCTGATACCAGGTTATACACAACTCTTCCTACAAAACACATCCATCAGGAGCAGGGTAGAGTTTCATGTACTTCCTAGTGAAGTATATCTTTGTGTTGCACATCTTCTTTTAACACTAAAATTGTATCAGGACCTATCCCCAAAACAGCTCTGGCTCTGAGCATGTCAAAAAGACCACACTTAATGCTTCTCAGGACAGCCATAACTTGGCCATAGTGCATGTAATTGAGGTATCAATTTAACAACCTATACAATAACAAAGTTCTATAAAGATGTAGGAGGCAGTGAGTTATGCCATTGATGGGTCGGCCTCTCAGTATTGAGTTTCTTCATTGTCAGACATCCATATTCATAGCCAAACAAGGTGTTTTGAAGGGAGTCAAGTGAGAGCTGTCTGATACTCTTCCTCTCTGCTCCCTGGTCTCTCATAAACTTTCTACTGTCCATGTCCTGCTCCATTGATGTACTGCTGGGTAGTTCACATTGAAAAATGACCTCTGTGCCTCCTTGAGCTCTTTAGAGAAAAAGTAATACATAGCTACCAATCCACACTAACAGTTATTGGAAAAAAATAAGTTGTTGGGTACATACACACAGCCAAGTCTCAACAGTCCCCTCTCTCTCTTATGTCTGACTCTGAGCTGAAATTTTTCCTCATGAGAAGTTCAAGCAACGTACCGTGAAGTGAGACTAAAAGGTGAAATTGAGTAAACTTTCTATGAACTGCCAAGACTTGAGATGATGAAAAGAATATAAATCAACTTTTATAAAGTAAGAAAAGACAAGCACTGGAAAGTTATTTTCTAAAAAAACCAAATATGAACCAGAAAAGCTAACAGCAAATAAAATCTCTTATCATAGATATGATTAAGGCAGTTCATTTTTTGTTATTCAGGAAATACTGATCTGTCTCTTGTTTTTTCTTGTGAGTTCTTATTTATCTGTATATATCGCTTGGTGAACATGGTGTTCATGTCCTTATTAGGTTTTTACTTAATCTCCTCGCCATTGAGCTTGCCTTCTCATCACATGGTTAATCTAAATGATCTTTCTCTCTGGCTTGATGAATTTCTCCTAGGGAAGGATTTACTGCTTTATCCCATTTGTTTTGCTGCCTAAGGAGCAGCATGGATGGAGTGGGGTGCACTGAAGGTAGGTAGGAAGGGCAGGATGGAAAAACGCTATTCTATCTTTAGCTTTTGCTCTGAAAGCATTCATCTTAGTAGCAAACTGAGGTAGGAAAATTGGAAGCTTAGATCATATGTGTGCTGTAACCGGGCACTTTCTCACTGAGCTATGTTTCCAGCCCTTTTTATTGTTTATTTTGTGACAAGCCTGGCAAAGTTGCCCAGGCTTGCCTCCAGCTGTCCATCTTCCTGTTTCAGCCTCCTGAGTAACTGGGATTACAGGAGTCCAACAAGCTCAGCTGCTTTGGGAATTCTTAGCAAAACCTTGAGGTTTATCAAAATATATTTCTAATGCAAACCCTCAAAATATATGAGGCTCCATTGAAATAAAAAGTCCTCCAAACTTCCCACTTTTTATTTTCTCCATTTTAATAAAAGTTAAAAAATAGTCCCCAAAGCACAGACGGTACAAGCAAGAGTAAAACAAACAAACAACCAAAAAAAAAAAACAACAACAAAGGACTTATGAAGGGTTTTCTGGCTAGCATAGCCTAATTAAATTCTATATGTACGCATTTTCTGGCTTTTGTTTCTATAAATTGAAACTACTTCTCTAAGACTGGCAGAGGCTGACTTGTTGCTTATCCCCAGTTTTGGCAAAACTGCATTAAATTCTTTTTCTCATTTTCCATCCTTTGCTTATTTCTTATATACCAGGTGAATGAAGCCAGCTAGTTAGGTTCCAGGCAGATTCCCTGGCTTGGATGCTGGTAACAAATCTATCATAAAAGCAACATAAAGTGGGACTGCAGGCCCAGTTGAGTCACTTGAACTAAGCATCTAGTTTCAACATTTATAAAAGGTGATGGTGATAATAAAATCTACTTTACTGTTCCTATGAAGAATTGAGAAAGTGTATATATGCGGAACATGAAAAAATTTTCTCCTAATTATTTTTAGTTAGCAATAGTAGTTAAACTGATAGTATCTATTGTTGTCATAATGAGAATAGGTCCACTGAAAATGGACCTATATCTATCTATCTATCTATCTATCTATCTATCTATCTATATCTAGATATCTATAGATATAGATAGATAGATATCTATAGATATAGATATAGATAGATAGATAGATAGATAGATAGATAGATATTATGTATTTACTGAGGTTTAACCCAGGGGATTCTACTTCCAAATTATACTCCCATTGCTTGTTTTTTTTTTTTTTTTGAAACAAGGTATCACTAAATTGTTGCGGATTGTGCTGTATCACCAAGGCTGTCCTTGAATCTGTGATCCTCCTGACCTAGCCCCAAAGTACTGAGATTACAGGGTTGTGCCACTACACATTAGCTGAAAAAGTATTATTTTAAGTTGACTTTTTTCTTTGAGCTACTGTACTTTAAAGTTATCCTCCATGTCTCCTTGAAGACAATAAGATTAAAATAACTTAGAGTTATTTAACAGTTTTAAATTTCAGATATTTAAGGATGTGGAACTTTGAACAATGAACTCTCCTTACTAAGTTAATAAAGTAACTTCTTTTTCATCTCGACTTGTTCCTACATATTTGTCAACTGGTCTTCACAACAACCCACTTACCTGAGATCAGAATGGGCCGCATTTCAAATGAACTCACCTCTATTTATGTTGTAAATCTAACACAGAACAGAAAGAGTCAGACCTCCTGGTCCTGTGATTAACATTAATCCACTAAACTATTTTGTGAAATAAAAATAAAAAAAGAAAAAGAAAAAAAAGAAAAACAAAATTATCCTCATTTGGAGCATAGACTGAAGGTCTCTATAAGGTCTCCAAAGTAGAACTGAACTGAACTCCAACTTTAGAAAGTCAAAATAAAGAGGAATTCATATATAAAGATGATGCTCGGTCTGTAGCTGAGAGAGCTTCCCTGGGATACAGGATGGATCACATGCCAGGGCTGAGGAGCTTCCTGTTGTTTCAAAGTATTTTATTGTGTGCTTGCTAAGATTAAATACTGAGGGCCCCTCTATTTGGAATCATGAATAAACCCTGTGGCATCTTCGATAAGGCTGTTACCTTTGGAGCTGGACCAAATTCCATAGAGGAGGCTGCATTTGCCATCCATTTCTCAATGGCTTCTCATCATTCCATTTTGTTTTAAGTTACTCTGCTATTAATCATTTACATCACTTCTTTTCATGTTTTAGTTTCTAAAAATAAAAAATCATCACATAACTGATAATTACTAAGCCATACTAACAGGTTACCAAGCACTAAAACAACAAAGTAGCCCCTCATATTTGAAAGACATATGTAAATATAAATTTTTACATATATATTTTACATATATAAATTTTATATATATTTTACATATATAAATTATATGTAAATATAATTTTATGATTAGACATGTTATATATTATATATATATATGTATATGCAATTTCCAACAGTTCCCTGATTTAATTTAGAAAAAAAGAATATACTCTATTTTCAAAAGAAATTTCCTTAAAAATATAGAGGGTCAGTAGCTACAATTGACCTGGGTAGCTAATCAATCAACAGTCTAATTAACTATTGAATATGTATCAACATAATTTATAATTGATGCATTAGACCTGTTTCAACATTCACTTGAGAATTTTTTACTTCTGCATAGCCACCTTTAGTATTTTCCTTTTCATCTTAGTTGCTTAGTCCCTTCTATAATTGACAAGGAATCAGAAATGACTTTGGATGTCATTTGTAACCATGTAGACTCAGGGATAATTGCTGACATCTAATCTAGGGCAAGAGCTGAGTCATCAACCCCATGGAAATCTTCCTTCATTCCACTGCAACTTGAGGTATTGTCTTTGTGTTGCTATAACAAAATGCCACAGAATGGGTAATTTATACACAAATGCAACTTATTTTCCATGACAAGTTAAGTCTGGGAAATCTAAGCTCAAGGACTGACAGATGTCTGGTGAAGGTTGCACTCTGTTTTTAGGATAGCACCTTGTTGCTGTGTTCTCATGGGGAAAAAGGGCAAGAGGGCACTCCCTGTAGCCTCAAGGCCTTACTTAAATAAGGTGCTAATCCAATCAAATAATTTAATCATCTCTGAAATGCCACAGGTTTGAATACCACCATAATAGGTATTATGTTTCAGCATGAAATTTGAAGGGGACACGATCATTCAAACTGTGGTGGGTGCTGAGCTTGCGGGTAGAATTCAGAGGACATTGGGGTTAAGTTCTACTCATACTCTTTGTAGCTTTGTCTTATTCAAACCTGAAAATTCTGGAATGCTTGTCGCTATCTGTTGTTAATAATCAAACACTGATATGTGAGCATCTTTTATCCAAATAGCTCATGCAAATATGTGAAATAATATGGTGCTTTGTTACTGTTATGGTGCGTTTGTTTAAAATGACAAGGCATCATTAGATATTTAGGCTGGGGATATAGCTCAGTGACAGAGTATTTGCCCAGTGCGCATGAGTTTTTAGGTTCCATCCCCAGCATCATACACGCATTCATATAATAGTTTTAAAGTAGAACAATCAAGCTGGAATTAACACTCTCTCTCTCTCTCTCTCACACACACACACACACACACACACACACACACACACACACATACACATACACATGCACACACATACACATGCACATACACCCAATTTGAGCAGAAGTTCCATCTATATCATTTATATCATCAATATCCACAGCATTGCAGATACTCCTCCAGCCTCCGCTGCATGCTTCCATTGAGTGTGCGTGATTTAACTCTTTATTGTGTAGCTCAAGGAAGGCAGCCAAATACAGAAAACTGACATCTTGTTTTGTCTTTCACTTACTTAGTTTCAAGAAATTCTTATGATTTTGGGAACACAATTCTTATCCTTATTTGTTCTCCATCTCAGAATCCTTAATCCACATTTGTAAAATAGAACATTTTTCCAAGAATCTCAAATGCTTATATTTTCTCAACTAATTTTTTCTCATGTTACTTTTGCTTAGTTTTTTTTTTTTAAGAGTACTTACCAGGTTCTTTGAAGTTCACTTTCTGCAGTGCAAGAGGCAGATGGTCCCAAAGAAAAGTGATTAAATCTAGTCTAGATTCCTCTGTTCTCCTAAACCATATCAATGGTTTCGGAAGGTAAGAAACACTGAAAAAAATAAAAATGAAATCTTGAAATTCCTCTGTGGTCAGTGTGGGTCCACAGGAAGAACTTTTCCTTGAGTAAACCCCAATTAAACTTATCCATGAGCTTCTGAGAGCAAAGAAGGATTGTGAGCTATGGTTACAAGCTCTTGGGCTAAAGCACCAACGGATTTTCTATTTCTCCTTTTTGGTATTATTTATTCCCTTCTATTGGTAAAGAATTGGAAAATGGCAAGTTCATCCAGTATTTCATGCCCTGAAAACTGCATAGCAAAGTACATAACAAACATACTGCCTATTTTCTCTCCTTAAGTATTAGACTTCATGCATTTCTGGAGACAGATAAACCCAGCACACTTATAGATTTCTTTTTCCCTTTAAGCAGACCTAAATGGTTTTATAAGGTCTGTCATTGGAAACCAATATGAAGGAGCAAGAGAAGGAAATCGACCTGCTGTCACATGAGAGACCTGAAATATTAGATCGTTCCCGGAATGCACGGACCACAGAGCATGCCAACATACTCTTAGCTAAGCTCTGATGCAGGAAAGAATGACAGCGATTTATTAGGACAGAAAATAGGGTATGTACTTTAAAAATCAGCAACATGATGTAAATATTGACTTGCCTCAGTTTTTAAGCTGATGAAAGGGTGTTTGTAATGTTAAACTCTCCTTCTGCGAATCGGTCCTGTCAACACAGGATGGTGCGAGGGATGGCTACTGACAGGAAATGAGAAAGGATTTGCCAACAGAGTATTTATATTTTTTTCCATTTAAAATACATAGTGGATACTTCATAAGTCCCCATAGAGAGGCAGAAACCCTGAGCTTTCAATTCCTGATGGGGGGCAGTCGGGCGAATTCCCTGTCTCAGTTAAAAAAAAAAAAAAAAAAGAACCTTATGGAAATGTGTTTTTCCCAGAAAAACATCACTGGGTTAATGTTGTAGTATTATGTTCTTTATTTAAGGTACCCAAACAAAAAGGGTATTTTTATGTCTTCTTTCAGTATCTGCCAGAAATGTTCACTTTTGAGGTTTGAGATAAATGCTACCACTTCTTTTGTGGATTTGTACGTCTGTCCCTCCCAACAACTGTGATAAAAACTCTTATTGCCCCTTGTAGAAAGAGGTTTCTACTAAGGTTACAGAGCAGGGCCATTTGTTTTCTTGGCTAATTTTACTGAGTCATGAAGGTGTCAGGAGTCAGCTTACCTCAGAATCTTTACCTTTACCTTTAAAAGTGTAAAGCATTTCCCTGATGTCTTCCTTAAGTCATTGTCTTCAACTTGATTTAGAGGCACACACAGACTTTAGCAGACTTTAAAAGGAAAATTGCTGCAAGCCTTAAGGTTTTCTTCACTCAGATGTCTCTGATATCTGCTCTGAGGCCTTTAGGACACAGCTAAAGAGAGTATTTCTGGTCCATTTTCAAGATAAACGAATTGCCCAATACAAACAATCAAATAGGTGTACTCTCTTTTGCCAAACATCCATACAAATGAAACTCTGTTGTTCTAGCACACTTTTGCATTTTACATAGAAAGATCCAAGTGTAATTCATAGTTCAGAAGTAATTTTGATTCTACCCATTTTTTTTAAATTGCACCTCCCAGCTATTAGAGTCCATTTAGCTTCATCATGTAAGAAGGTCTTCAGTAAAGACACATGTCTGCAGTATTGCTTCTTGTGACATCTCAGATTATTAGGAAGTTATGTCTCTCTATTAGTTCCATGGCTATGAGCAAAGAATCACCAAACTGCAGTTCTCCCTGGCAGATCCTTCTGCTTTTTTTCCAATTTGTTTAGTGAAAAATTTCAGTCTTCATTCTTTTTCAGACTTCTGTACGTTGAGGGCAGCTTGTGGATGCATAACCGAGATGTCTGGAAAAGGAAAAATCTCAAGGGTTCATGTAAGCAACTAGAGAAGAGCTACCTGATGATAAGGTAATACACTTGTCTGTGTTTAAATTCTGGCTCTGCAATTTACACAACCTTGAACAAGTTTCCCAACCTCTTGAACCTTCATTTAAAATGCCTGTTCTCTCATGCTCCTCCTTTGTCTATCTGCAATTCTATCTAGTTGTATTTTTGCATCTCTACCTCTGCTTCTATGAAATGTGTAGCATTTGCCAACTTCCATGGTGTAAGAACTCCATCTCTGCAAACTTGAATCTATTAGTGGAGTCAGTAAATCAGGAGTTGGACAGGATGTGAACATCTGGTTCAGGAGAGCTATGTGAATAGGCCCTAGCACAAGGCTGAATAGAAGCTGCTCCATAAAATGCCAGTGTTATAATCCAGGCTGGGTTTAAAGTCCTGAGAAGAAAAAGGATAAATGGCGTAACTCTCAGCCCCAAGATTATTATGGGGTCACTGCAGTAAATCCTGGAATCTGAAGGCCTGAGAACCTGGAGCTCTGATGTTCCAGAGGAGAGAATAAATTTGTCTTTTCTCTGCATTTTGTTCCTTACAGGCCATCAATGGACTAGATGATGAAGCTATGCTGGGGAGGAAAATCTTTTTTCTCAATCTACTGATTCAAATGTCAATTTTTTTTTCCAGGAACACCCTCTCAAATGCACCCGACATAACACCTTAGCAGCTATCTGGGAATACCTTCATCCAGTTAAATTGGAACATAAAATTACCCTTCAGAGAGAAAAACAGATCCTTCAAGGGTCCTCATTTTGTGGTATAGAAGTATGATTTTTTTTTTCTTATAGAAATGGTAACAAGCTACCAAGTAATGGATGACACCACATATGTGGGACTGTAGGGGACCATATGAATGAAAGCAGGGTAAGATTTGCCCCATAAATCTTATACTTGTCTGAACAGTGTTCTCTATGCAACTCTTTATGCACTTAGTTCTCAGGTTAGTCACCAATACACTGAAAATCTTATTCAATCAGTCCATTTGCATCTTTTCATACATCTTACAATGCAAAGCTTGCAGTTTTATTGTTCTTCATTGCAGGGTTTTTTTTTTTGTGTGTGTGGGTCTGGGGATGGAACCCAGGGGCATTCTACCTCTGAGCTATACCCCCTGCCCTATTTTTTTATTCTTTATTTTGAAACCAGGTCTCACTGAGTTGCAGAGGACCTCACTAAGTAGCTGAGGCTGTCCGCGAACCGCAATCCTCCAGGTCTCAGCCTCCCAAATGCTGGGATTATAAGCGTGCGCCACCACGCCTGGCTTCATCGCAGTTTGAGGTATAAAGATATACTATATTTATTTACCTTTATATCAATTTAATTATGACTTCAAACCTCTACTCAGCTTGGATGATGAGAAATTTAATCCTACTCAGATTTGAAGTTTGCTGCCCCAATAACTCTGAAGACTTCCTAGGGCAATAGAATAACATAAAATATAAAGGGCATTGCTCATTAACTGAAAATTAGGTGAAATATTTCTCAAATCACGTGACATATCTTTTTTCAAATCTCAGTGTTCTTGCTGTAACCACTACAATCCTGAGAGCATGGAGTAATTTGAAGAAATTATTGTTCCCCAATTCTACATGTGTTACATGGCTGCTGTGCTTTTGGGTCTGCCACATATCAGGTTCCTTTCCTGGGAGTGTGAATATTGGTAGAGGACTCTGCTCCTTTACCTAGCTTTAGGAATCAACTGTAGGTACTCTTTAGCAACCAACTAGAAATAAGATAGCAAGAAATTCACATAGAGATAAATAATTCATTCTCCCCAAACAATATTTTTAATAGCAAGTTTCAATGCTTATTTTTTCAGGGTATTTTTCTCCACCCACCAGCTTATGAATCTTAAGGTAGCAATTTTTTCTTCGTCTTTTTTCTTCCTTATATTGCTGAGATAATGCACAAGAGCCTTTTTGAAAACATGCACTAAATAATTCAGGATTTTGTAACTCACTAAAGAAAATTTTACTAACATATTTTTGCGAAAAAAAAAAAAGAAGCATTAGTTGGTACTTCACAAGTACTTTACAACCAAAGATTGTGAATAAACATTCTGGTTTATTTCACCTACAGTGTCAAAGGTACTGATTGTTATAAAGCACTCAAAAAACAAAAACTAAGTTATCAGTGCTAGATTTACTTTTCTGTTTTCCTCTACAACATTGGAATGTCAGAGTTCTTAAGCCATGCATATGAAGAAGCCTTTAGGTTCCCAAGAACATTGACTCCTTATATCTCTTCAAACTAAATTACTACACTGATTTTTTTTAAAAAAGAGGGGTATTGGGAATACCATTTTAGAATAGTCCTGTTTATACTGTGTTTTTGATATAAAAGTGAATGATTAAAGATACTGATGTTTTTTCTTCCTACAAAGTCATGGTCTTAAAATGCTCATTAACTTGAAATTATATAGGTTCATCATTGATCTATAAGGGGTAGGTTTGTTAGCAAAAAAGCAGGAAATTTCACATTGACAGTACTATCAATAAAAATGATCAGAATATGTATTTGGAAATTGGACTCTTTTATGAAAAAATAACATGTTTATTTATATTCAGACATCATTCAATTCATAGAAACCACCTTCCCTTCCTTTAAAGAATCCAGAGAAGGCTATTAACTTAGAGTATTTCTTGTAAGACCTTGATTTTTAGTATTTCTCAGGTCCAAAGCATTCACAGGTATCTCTGTGATCATTACACCAAATTAATTATGTTTAGCCATTCAGCAACCATCTATCCTAATGTATTTTCTGTAGTACTCTATTATATTTTCAAACAGCTACTATTTTCTCTCTTAGACAAAAACAGTGTCATAAATAGCATCCATGAATTTCTGGCAGAAAAACTCAGGTATACCTCCATGCGTTACTTAGGCTCAACTTCCTTTTAGACAACAATGGGGCCATTATTAAGATAAAAGAAATTTAGTAATTTTTTTGAAAATTACTGGGAATAGAACCCCCATGTAATCACCAATAAAGAGATCTTTGAGGTTTCCTCAGGACACTGAAAGTTCTGCATCTGTGTCTTTGCCTCCATTGGTCCACAGCTACCATCACATCTCTGGTGTGCTTCTGTTATAAAATAGATTGATCTTCTGCACTTTATATTTTCTTTAGAGCAAGATTTGCCCTTACCACAATTTTATTCAATATTACTAATGTTGATGGTGGTGGTGCACACCTGTAATGCCACTGCTTGTGCGGCTGAGACAGGAGGATTGCAGGCTCAAGGACAGTATTACCAATGTAGGGCCACTCCACAATCTAATAAAACCCTATCTCGAAACAAGAACTACAAAGTGGCTGGATATGTATCTTAGAGGGAAATGCTCCTGGATTCCAGGTTCCATTCCCAATTACAAACAAAAGAAAGAAAAAAAATGTCTAAAATGACATATACACTATAACTATGTAAAGAATAATGTTATTATGCAGTTACTTTAAATAAATAATGTGTAATAAATCTTAAGAAAAAGAATTTATAAACATAAGAGCATTTGGTTTCTTTTGACTCAGCTCCCCCAATTTTCTAGTTCACATATGCACACACACACACACACACACACACACACACACACACACATTTATATACTCTCTGGCCATGTGACTCAGTACTAATTGTTGTGCTTTGATCAAATGTGATTCATGTATGTGTATTTTTCAACACCAATTTTTAGAGACTGATTAATACCATCCAGAGGTTACCCTAACGGCTAGTAAGAGTTTGCCTCTGTTTACATAACTATGATTTGAAATACTCATTTTAAGAAAAATAAACCTTGAAATCAATAGTCCATTACAAGAGTATTTCTCCATATTCAATGTAACATAACACTCGGCACATATATCCAATTGTCAAATCGGGCTTTCTGTTTAGTTTATTTGATGTCATTCATAGGTTTGATCTACATACTTTGCAGTTTAAATCCAACACTATGATAGTCCCATGAGTCTCAGATCTTATTTGTTCTGGAAGAATGACACTTTCCATTTGGACATGTTGATATTGACCTTAGATTTTTTGGAAGAATTTTCCCCCAATTCTGTGCATGGAATGACACCATCACTGGTAACATTATTTACTGAAAACAGGGTCCAGTTATAATAAAATAGGAGCATCGAATATACTTGATATTAAGTTTTATAATTCAGATGAACAAAGGAGCTATTCAGAGATGCACCCTGGATTTTGATCAGAACTACACTTCTGCAAGAGATAGATTACATTGGGATTGCTGTCCTGTGATCCAAGGAAACTGACATTGCATGTATACAATTAATGTAGACACAACACTGAGTACTCTGGCAGTTTATTGCTTGTTTCAGTCTCATCTTTCATTTCCTTAAATATAATCAAGGAAGATAGTTACCCCATCCAAAACAGATTGGAAGAGACACCAAACAGATGCCACTTCACTCCTACAAAGGAACATAGGGCTGGAGGAGCAACTCATACATGTTGTAATTTAGCAGCTGAATTCCAGGGAAGGATTTGGTTCCAAGAATACCCAGCTTTCAGTTGGCAAAGAAAGAAGGTTGCAAAGAGCAAGAGGTGGCGGCAAGGTATCCAATTTTTGAATTAGGATAAATAATTCTATGTGAGGTCAATGCACTATCACAATAATGCGCATGTTTAAATCATGCTGCCCTGTTCTTTATGGGAAAATAACATGCTCTAATGAGAAAAAGAGAAAATAGAGGGGGGAGAAGAGACAGTAGTAAGGAAAGCAGAGAAACAAAAGGGAGGCTCTGGGAAATCAGAGACCAAGGGAAGATTAATCAGGACTTGGGTAGAAAAGAGTATACCTTTATGAGTCCAATTCAATATTTTCTTGGAAGAAATATGAGTAACAAGCACCACAGAAAGATGTTTCCCTTTTTATGGTACTCTGACATGTAGAAATAAGCAATTAAAACATACATACAAGGTATATTCGTAGATAATATCCTGATGAGAACTCTCAAAAGCTAAAAGGCTCATGATTTTCTTTCATCTCATGGTAAAGAAAACTGAGGTGTAAGTAGTAGCCCTCTCAACATACATATAAGTTCATACACACCAGAGCTAAGTGCTCCAATTCCTGCATTCTTTATGCATCTTATACCAAAATAATTGCTTGCACTCTGATACCCCAGCCTGTCCTTCCTGCTCACTGATAAATTATATTTAATCACAGTATAAACAATGCTGAAAAATATTTTGGCACATTGCTTTAGAAACCTTAGTCAGGGTTTCAATATATGTATAATATTATATGTATTAGAATATATATGTCAGAATATATATATATATATATATATGTATCAGAGTATATTAATACAATTCATCAGTAATATGAGGAACACACTGTCTCTATTCTATAAATATTACATGTTTTATGAAGCAGCAGGTCAATAGTACAATGTCTCTATTCTCAAATTCTTTGTTAAATCTCCTAATTTAAGGCAGGAGAAGTTATTAATTGAGGGTCCAGATGCTGGCTTTGTTAAGTATTAGACAAAAGTCTGATGAATGGTTGTTTGCAAAAAGTATATGACTTTGTTTTATTTTGCATAAATATTGATTATACAGTATATATGTGCTTCTACTGACTAGATGGACTGAGTCTCAGAAGCTTCCTGTAGATTAGGGAAATGTAAATGATTTTTATTTGCTTTTCTACTATTAAATAAGAAGTCTCTTTTAACTTTAATCAGTCAAGTAAAATTGTTGCCAGAAAACAAAACCTGGAAGGACTTAATCCTGTCTTTTCTTTTAAATAGACTTTTATTGGTGCATTGTAATCACACATCATAATGAAGCTCATAGTGGTAAGTACATATGTGCACACAGCACTTGGTGAGTTTTCCCCAAATTCCACCTAACTCCTTTCCTTTCTTTGTACATGCTATTGAGATTGGCACTGATAACTTTACATGTGTACATACCATAATCAGATCCTAAAATATCATGTACCAAGAAACCTGTTCATCTGCATTTTGAGTTAGAAAACCCAGGTGATGAATTATAGTTGATTTTGCCAGATATACATCCTTAATACATTCATAGCAAGTCTATGTCCTAAAACAGAGTAAGCTTACAGATAATTGACTCAAAGGAAGACTTTTTGCATTATAGTTGTCCTACATATACATGCTAAAAATTTCAAACTCTTAAAAGCAAGGCTTTCAGTGATTAAATATTCTCATTTCTGCAAGGATTTTTTTTCCTTAATTGATTTTCTTTAGATTTTGCAAATGATATCTCTGTTCTCTCTCACATCACATAATAGTTTCCTTCCAATTTTCATGAAACTGTAACTTTAACACACTAGAGTACTGTAATTCATATTATTGATGGCTTTAATCTTACATTAATAATCAAAATATTGTGTGATATAATTAGAAAGGGTTGGATAACTTCAATCATTTAACTTGAGTATGAGTCCTTATTGTGAAATTAGTGAAAGGCATCTGTTTGCTTTGATTTTAGAAATGACTCATTTCTGAGAGAAAGAGAGAGAGAGAATAATCTAATAATCTAATGTCTTTGCTGCTGTGTGGTGCAACTCACTCTTAATTCCTATCTCATAAACCAGGGTTTTCAACTTTCTTGCTTTCTGAAAACAAATCCAAAGCTTCACAAATGCATTTTCTATTGATCCAATGTTGATGAAAATTTTATCTTTTACTAGGGTCTACCATTCAAACCTACCTGCCAAAATAAATCACATTTTCAAACTAAGATGAACCAATATGGCTGGAAAACATTATGAAAATGCATCTCTCTTCATGGAAAAAGGTTAAATTTGAAGGAAAGATCAGGTTTTATTTATTTATTTATTTATTTATTTATTTATTTATTTATTTATTTGGTGTACTGGGGTTCCTGGGAACCCTTCTACTTCCGGGCTACACTCGACATATTTTATATTTTTTTTATTTGGAAACAGGGTTTCTTAAGCCAGATAATCTGGTTTCAGATCTGCATGATCCTACTGTCTCTGCCTCCCAAGCATGGGGATTACAAGCGTGCACCACCACACCTAGCAAGATCAGGTTTCAAACAAAAAAATCCTCTGATTTCCCAAGATAACAAAGTGAAATTTTGTTCTGTATAATTTTTCGGACTCTGGAGATAACAGTAACTTGTTTATTAGGTTTGATTTGTTCTCAGGTGTTCTTTACTATGAAGACAAAGTATCCCAGTTAGTTGTTACTTGTGTATCATAAGTTTGTACTTGGACTGGTAAGATATTTGGAACTCAACTCAGCCCAGAATAACTAAACATCACTGGAGCTAATGCTTAGACTGTATATAATGTAATGTGAGTTAAGAAGCAAAGGATTTTGTTATTAAAAGCTATGGAAATTCAAACTATTAGTTATTACAGCAAGAACTGACTGATACAAGAACACCGAGTGTTTACTTACATTGACAATGGTCATGTGTCAGATCTATGATATAAAGCAATTCTCAGCAAATTTTAAAGAGTCAGAACCATCTAAACATTTTTTTTACCTTAACACTAACTTGTGAAATATGTTGAATTTCAGAGTAATGGAAAGAAAGTAGACTTTTCAGTAAACATTGAGGAACAATTTAATATCTAGAGTGTGAGGAATATACCATATGCCAAGAGAGCAATTTTATATGGATTATAAGTGTAATTATAAAAGAGTACTAAACAAATAACATGAAAGTGGTACAACTTTAAGAATATAATGCAGAAAAATTTCTTCATATGTGGGATATATAAAGGGTTTTTAAAACAGTACACAAAGTTCACCAATCAGAAACAAAATGTTTGATAAGTTTGATTACATTTATATTTAGAGAGATAGATAGATAGATAGATAGAAGAGAAACATACACACAGACAGAGACAGAGAGAGAGAGAGAGAGATGTACCACCAGTTGGAAAGTGAAAAGGCAAATCACAAAGTGAAAGAAGAAATATAGTACAAATATAACCAATAAAATTTACCCAGAATATAAAGAAACCCAGCCAGTCACACTGGTACATTCCTGTAATCCCAGTACTTGGGAGGCTGAGACAAAAAGACCACGAATTTGAGGCCAGCCTCAGCAATTTAGCAGAACATTGTTTCAAAAAAATAAAGAAAGAAAGAAGGCTGGGGGTATAGCTAAGAGGCAGAATGTTCTTGGGTTTAATCTCTAATACCACAAACAAACAAACAAACAAACAAACAAACATCCTACCAGAATATAAAGAAATCCTACAGCTCAATAAGACAAAGAGATAACAGAAAAAAAAGTAATGAACATTTACCAAGAAAATACCATGCAAGGCCCAAACCATGTAGAAACTGAATCAATACTATTAATAATTAGAGAAATTGCAATTTTAAGACATGCTATAAAATTATCCTCTAGAAAATGTAAAAACATTAACAAAATAAAAACAAAAATATGGGCTAGTAGATATTGGTGAAAATATTGAATAATGACATTTATATATTTTTATTAACATACAAATACATTCATCCAGTTCAGCATTTATCTATTAAATTTTAATTCATATATTACTTATGATCCATAAATTTAATTTTTAATATTATTCAAGAGAAAATATGTGTTCGTTTGACATTTGCAACAATTAATGGAGATGTGTTTTATTTTTATTTTTTTTGTGTGGTACTGGGGTTGCTGGAACCCCTTCTACCTCCGGGTTACACTCCCAGACCTATTTTTACATTTTTATTTAGAAACAGGGTCTCTTAAGCCAGAGAGGCTGGCTTCGAACCTGTGTGATCCTCCTGTCTCTGCCTCCCAAGCGCAGGGATTACAAGTGTGTGCCACCACGCCAGATGGAGATGCTCTTTTTAATAGCTCTAAAATGAAACCAACACAAATTTTTAGCAGATAAATTCTCTAGGGTGTATATTAATGCAATAGAATACTATGTAGAAATAGAAATGAAATAACTGATTTATTGTGACACCAGGCATTAGTGTTTACATAAATATTGTTTAAAAGAAGCCACATACAAAATAATACTATATTTACAGTAATTCAAAAGTAGTCAAAATCATACCACATTAGTAAAGCATACTTAAATATAAAACACAACAATGTAGTGACTACTGATAATATTAACACATTGATTAAATGTACAGAAAAAGGATTATGATTGTGATAATGCATTTGCAAGACTTCTGCAGAGAAGGCCTAGTTTTTAGAAATGTGTAGAGATAGTGAGCTAAAAAGAAAATACAAGATAATTTTGAGAAAGCAGATGTAGGAAAGGCAGAAACAAAAATTTACAACACACTAATAAAATAATGCAGTGTAGAAAAGGAAGCACTGGCTTATGGGAAAGAATCACAAGATGAAAAGCCAACTCAGTGAGAATCATAAAAAGAGGGCACATAGAAAATTACTAAGAAACTACTGTATTGCACAAAACATGTAATTGCAATACAAAAATATACTATAACTCTGTTAAAAAGTCTCTAGGTAATGTCATCTATAAAACCAAGGTCCAGATGGATTAAACCCTTAAGTAATAAAATAAAAATAATTAAAACTTATAACAAATAGGTGAACATCTTTCTCAACTCCAGACATAGATTTAAACAAACACAGTAAGTCTTGACACATTTTAAAAAAATGTGATAATTCAATACCAGAAGAAGTTATGGGTAGCATATTTAACCAGCAGAGGGTTTCTAGCATGAATATATAAAGAACTTTTACTTATTATAAGAGAGAAGTCAAGAGGAATAGATTTGAATATGTATTGAACAGCCATAAGCATGAATATCAGTCTCTCTAGTAACCAGAAAAATTCAAATTAGGGACATAATGAGACACCACTCTATCATCATTTCATTGGGAAAAGCTACAAAATCTTACAATAAGGGCTATCATTTATATACTTAGTGAAATTGCAAATCAGTCATTTCTGAAAAGTTTAACATTTTCTTACAAAGTAAAATAGTCACATAAGCTAGGATTATCAAACCTACAGCTAGGTATATATGTGCATCAGGAGACATTTTCAAGAATATTTATAAGCCGGGTGTGGTGGCGCATGCTTGTAATCCCAGCATTCAGGAGGCTGAGACCAGAGGATCGTGGTTCGCGGACAGCCTCAGCTACTTAATGAGGTCCTCTGCAACTCGGTGAGACCCTTTTTCAAAATAAAGAATAAAATATAGGGCAGGGGGTATAGCCCGGAGGTCGAATGCCCCTGAGTTCCATCCCCAGAACCGCAAACAAAACAAAACAAAACAAAATATTCATTGTATTTCTGTTAATATGGACAATAAATAAATAACTCGACATGGAAAAATGTTTAGAAGCAAATGGACAGAAACTAAATAAACAAGACACAAATCTTATTAACAAAATTTGAAATAATTTGACATTTAAAATGAATAAAAGAAGATCTTAGAAGATAGAAAGATCTGCCATGTTCATGAATAGGCAGAAAATATTATCAAAATGGTCATTCTTCCAAAAGTGATCTACAGATTCAACTCATTGCCCATTAAATCACCAAGATCATTCCTCACAGACATAGAAAAATCAGTCCTAAAATTTATGTGGAACAACAAAAAGTTCAGAATAGGCAAAGTAGTTCTCAGCAACAAAAACCATGTGGGAGGAATCACAATACCTGACTTTAAACTATACTGCAAAGCCATTGTAATAAAAACAGCATGGTACTGGCACAAAAACAGATACATAGACCAATGGAGCGGAATAGAAGACCCAGAAACAAGTCCAAACACTTTCTGCCAATTGATTTTTGACAAAGGGGCCAAAAACATACACTGCAAAAAAGATAGCCTCTTCAACAAATGGTGTTGGCAAAACTGGTTAACCATATGCAGAAAACTGGAAATTAATCCCACTTTCTCACCCTACACAAGAGTCAATTCAAGATGGATCAAAGACTTGGAAATCAAACCAGAGACTTTGAAGCTCCTTGAAGAGGGCATAGGTCCAACACTGCAACACATAGGCACAGATAAAACTTTCTCAACGAGACCCCAAAGGCACAACAAAGTAAAAGGCAAGTCAATACATGGGGTTGCATAAAACTGAAGAGCTTCTGTTCAGCAAAGGAAACTGCCAAGAACCTCAATCCAAAGCCAACAGAATGGGAGAATTTTTGCCACCCACTCCTCTGATAGAGGACTAATACCTAAAATATACAGAGAACTCAAGAAACTCAACACTAAAAACACAAATAATCCCATTAAAATGGGAAAGCAAACTAAATAGACACTTCACAAAAGAAAAAATTCAAATGGCCAATAAATGCACGAAACAAAGCTCATCTTTGGCAATCAGAGAGATGCAAATCAAAACTACCTGGAGATTTTACCTAATTCCAACTAAAATGGCAATCACTCAAAACACAAACAAAAAAAAGTGCTGGAGAGTATGTAGAGAAGTGGGAACTCTAAAACATTGTTGGTGGGATTGCAAATTAGTGCAACCACTTTGCAAAATAATATGGAGAATCCTCAGAAGAATGGGAACAAAATTACCATTTGGTCCAGCAATACCACTTCTGGGTATCTACCCAAAAGAAAGTAAACCAACCTATCAAACTAATGCAATAGTATCTGTGCTCATAGCTGCACAATTCACCATAGCCAAACTATGGAACCAACCAAGATGTCCATCAACAGATGAATGGATTACAAAACTGTGGTATATGTATACAATGGAATTTTACTCAGTCATAAAACAAAACCACAATTGCAGCATTTACAGAGAAATGGATGGAACTGGAGGACATTATGCTAAGCAATATTAGTCAGTTGCAAAAGGTAAGAAATCGGATGCCTCCCCTAATATGTGAAAGTTAAGGTGAAATGGGTCATAGGAGGAGCTCCAGGCGAAAAAGGAGATCCTATAGAGAAGCAAATAAGGCAATCTAACTGTGGGGATGGGAGGGGGGAAGTAGGAAACTCTTTAAAGCACATGATGTACTTATAGTCAACCACTAAACCAAGCATGGGAGGAAGGGATGGGAAGGGAGTGGGGTGGGGACTGGGTGGGAGCTGGCTGGGTGATGTGTGCATTTATGTCTACACGAATTTTTTACCCCATTAGAAGTATAAATACAATGCACTGATATAAAAATAAAAAAATAAATTTTTTAAAATGAATAAAATATCTAGGTGTGTTGGTATGCATCAGTATTCCCAGCTACTTTTTTTCTTTTTCTTTTTTTTTTTTTTTTTTTTTTGCCTGGGGATTGAGCCCAACATCATTCTACCTCCAAGATATACCCCAAACCCTATTATTATTATTATTAGTATTAGTAGTATTAGTAGTAGTAGTAGTATTAAAATAAGGTCTCATTAAGTTGCAAAGAGCCTATTTAAGTAGCTAAGGCTGGCCACCGACCTGTGATCCTCAGCCTCCTAAGTACTAGGAACACCATCACACTTCTCAGGAGGCTGAGATGGGAGCATTATTCAAGTCAAGGAATAACAAAGCCTGAGCAACAAAGGGAAACGGTCTCTCATTACTAAAGATGTTAAACTTTTTTTCATACACTTATTGGTCATTTGTATTTCTTCCTTTGAGAAGTGTCTATTCAGTACAGTTGAACTTTTTTGATTTATTTATTTATTTATTTATTTTTTTTTTAGTATTAAGATTTTTAAAGCCGGGCGTGGTGGCACACACTTGTAATCCCTGCGCTTGGGAGGCGGAGACAGGAGGATTGTGCAGGTTCGAAGCCAGCCATGTTGGCTTAAGAGGCCCTGTTTCAAAAAAAAAAAAAAAAAGTATAAAATAGGTCTGGGAGTGTAGACCAGATGTAGACGGGCTTCCAGGAACCCCAGTACCACCAAAAAAAAAAAAAAAAAAAAAGATTTTTAAGCTCCTTGTATACTCAAAATACTAGTCCTTTATCAGAAGAGTAGATAGAAAAGATTGTTTCTCTTTCTGTGGGCTTTCTCTGTAGATTCTTAATGGTTTCCTTTGCGGCACAGAAGCTGTGTGTGTGTGTGTGTGTGTGTGTGTGTGTGTGTGTGTGTGTGTGTGTATGTGTGTGTGTGTGCGTGCGTGTGTGTGTGTGTGTGTGTGTGTGTGTGTGTGTGGTACTGGGGGTAGAACCCAGGTGTTTTCTCCCTCTGGGCTACATTTCCAGACCTATTTTATATTTTATTTGGAAACAGGGTCTCACTAAATTGCTGAGAGCCTCACTAAGTAGTTGAGGCTGGCCTTGAAACTGTGCGATCCTCCTGTCTCAGCCTCTCAAGTGCAGGGATTACAAGCATGCCCCAGCACGCCCGGATTTCACAGAATCTTTTTAATTTAATGTCTTTTTTTTTTTTTTTTTACTTTTTAGACCCCAAAGTACAGATTTCTTTTTCTGTGTAGCAGTGTAAAAAATGCCTACCCAGCCTATTTTACAGTGTTGTAGTGGGTTCAAATGAAGCCATATATGGGAATATTGTATGAATCCTGTAAACAGCACTGGTAATCCAATATTTTTGTTAGATAGATATTCACTGGATCATTTTAATTCAAAAAATTTTAAACATTATACTGTTGAATGTTAAAAAACATTACAATTATCTTTTATTTCTTTCCTTGAACCCAGGGTCACATATATACTAGGCAAGTGCTCTACACTGATATACATCCCTAGCCCTGCATATTGATAAAGTTAAATATATTTATTCAGCAATAAAAGCACAATAGTTCCAGGTGTGGTGGTTCACACGTATAATCCCAGCAGTGAGGAGGCTGAGACCAGAAGATTGTGGTTCACGGACAGCCTACTTAGTGCGGCCCTTTGCAACTCAGTGAGACCCTGTTTCAAAGTAAAGAATAAAAAAAAATAGGGCAGGGGGTGTCACTCAGAGGTAAATGCCCCTGGGTCCATCCTCAATACTATTAAATAAATAAATAAATAAATAAATAAATAAATAAATAAAAGCACATTAGTAAGCACTTTCTGGATACCAAAGACTGACCACATGTCAGTGGTAGGGGTGCATCCTAGGAATATATGAAAAGTTATGCCCAATAAAATTAATATTCTAGTTGAGGAGTGGTACAGACAGATGTGTGACAGGTCCAAAATCCCATGACTAGCCAAAACTATCCCATACTACTGTTGCTCACAGCCATCCTTCTTCCCTTCCTCTTCCTTTCTTTTCTCTATGAATCTTGTTAAAAAGGGCTCATGTTCACATCTTTTCCTTTTTCTATTCAGAGAAAGTTGGAAAGGAATCTTTCTGGAATTGAAATAAACAAATATATAGTGATACTTGCATATCTATGTTCATAGCAGTATATTTATCATTCTTTTTTCTTAAATTGACTTTTTGCTCCCCAACTCTTAATTTAAAGGTTTTGTTCATTTTCACTTGTGTGAGAGATGTTTGTCTATCAAGTCAGATACAAATTTATAAACCTCAGTTAGATCATTGTAGATGCTTCTTATCCAATGAGAATAAACTGATTTCTCTCAAGCTCTTTTCCATAGTATGGCCTTGAAGTCTGACATTGTTTGGATTGAAGGAGGCTAACCTTTTCTGACAGCATGGGTGACTGGAACCAGAGGTATCTCCAGGCAAGATTTTAGCAAGAGGTTTAATGTTGCTAACAATACCTCAAGTCACCTCCACTCTATTTCTCTTGTCACCTTCCTATCTCAGGATCTGTTCCACTTTCTATAAAAAAGAAAAAAGTTAAGGATTTTCTAGATAGGCAAATGGGAACTAGAGTAAATATAGAAGTCCCTAAAATAGGATTAGAACATGGAATCTATCTATGTCTTAGATAGGTAGGTAGAAAACAAATTTTTAGCCATTCTGGGTTCTTAAAGTTAGTTTGCAAGTTGATTCAACACATACTTACAGTAAATAGTAAATAGTCAAGTTTTTCTAAATGCTATCTTCATTATTGTCTCAACTGAGGAGCAAGTCATACTATACTTTGTTCAATATCTTAATCATACTTTGATCTAACAGAATTTAAAGTGAAATTTGAACGAAATAAAATAAAAGAGCCCTCTTAAAAATGTTACGAGAAATAAACTGGATGTGGTGGTGCGTGCTTGTAATCCCAGGATTTAGAAGCCTGAAAAAGACAAATTGCAGGTTTGAGCCAGCCTCAGGTATTTAGTGAGAATCTCTTTCAAAAATGGATTGGGGTAAGCCAGGCGTGGTGGCGCACACTTGTATCCCCGTGCTTGGGAAGCAGAGACAGGAGGATCACGCAGGTTAGAAGCCAGCCGCGCTGGCTTAAGAGACCCTGTTTCCAAATAAAAATATAAAAAAATAGGTCTGGGAGTGTAGCCCGGAGGTAGAAGGGCTTCCAGGAACCCCAGTACACACACACACACACACACACACACACACACACACACACACACACACAAATGGGTTGGGGTATATGTAGCTCAAAAATAGAATGTCCCTGGGTTCAAGCCATGGAACTAAACTAAAATACTACAACCACCACTATTGCTAATAACAAATAAAAATAATGTTACTAGAATTGAAACACTTTTATTTTTTCTTTTGGTGGTACTGGGATTCCTGGAAGCCCCTCTACCTCCGGCTACACTCCCAGACCTATTTTACTCCGGCTACACTCCCAGACCTATTTACACTTTTTTATTTGAAAACAGGGTCTCTTAAGCCAGCAGGGCCGGCTTCGAACCTGCGTGATCCTCATGTCTCCACCTCCCAAGTCCAGGGATTACAAGTGTGTGCCACCATGCATGGCCTTTCATATACATTTAATGTTCTGTAAGTTCAAATCTAAATTGGTTTCAGGAAAATAAAAGTGATATCAACCTCTTAAGCAAATATTGTTTCATTCAGTCTATATGTTATTAGACTTGGATATTTAATTTTTCTTTTAAAGTTACTGTATGTTAACTTATTGACCAGACCACTCTGATCATCAAAATTCAATAATTTATTTAAGTGGAAGAAAACATTGAGGGATAAAAAAGAGGTCTTACTAAGATTTTGGTGAGAAAAAGAGCTGAGAAAGTTAATACTCAACTAATCTGTATTTAATCCTCATGAAGGCCACTTAATCTGTGTATTTACAAGTGCTCTCTACCTCTGAGGTTATCTATGAAGAGGATGAAGAACAAGATGACATCCTTTTATAATTAATACCTAGTTTTGGATAACTAACCAGTGAGAAAGATTTTTCATCACCTTCATTGCCTAACCAATGGTCTTTGGACAAAAGAAGTACTAACAGGTACTAACTGTAATACTTTAAGGGACAATGACCCGCAGAAATATTATAAAACAAGTTCTACACTGACAGTAAACTAGTCAGTCATTAATGGAATACTTATGATTTTTACCTGATATATGGGTGTTACCATCTGCCATATTGCTGTACATTGAGACTTGTGAATACTCATTTTCTCCTTTTAAATCTCCTTAAGCCTCTGTACTTTGAAGTGTCTCTGGAGAAGATTATGTTCAAAAAACTTAGACACCATGGTGTTCTAAATACCCCAGAATAGAATTCCAGAACTTTAGGAATGCCCTGGCCATCTTGCAATTTGAGTTGTAAATAAATATATAGGTATTCAAGAATGTAAGTATTTCTTATTTCTTTACAAACTATTGTTGGCATGGGATACGTGCATGATGTTCTCCCCAGAAGTTGGATGATTCTTTGTGAGTTTCAAAAATGGCTCTCATATTTCCCAAGCCACTGTTCATTATTTAGCCGGTGTTTAACAAATGGTCATTGAAATAAATGTACTAAATTCCCTGACCTAAGGACACTGCATGTTACCTATACCCTTTATAAAACCTCATGATATAGCAGTATTTATGTTCTACACATTTTGTCTCTTAATTATGTCAACTTATAAAAAATACATATAAATTTCTTTTGGGAATTATTAGTGAAACTAGAAGTAAGCATTATGGAAAATGCAACTGAATTCTGCTGTAAGTCAAATAGTGTGGGCTTATTAAAATGAGGTCTTCTGAAGCAATATAACCTTATTTCTTTTCTTCTCTTCTTTCTTAAGATATATAATTGGAGAATCATTCATAGCCAGAGGCTCATTCCATTAAATGCAATGATTTCTAGTTCAGAGAGTCCAATATACTTGCAAATCTATATCAGAGTAAAATCTTTATCCCTGGGTTTAAGCAGAGCAGGAAATGGTTGAAGTCTATACTATATCCCTTATTTTAACCTCTGCTTTCTTATATATGAGCTCCTTCTTTAAAATATTATATTGTCAGTATATCTACTATATTATGGTTGTTTTTGGTGACTAGCCAAGTTTCGTGTAAATACTTATTTTGTCACTAACTAGTTTGTGATTGTAGATAATCTATTTAGCCTCTAAACTTTGGTTTCATAATCTGTAAAATATGGAATAACATCTAAATTCTAGAGTGGTTATATGTGTAATATTTGAGAAAATACATGTGTATAGCTTAGCAGGTTTCTGATATTATTACCATTTTTCTCTCTGAAGATATTAGTCCATTGTGACTCTATCAATCATTATTTATATATCTATTTATTTATTTATATATCTATTTATATATTTACTTTGCACTGCTGAGATTGAATCCAGGGCCTCATGCATGCTAGGCAAGCAATCTACCACTCAGCTACATTCCCACCTCCTAGAGGTGTTGTGTTTTTTTTTTTTTAAACAAAGAATTCCTTCTCTACTTCCAGGAATTGGACTGTGTTTATATATAGAAATTATTGAAACCCAAATTTGGCCTCTTTCTTCTTGATCTCTTTTCTTTACCAGATACTCTGTCTTTTTTCTAGCATGTCTGCTGCTTTTTAAGCTGAGTTTACTTGATTAAATGCTTCCAATGTAATGTAAGTTTAAAAATGAAACTCAAGCCAGCTGTACTGATTTGGAGTCTATGAGACATGATTATTTTTAGGAGGCTGTGTAGAGGTTAACATAATTATTTTGATTATGTATCACACACAAAACAATTTATTTTTCAAAGAGCTTTGGCATAGCTTCCTAATTTAGAGTTAAAAGAGACCCGGGGGATGTATGACACCCACTGCAGATGGAAGAGGGTAGTCCAAGGGAGCTAAGAAATTGCAGGACAAGGGTCACTAACCAGAAGGTCAAAGAACAGGTTTCCTAAAACCACATCCATTCAAGAATAACTCAATCAATGCAGTGGAAATTCACAAAACTGAATATCATTAGCCTTTCTCTCTCTCTCTCTCTCTCTCTCTCTCTCTCTCTCTCTCTCTCTCTCTCTCTCTCTCCTCTCTCTCTTCTCTCTCTCTTCTCTCTCTCCTCTCTCTCTCCTCTCTCTC
The DNA here is from genome assembly GCF_963383645.1 of Muscardinus avellanarius. Classification (NCBI taxonomy): domain Eukaryota; kingdom Metazoa; phylum Chordata; class Mammalia; order Rodentia; family Gliridae; genus Muscardinus; species Muscardinus avellanarius. Next base: position 90,799,197 of record NC_137798.1, on the reverse strand, counting down.
TCTTCTCTCTCTCTTCTCTCTCTCCTCTCTCTCTCTTCTCTCTCTGTCTCTGTCTCTCTCTCTCTCTCTTCTCTCTCTCTCTCTCTTTTATCTTGAATAACATTTTAGAGAGAGGTTATAAGACTCAATCCATCCTGATATTGGTAAATAGTTACTTATCCAACAACATTTAACAGATTTAAGAAGTTAAAAAATCTAGATCACAATGATTTAATTATTAATACTGTAATAATGTAACCTTACTTTGATTCAGAATAATGAGACATCAGGGTGATTCAAACCGACATTACTCAACTATGATAAATTTCAACTATCTTTATAACAACAACTTTCTCTACTCCTTTTCAATTGATAGTTGAGTATATTTAAGACAACTCATATGTGATAAGTTATACAATTTCTTATTATTAAGCAAGGCAAGAAGTTGCATGCCTCTAATTTAGTACTGGGAGGCTGAGAAAGGAGGACTTCATGTTTGAGGTCAGCTTTAGCAAATTAACAAGACCCCAAACAACTTATAGAGAGACCCTATTTTAAAATTAAAAACAAAAGCGATAGAGGGTGCTCATGGTTTATCTCAGAGTTAGAATACTACTAGGTTCAATCTCAAATATATGGAATTAAAAAGAGAAATTGTATGCCATTATTCTCTTATTGTATTCTATTTGCTTATATAATATGTTTCAGTCATTTGAGGCCACCATAACAAGATACAAAGACTGGGCAATTTTGACAAAGAACAGTGGTATCTCACTGGTTTGGTCATCCCTGGTTTCTCACAGTTCTGGAGGTTGGGAAGTCAGAAGTTAGTGTGGCATCATGGTTGTATTATGGTGAGGACCCTCTTTCTAGTTTTCTCACATGGAGAAAGAATAAACAAACTTTCCTCTATCACATCTTATAAGAGCACTAGTTTCATCATGAGGGCTCCAGTCTCATGAACTAACCATCCTTCAAAGTCCTGACCTCCAAATCACATCCCACTGAGTATTAGGGCTTCAGCACATGAACTTTGAGAGAGGAGAAAGATGCAGTCTATACAGTCCATCATATCACCCTTGAAGAAAGAGAGGCCCCATAAAATGTAAGAGCTAAAATTTTAAGAGATCTAATCAGGGACTTTGGGTATTCAAATTTGAGGTGAATGAGAAAATTTCCAGTTAGATCAAATATTTTCTTCAAGGAGTTAAAATACTAGTTTTCAGGGAGTCTTTATGAAAAAATGAGAATGAATTCCTCCATAAGAAAAGAGATTGAAAAAGCCGGGCGTGGTGGCGCACGCTTGTAATCCCCACACTTACGAAGCTGAGACAGGAAGATCGTATGGGTTCGAAGCCAGCCTCAGCTACTTAATGAGGCTCTCAGCAACTTAGTGAGACCCTGTTTCCAAAAAAAAAAGGAAAAAAAAAAGATTAAAAAAAAAGAGATTGAATAAATGTATATATTTTGTCCATGAAATTATATCATCTGGTGAGAGAAAATGAGGTGCTTCACAATTATTTATTATCTGTAATCAAGAGAAAGCCACACCCAAACTGTAATTTTGTGGAATATGTAGGAATCTCATAATGCTTAGGTATGGACTCCAGAATGAGTTTGATCAAGGAGGCCAAACAAAAACTTGAGAGTTCTACATCATCTCCCCATTTCCAGGTATTTCTTTTTTGTGGTGCCTGGGATTGAACTGAGGGGAATTCTACTTCCGAGATACACCCCCAACCAGAGTTTTTATTTTTTATTTTGAAACAGTGTCTCACTAAGTTGCAGAAGGCCTCCCTAAGTAGCTGAGGCTGGCCCTGAACCCGGATCCTACTGTCTCAGCCTCTCAAGTACTGGGGTTACAAGCATGTGCCACCATGCCCAGCCTCCATGTATTTCTAATGTCTTCACATGGTGTTCCTAGCAGACAAAGGCTCAAATCTGAGAGAGATTTTTCTCCATTCATTTGTGTGAAACATTATACCTGATTTTTGTTTGTTCTGGTAATTTCTCCAAATTGAATTGAATCACAAGGTCACACCTGAATTTGGCAGATAGAATGGCCAATTTCTTTGGCTTCAATCACATGTATATTTCTGTAACTCTGGTTAGCTATACAAAAACCTCATGGATAGGAACAGAAAAGGTGTTTTCTCAAAGAAAATTCAACTAATGCTGGCTGTAGGCAGAACCGCTGTTTATGAAAATGAGTAAGAAACAAACACTTGTAGTCATTCATGGGCCTGCTACCTTACACAAAAGTTTACAAACAAGTCACGTCATGATGATTTTCTTTTGTTTCTTCATTTCTTTACTTTAGTAAACATTGAGTTCCAGAAAAAAGTCTGAGACCAAAACACAGATACATTCAAAAGTAAAATTCAAATTAAAGCCTCTATTAATTTCTCAAAGAAAAATGCTTTCCAAATGTCCCCTCCCCCCAACCAGGAAAAAGGAAGAGAAAAACCTATCAAATATTTCAACAAAAAAATCTATTCCAGAGGATACCTGATTTCTCCCTGTTTCTTTAAGTAAATGTTTGCTTTTATCTTTGGGTTTTTATTGCTTCTGTATTGCTTCTTAGTATTTTACATTATCCAAGATCTGAGAGACCATTTCGATTTTACCAAAACTTAATTCAAGGCAGTCAAATTAAATCATTCCATGGATTCAGTAATTTCCTGAGAAGACCTTCAGACCCCAAATTAAAAGGAGTTAACTTACATGCTTAATTGTTTTTACAGATTTTTTTTTCTTCATTGATTTTAATTAAGGCCTTCCTTGTCTTGTGAGCTTGGGGAACGTTCGCTATCTATTGAAATAACTTTATTTGAAGTCAGGTGGGCCAGTAAGCTAACCAGTTTGCAGAAACAAGTTACTCTGAAATATTTGGCATAGGATCCACCTGCCCTTGCCAGTGACAGTTAAATCTGTGCATATGTGGAAGCTAGGGAGACAAAGGGTTATAGGAGGAACTGTAGGCAAAAAAGAAGAAACCATAGATGAGCAAATAAAGTGACTTAACTGAGGGGGATGGGAGGGGAGAAGAGGGAAATTCCCTAATGTACATGGTGTACATTCACAAATATATCAAAGTCAATCACTAAGCCAAACATGAGAAGGAGGGAGGGGAAAGGGAAAGGGGTAGGAATTGGGGAAGGGCTAAAAGAGCATGTGTGCATGCATGCCTCCACCATCTTGTATTCCATTAAGATATATGCCTATAATACACCAATACAAACTTTAAAAAACTGCACATTAGTTTCTGTTAATGCATCTGGAGGACCTAAAGGATGTAGCAATTCCAGGAAATAAAGAAGGTCAGAGTCCTAAGCTGTGGGCACAACAGTGGAGAAGAAAATGAGCCATGAACAGCAACCTATAAAAATGTCCCTTTGAGGACTGTTTTTGTACCCTTCAAATGAGATGTCTATGGGCTCCTTTTATGAGTTTGGAGCTTTCATAAGCTTTCTTATTACCTTTCTCCAATGCAGCAAAACACCCTGTTTATATCATACTCCTCCTTCAGGGGCTTCTAGAAACTGAAGATGTATTCAATGTACTCCTCTGCTAAGAAAGAGAAGATTCACATTTAAATATCATGGGTTCCATCACTCTAGTCTGCTACTATGTGTGTGACACAGAAAAATTGCGTAGCCTTCCACATCCTGGTGTTCCAATCTGTGAAATAGGGCAAACAATGTTATAACCCTCAATTTCATTTATATAGTGTGTATTTCAATTTTTTTTGAGATATTGGGGATGAAACCCAGGGGCATTCTACCTCCTAGCTACACCCCCAACCCTATTTCTTATTCTTTATTTTGAAGCAGGGTCTCACTAAGTGCCTCACTAATTAGCTGAGGCTGTCCACAAACTGATCCTCCTGTCTCAGTCTCCCAAATGCTGAGATTACAAGTCTGTACCAACATACCTGGATTTTTTTTTTAGAAATAAGTGAGTATAAATAATGTTTACAGATGTGCAAACAATGTGTATATGTGTAATAAAATAATTTTGTACTAAATAAATAGAAGAATATGTGGTGTATTAGTTTTGTTCAGAGAAATAGCCAGTGGGAGATTTTACAGATAGATGATAGCTTAGATTGATGATAGATAGATAGATGATAGATATTATATAGACATTAATGTAAATGATTAGATATATGCCCATGTTATGTGTTAATCAATCTATCTGCCCCTTTACAATGTATGAGAGACACTAAGAGTCAGCTCACATGATAATTAAGACCCAGAAACAACACTACAGCATGCAATTTGCAAGCTGGAGATTAAAAAAACCTAGTGGCCAATAATATAATTTAGTCTGAATCCTAAGGCCTGAGACTTAGGGGAGCTGATGGTGTAAATCCTAGTTCTTGGGCAAGGGAGATGAGATGAGATATGACATCTGATGTATACAGGAGAAGATAAGTTCCTCTTCTTTTTACCTCTTCTCTTTTATTCAGGATGTGACCAAGTTAGATAATATTTCCTAGAGAAGAAAATTTCTGTTGCTTGAGTTCATTAATTCAAATGCTCATCTCATCTATATAAAGGTGCTCACAGACATACCCCAAGCAGGGTTTTATTTGGGCTCCCTGTGGTCTGTCAAGGTGATACTCTAAATTACCTATCACAAGGTAGCTATTTTCATCCATGCATGGCGGATGAGCAGGGTAAGACACCCATGTCTGGCACTAATAATTTTTGTTGTTGTTTGGTGGTGGTACTAGGGACTAAACCCAGGAATATTCTAGCTCCAAGCTAAACTCTCAGCACTTCTTAAAATAAATTTTGAAACAGTATCTCACTAAATTGCTGAAGCCATCTCATACTATAATCAGTCACCCAAATACTAGGTTTATAAGCATGCACCACTGTGCCTGGCTTGTCTGATACTAAATTAAAGGGAGCATTAAAAAACTCAGTAATTAAGATGAATAATTTTCCAATGCAATATTTAAGAAAAATCAATATTAATGCAAAAATCCATGATGAATAAAATATAAAATACTTTTAATAAAGATACAGTCTGCCTCTGAGCTGGTCTGGGGTCAAGCTTCATCTTCCTGTCTTGCAGAAAACATTTGCAGAGGAAGCAAATAGCTGATCTGGTCATCGAAGAAAGGACAAAATGGAGCTTGGCAGACAGACAAGAGAGAAATGGGAAGTCCCCAGGGAAGTCCCCAGGGATAGGGGAACACTTTACACAAAGGCACACTGAACCATGTACATATACCATCACTGAAACAATGACTTGTAAACTAGATCACAGCAGGAGGAGGAAATTAGAAGATACCTGAGCGAGAGAGAGGAAGGCCAGATCATCAGAGCCAATCTGTCATAGAGCCAATCTTTATGTGATGGAGAGGTAGTAAAGATACCTTTATTTCTGATCCTTTGACCTAATGTTAGAAAATTCCCTTTGTATAGGTCAAATTCCCTGAGACATTTAATGAGTTTGTTATTAAAGACTGTGTTTACTTGTCTTTTAATAACCAAAAATAAAGGGCACAATGGAATCATGCTTGTGTTTATTGTTAGGTTTAGCATCATCATAATCAGTGTCACTATTACTATTATTTATCCAAATTGTTATCTTGCTTTCATGGGTCTTGCATTAATGCTATGAAATAAGTTTGTCTGCTGGGCGTGGTGGCGCACGCTTGTAATCCCCGAGCTTGGGAGGCGGAGACAGGAGGATCATGCTGGTTCGGAGCCAGCCTCGCTGGCTTAAGAGACTCTGTTTCCACATAAAAATGTTAAAAAATAGGTCTGGGAGTGTAGCCCGTGGGAGTGTATACCGGAGGTAGAAGGGCTTCCAGGAACCCCAGTACCACCAAAAAAAAAAAAAAAAAAAAAGAAATAAGTTTGTCTGCCTCACCTGGAAAGAAGCCTGTGGACTCCGGGAACAACTCCTGACTCCTGGTTGAACATTTTATATTTTCAACATAAATTCAATCACATTAGATACATCCCAAAACTATCAATTATTAAAATGGCACCTTTTAGAAGCCCGAGATTAGCTCTCTTATATCCTGCCAACTGTCCTGGGCAGACCTCAAGGCCTCACTTGTGTAAACTGTCACATGCCTAAAAACATTGACTCTTCAAACCTGAGAGATTTACCTTATGTTTGAAGAACTGCATTTATATTTTGTACTAAAGGATGCAAGTGTGATTAAAATTTCATGGCGATACCAAACACATAAACATCTGTTTAAAGCAGTGCTTGGATTAAATGGGAAAAAGACTCTTGTGTCCTTATTATAGTGCATAGGAGGAAATTTTTAGGATCCTCCATTTATGAAAATGTAAGACTCTTTCTCTTCAGTTATCTGGCTGGTTCAACAGTTTTAGTCTCTGGAGGAACTGAGATGCATAAGATATACTGTGTAATGCTGTGTAAGTGGCACTTTATTTTTATTTCTTTGTTCTGGGAGGTGTTCTAAATTAAATCCTTAACTGTGGGGACCTGTCAGGTGGTGTAGCTGAGCTGTACTTACCACCTCACACGGGATATTGACCAAATCATTTTCCATTTAACTGCTCATACTGAGATCATTTTCAATGGCATAAATATGTACAGATAAAACTCCACAATGTGGTGTAGCAGCTACAGAACACACAGAAACAAGTTGCTATTTGAGATGTAAAGAATGCAGCTCTCATAGATAAGAGATCCATTTATTTGATTACAACAAAAAAGTCAGAGGTTAAAACTACCCAAATGGTAGAGGCAAAAGTTGGGGTCATTACTCTCATACGTAATCTTTTTTCTGAAAAATTTTTAATATATATTGTTATTTGAGGCATTGTTAATATACATCATATAGAGGTATAGAATGATAAAAGCTTACAACTATACGCAACTCATGGAGTACTTACCTCTAGGTCTCATCCCCTTTCTTCTCTCTGCCCATGAATGCTTTTGAGATTGGAAATGGCAATTTTATATATACAAAGATTTTCATTTTAGTCAGTCTATCTCAAAAAAGCAGCACACTTAGTGTTTGTAATTACCTGATGCTGCAGATATCTTTCTCTATAATTTTTGTGTTGTTGTTGTTATTGTTGTTTTATGGTAAAATAAAAAAGGAGATTAAGTAGCTTTCTCACAATCCCAGAGAAAATTGCTGATATTTCAATTAAAGTTTTCAAATCACACCTCTGATAAGACATTCATATCCAAAATATTTAAGGAACTAACCTTAATAGCAAGAAAACAAACAACCTAGTTAAGAAATGGGAAGAAGATCTAAAGAGACACTTTTTGTAAGAAAACATAGAAATGATGAACAGGTATTATGAAAAGATATTCATCACTAATCATCAAGTAAATGCCAATTGAAACCACAACGAGATATCTGTTAGAATGTCTATTGTCAAATACACAACAGATAGCAATTGTTGGCAAGGATGTGATTAGATAGAAATTTGATCACTGTGGTGGGACGACAGATTAGTACATCTATTAGGAGAAACAATATGGAGAATCCTCAAGAAATTAAAACGAGAAGAACTATATAATCTGGCCATTTTACTTCTGGATGTACCATCAAATGAAAAGAAACCAGTATGCTAAAAAGATTGTTGGCAAGACATAAAGTCAATGTAAATGTGAATCAACAGCTAAGAAGATAAAGACAATGTGGAATACAATACATGAGAACATTATTCAGTCTTAAAGAAGAAAATTCTTATTTGTGACACTATGAATGAACCTAGGAAATTTTCATGCTACATGAAATAAACCAGGGATTGGGCAAGAAGGAGAGAAATGGGTAGCTTTTGGTTAAAGTGCACAAACTTTTTTAACAGGATAAGTAGTTTTTGGAGGTATTTTACAAAACATGCTGATTATAATTAATAATAATGTATTATATACTTAAAAAGCTGAGCTGAGGGAGTAGTCAATCTTAAATGTTCTTAACATAAACAAACTCTGAGTATCATAAGTGAGCTGAGAGGCATGTTAATTAATTTTATTTACTCATTCCACAATGTATACATCTATCAAAACATCACTTCCTACACTATAAATATATAAAATTGTCACTGAAAGAAAAACAAGAAAGAGAAGAAGGAAGAGGAGGAGAAGAAGGAGGTAGAGGAGGAGGAGGAGGAGGAGGAGGAGGAGGAGGAGGAGGAGGAGGAGGAGGAGGAGGAGATACCTCTTACAGGCTTCCAACAGCATTTTCATATCTGTAAATTTCAAATTGCAGAGAGATTTTTCTGTTTAGTTGAGAAACCAATGGAAGCAAAAGAGAGGCATATGCTTATGAGTGCTTCAGGAGGTGAGAATCTTATAAGTAAGCAGATGTGTTTCCAAACTAGCAAATTCCATCCCTAAGCTTTTACATTAATGGAGATAAGCTTGCCCAAAGATGAGCAAAACTAAAGAAATCAGCTTGATTTTCAAGTGCTAAGAGTGTTGATTATTAATTTTCCAATAAAATGATAATAATTATGTTTAAAATTGTGTTTACTAGACAGTTTAATACTTATGTACTTGACACTAGGTATCTTCAGTGGATTATGTCGTGTAATTCTCAGAACAAGTACATTGAGAGCATAATTATCACCATTTGACAGATGAGAAAACTGAATCTTAGAAAGATAAATAACTGAGGCATGCTTGAAAGCAAGTACATAGATGTGATTTGAACTCTAGTGATTTGATATGAATATGGATTCACTTTTCCATGACTTTTCAAAGATTCTCAACATTATAAAATATGACTTGAATTATAGGTTTATACTCTGTTTATCTCTGTTTATATTTCAATCTATACTGATTTTATGTTTATCCTTCCAATTCTAAACTTGTTTTTTAAATCAACGAAATTCAATTTATTAAGCCAGTACCAAGTTACAAGTATTAGAATTATAGGAGAAACTTGGGTAGGGCTAAGGAATGTAGATCACATCAAGATGTCCTGAATTATAGTATACTGAACAAAATTCTGACTGTAAAAATGTTTTTCACCTCAAATGGTAGAACCATACAGATTATAAAGTAGCAATATATAAAATGAAGGCTAACAAAAATTTCTCATATTTGATCCTTAAAGCTCAACAGAGAACTCTAGTTTGCTAGGGTAGAAATAAGGCTCAAGTACCTTCAAACTAATTTAATTGTGTACTGCATTTCAGATTTTAGCTATTTCAATAAACTTTCTAGATACCAATTCCAGCACAATTGAATAGTAATCACTAAAGAATTTACATGAATAAAATGTATAGGGATTCATTCTGGGGAAAATAATTCAAAACTTCTGACATAAGAACTAGATAAACCCTTATTTTGAATTAATTTAAAATAAAGCTCCTCTGTTATTTTATTATCTAACTACTTTGGGCAACTTCTGCCCAGACCCTTTATCAGCTGCAATGACCCCATGACTAGCCTGTTTGTCTGATCAGCATAGTAGGGGGACTCCTACTCAGTGATATATACTGTCCCTGGTCATGTTATTGGGAATGAAGAGATGTGCATATTTTTGTTGGAGAAAGGAAGTGATAGTTCATCAACTAACTCCTCTGAGACAGTGACACTACTTTGAGCAACACAATGCTTAGATGGATTAACAATAACAATACTTAAAGTGTAAGGGGCATAGAAATATTGTCAAGCAAGGAGCCCATCAAAATCCATTGAGGCTGAAAGAAAGTGAGTTTTTCCTGTAGTTAATTATTTAAAGCTATAATCCAATAAATAAGTGGGTATTCTTTAATAATGGTGGTGATCTGGGCATGGTAGCACAGGCCTGTAATCCCAGTACTTGAGAGCCTGAGATAGGAGGGTCTCAGATTAAAGACCAGTTTCAGCAATTTAGTGAAACCCTCAGCAACTTAGACACCTTTCCAAAATAAAATAAAATAGGGATGGAGATATGGCTCAAAATTATTGGAGGTAGTTGGAACTAAGTGAAATTTCAGGATAGATTTGATTTACATCTCTGATTGCTAATAATGTTGAACATTTTTAAAAATACATCTATTGGCCATTTGAATTTCCTTTTTGTAAAGTGTCTATTTAATTTACATTTTTTTGATTGGGAAATTTGTTTTCTTATCATTGACTTTCTTTTTTTTTTTCCTGTGGGTCTTTGGATGGAACCCAGGAGCATTCATCCTCTAAGATACACCCCCTGCCCTATTTTTTATTCTTTTTATTTTTAAACATGGTCTCACTAAAAGTTGCAGAGGGCCTCACTAAGTAGCTGAGGCTGCCTGCAAACCACGATCCTCCTGTCCTGGCCTCCCCAATGCTGGGATTACAAGCATGCGCCACCATGCCCGGCTTAAGTTTCTTGAGTTATCTGTATATTTTACATATTAGTGTTCTATCAGAGGAATAGTTGGCAAAAATTTCTCTCATTATGTCAGCTCTCTCTTGGGGTTCTTGATAGTTTCCTTTGCTGTACAGAAGCTCTTCAATTTAGTATAATCTCATGTATTGATCTGCCTTAAAAATAAAAACAGCCAGGCATGGTGGCACACTCTTGTAATCCCAGCATTCTAGAGGCTGAGACAGGAGGATCATTGTTTGTGGACAGCCTCAGCTACTTAGTGAGGCCCTTTGAAACTCAGTGAGACCTTGTTTCAAAATAAAATATAGGGCTGGGGGTGTAGCTCAGAGGTAGAATGACCCTGAGTTCCATCCCCAGTACCAAACCAAACCAAACCAAACAAAACACACACTACAAAAAAAATTCTGGTCAGTATGTGTAGAAGTGGAAACTCTACTACATTGTTGATGGGATTTCAAATTAGTGCACCACTTTGGGAAACAGTATGGAGGATCCTTAGAAAAATGGGAACAAATCTACCATATGTTCCAGCAATACAACTTCTGGGTATCTACCCAAAAAATGGAAACCAAAAAAGCAAACTAAGGCATGCACATCTATGTTCATAACTGTACAATTAACCATTGCCAAACTAGAAAACCAGTCAAGATGTCCATCAACAGATGAATGAATTACAAAATTATAGGATATGTACAGGATGGAATTTTACTAAGCCATAAGAATAACATAATTACATAATTTACAGGGAAATGGATGAAACTGGAAAGCATTATGCCAAATGATTAGTCAGTCACAAAAAGTAAGAAATTCAAATGCTCTTACTAACATGTGAAAGCTAGGGAGAAAAAGGGTCATAGGAGGAACTGTAGATGGAAAAGGAGAAACCATAGAGGAGCAAATAAAGGAAACCTAACTGTAAGTGATGAAAAGGGGGAAGAGGAAAATTTCCTAGTGCACATGATGTACATTCACAAATATATCAACGTCGATCACTAAGCCAAACATGAGAGGAGGGAGGGGGAAAGGAATGGGGTGGGAATTGGATAAGGGCAAATTGGATGATGTGTGAATGTATGCCTCTACCATCTTGTACTCCATTAAGATGTATGACTACAAGGCACCAATAAAAATAAAAATATTAAAAAAGAAAGTATTGGAGATAGAACATATCTGGATTCAATTCCTAGTAACACACACACACACACACACACACACACACACACACACAAACACACACAATAGTGGTACATTTCACCTTCAGGCTTTGACAGTCCTGGGAATCAACTTGCTTCAGAAAGGAAGCACAATGGAAGTCAGGCCTTTAAGGATGTGCATGTGAAAAGGAATGAACTTTACCATTAAACTCTGAATTACATATATATTGGCTTTGGCCAGGCATGGTGGCACACACTTGTAATCCTCACACTTTGGAGGCTAAGTCAGGAGGATCACACAGGTTTGAAGCCAGCCTCAGTTACTTAGTGAGGCTCTCAGCAACTTAGTGAGACCGTTTCCAAATAAAATATAAAATTGGTCTGGGAGTATAGCCCGGAGGTAGAAAGCCCCTGGGTTCCACCCCTAGTGACACTAACAAACAAAACAAACAAAACAAAAACAAAAACAAAAAACCCAAATATATTAGCTTTGGATGGTTAAAATGTTTTATCCAAAACAAAATAACCAATCTTTAATGAATCAGAAAATATAATTAAAGAATTAGGCAATCTAAATTGTTCATTAATTTGTTAATATTAATATAAATTAGGTTGATGAAAATTAAAAATAAAAAAAACTGCAGGGGAAAACAGAATTCTAATTATATACTAAAACATATAATTTACTAGTAAAAAATATGAATAGCCTTGGGAAATACACAAGACTGCCCAGTATTAATTTACCTTCATTGTCTAAAAATTAGCAATAGTTTTATATTTCATTTTCATTATGCAATGTTTAAAAAGAAGATGAGATGAAAGTTTCTACATTTTTTTTTTTTTTTAGAAGTAATTGTGTTTGCCGGGCATGGTGGCGCAGGCTTGTAATCCCAGCATTCAGGAGGCTGAGATCAGATGATCATGGTTCGTGGATGGTCTCAGCTACTTAGTGAGGCCCTGTGCAACTTAGTGAGACCGAGTTTCAAATTAAAGAATAATAAATAGGGCAGGGGGTATAGCTCGGAAGTCAAATACCCTCGGGTTCCATCCCCAGACATGCAAAAAAAAAAAAAAAAAAAAAGTAATTGTGTTTGAGGAAACATAATAGGTTTTTAAACATGCAACGAAAAACCACTCATATTTTTGTTTACTACTTGAACTTCAGGTAAGATTAATATACTTTCTACAAGGAAACTTCTTAGGAATCTCAGAACTTCTAGAAAAGATGGGCTGGAAATTTCTGATCGGCAATGGAATCTGAACAGATGTATGTTCTCTCAGCAGTCTATTTCATTCTTTATTATTTAGAAAAGACTATTTCATGTCTGCAATTACAACACTTACCTTAGAGTCTTCACCAATACCATAAAAAGACCTCCAAAAATCCAAAAAGTTTTCATAATTAACATTTTTTTTAGTTCCGCTAATTTGATTATTCCAAAATAATTATGTCATTTGTGGGGAAATGGATGGAAATGGAGAACATTATGCTAAGTGAGATTAGTCAGTCACAAAAAGAAATACGATGTTCTCCCTAATATGCAAAAGCTAGGAGGAAGAAGTGTCATAGGAGGAAATCTAAACAAAGATGGAGAAACCATGGAGGAGCATATAAAGTAACCTAACTGAGGGGGATGGGAGGGGTGAAAAGGGAAACGCCTCGATGTACATGATGTACATTCACAAACATCAGTCAACCACTAAGCCAAACATGGTGGGGGAGGGAATGGAGTGGGAATTGTGGAAGGGCTAAATGAGTGATGTGTGCATGTGTGCTTCTACCATCTTGTACCCCATTAAGATATATGATGGCAACGCACTAATAAAAATCACTCAAATATTCATGTTCTCCTTTCTTGGTGAATTCTATAGCTTCTTATTTTGACTTCCTCTCACTGCTTTCATTTAAGCAATTGATTTTCTATTCTGCCCTTTTCTGATTTTTAAAAACCTATATGCAGCTATCCAGAGAAAACATTTTAGTGTAGGTCAGCTCTCCCATCCCTGAAACTCTTCAGTATAAACGGAATGCTTCTGACTGCAAGGGAATCATACTGGTGAAGGCTCTTTTTTTTCCTTTTTGGATCGATGTGAGGTGTCATTATGTTTAGATTACATAAATATGCAATGAAATACCCACCCACCTCGCTTTTCCCTGTGAGCACATTGTCCATTGTGTATCCTCCCCACAGGACTCTGACCTCGCTGTTCCTCCTTTGGTGATCAGAGTTTTGTTCTCTACACCTCTCACTAGACTTCATGATCTCATCATTATACACATATAACTTTTGCTAATTTATAGCATATTGCTTTTATAAATTGGTAAGGCAGAAGTTATCACCTTTAATTTTTTATACAAAAGTTGAAGCTAAGTGAGCTGTCCCAAATCACCAGGTCAAGAAGTAAGATATGAAATATCTATACTCAGATGATCTGACTCCTAGTATGTATGCTTTCTTTGATGCCAAAATGATGTACCATCTATTCAATGTTTGATGATATTTTTCATAAATTCAGATGAAAATATAAGCTATCTGACAGGAGTTCGAATTCTCAAATTATTCTAAGGGGAAAATTAAGCATTTGTCAGATTTTTTCATAACTGCATGCTGACTGACTGACTGACTGGTTAATTAACATGATTATTTTACTTATATTGTCTATTCTCTTTGTTCTCTAACTTTCCCAATAGAATATTTACTTTTGTCCTATTCTTCGGTGTTAGAAAAGGAAAACATTTACTTTTTTTCCACCAAATATCCTGCCTTAAAATTTTATCTGATGATTAAATTACTTTGGGTATTTCCCCAGCTGCTTTGGAAAGCAACTAAGGAAGTTTAGACCAGTAGATGGCTCTCTAATTCCTAAATTATAAAGAGGATGGAGCTAACACATTTGACTTCTGGTGAACAGATTTGATTTGATTGCACCAATGACAGGAATAAACTCCATGCAGACTTGCTGAAATGGGACACTTTATGCTGTTTTGTCCTGTAGCTTAAAATGAGAAAGCTATTTTTGACCCTCTTGTCCTTGACAAGCTGCAGGGTTTGTTGAAGAAAAACAATTCATTCAACTCTGAGTAGAATCCTGGCTTCATCAATAAAGAGCAGCTTCTTCCCCATATTCAAGGTACAAGGAGACCCAGAACTAATAGTAAAAAGAAAAAAGAAAAAAGATAAAAATTCTCATTCTCAGGTCAGAAAAAGTTGCCTTTCGCAGTGGGAAAATAGAATGTGGGAAATTAAAACACAAGATCTAGATAGATAAAATAATAGTTCAATTTATCTTTACTATAGAGCATTATGTGTTTTTGTTTTGAAAAGAATATTTGAAAGCAAAAGAAATGTTTCTAAAGCATTGGCCAAATTCTATTCTAGCACTAAAAAGAAAGAAAATCTCAGTCTCATTTATCAGCATTTGTATGAAGGCGCCTATATAAACATATTTATGTGTAATGTACAGTTTTATGCCTTAAAGACAATTCTCTCCCTTGTTCAGGAAGTGTTGCTCCATTCCATGTTGTACATCCAGCTGCACCTTTTTTCAGAAGCCAAGTTTTAAAAATCCTCAAAATAAACCTGGCAGAAGATAAATATGTGTGCTGTCAGAACTTACTCCACTGTTTTTAGACATGGTTCATTTCAGACTCATTTCTTGTAAACAAGGCAAAGGAAGCCACAGATGCTGTCTTCAGATGAATCTGTATCATCTACAGGTGAAGAATTCCTTAGGATGGTTTGTAATTGGGTGGCGTACAGAATTTATATATTGCTTTAACTTTCACATTAACTTTATTTTGTGTTGAAGAATTTTGAGCACATATGACTTGTATGAAAGTTGCACTGCACATTTTTGAGGTTTAGAGTAGCACAGGCAGCTAACCAGTCATATGGATAATCACAGTGGCAGAAACCCAGTGGTATTATTTCACATATCTTACCAACCCCATAAGGTTTGGGTATGAAATGTCCGATCGCAATAAAGACATCCTCAATTATTTCTCTGCAATTTGAGGTTTCTGAATGTGCCAGGTCTCTCTAGTATAAAGGAATCTGATTTTTAAGTAGGAACAGAAGAAAATTCTCAGTAAGCTGAGTTCACATAGTTCAGCCTCTTTTAAACTGAAATTCCAAACGAGCCCTGAATTTGGCTCCCTTGACTATGGAGATTCTGAACACAAGGATAAGTGACTAAAGTCTGGGAGTGTATTGATTGGACATCAATTTGTCACATTTAAAATACATAAATATGAAAATGAATAGTAGTGATTTCAAATAGGATATTATGGAAAAAACAGAAAACACCAACATGATAATATCTGTCACAAACTTTTAAAAGCTTTGGAAGAAATGGTGTCTATATTTTAATTCTCATCGTCACTTCTTGATACTGATATTCTGGTCATATTCAAATAAATTAATTGATGAACCCAGATTATTTAGTCATCAGATTATTTCTAAAAGAGCAGAGTTCATAAGTACTCATCGAGTTTTCAGAACACTTGATGTCCCATATGATTAAAGTCAACTTTCTTTATGTGTAGACTGGGAATTAAAAATACGAGTAAAAAAAAAAATACATGATGGTTTTTCTCTTTAGACTGTAGTATAACTAGACAGGAAGGAACTAAGGAGAGTTGATAGAAATGAGAAAGTGAGGGAAAAGTCTCATACTTATTCACATTCCATTTGTAAAACCACTCAATATGCAGATTACTAATAGTTCCACTTGCTTTTATGGCTAAAATAACTCCTCTTGTAGGAGTAGGCATACCAGGTGATGCTAAGCTTGCATAACATTATTTTCAGATGTCCTGTAATTAAGCAAGGATAATGGCATAAATTAGCCCACATCCTGAAAAGGTAGATGTCCAAATTGAGGTCTGAATATCTTTCTTCAGGACTTGATAGGAACAGGCTTTGCTACTATAATCTTCATCTTGGCCTCTGCCCTCCCAGACTTTAGAAGAGGAAGGGGAAAGAGAGGAAGTGGAAGGGGGAAGGGGGAAGGGGGAAGGGGAAAGGGGGAAGGGGAAAGGGGGAAGGGGTGGGAGTCTGCAGATGTGAGAGGCACTGGTCTGAGGAGTGTTGCATCTTTTCCCTTTGTTGACTACTGGAGAGAGTGCCAGCTGCTTCAATATCTAGAGAGAGTGGCACCCAGAGAGTCTTACAAACAGATGGTTTTTGCAAGAAGGGAAGAATGCTATCTCTTTTCCTCACTATATATGTAAGTTTAACTAGAAACTTTATATTCTTCTGACTTACCTGATCTAGGAAAAAGAAATCTGGGAGAAATTCCTAACCAGAGAGAGAGTCCAGTAGTGAAGCAGATAATATTTCCATCTTTGACTGAGTATCCTCTGTGCTAAAGAAGATTGCAATGGCTTTAATGTGTCCCCTCCAAAATTCAGGTGTGGTCCATACAAAGATATTAAAATATGGGGTCTTTTGGGAAATTATCAAGCCAAAAGGGCTTCTTTCTCAGTAATAATATTAAGGTCTTTATAAAAGAAGTTTCACAAACTGTTAGCTTAGCTTACACTTTTGCCTTCTGCCATGTGAGAAAGTAGCAAGAAGGCTGTCACCTGAACAAACATGTTGTCATAGTATTAGACATACAACCACCTTGGAACAACAAGAAGCACTTTTCTGGTTTTATACACTTCCCTATTCATGGTGTTCTCTTGTAGCAACATGAACAGACTAAGACACAGATAGCCCAGCATCTGCTTCCTGGCTAGGTTGGATGCTTGGTGTGGGGACCATGTCTTTAAAAGGCTGTGGTTGGTGAACAGGAATTAGGGGAGCTCTCTCCTAAGGATGTTCACCCAAGAACTTGCTTAAAATCACTCATGTTTAGTTTTAAGACAATACTAGCATTAATATGAGTACCCAGGCTGGAGTTGTGTATACTGAGCTGGATTCGAATGACTTTTAGTTGTTTGACAATATAGGAAATATATGAGATTGGCCTAAGAAATTTTTTAAAGCAGAAAAAAAGAGATTATTGTAGCACATACAAAGATTGTAGTTAGAGAACAATAAAAATGTTCCACATGTATGGCCCTGTTTTTAAGGCACATAATAAACTACTATATGTGAACTAACTATGGTCATAACTCCTCAAAGCTTCTGAAAATTAGGCATATCCATTCCTCTATTTTGATGGCCAACTCTCCTCTTCTGTTCTAAGTCTCAATATTTCATTAATATACATCCCTGTTTTTAGATATTTAGGGTGATAAAGTGAATTACCTACATGAAACCAACTAACACAGTGACTTGATAACCCATTTTGTTTAAATATTATTTTTGCTTCTAGGCAACTTCAACATTAAGAACAGATTTTTGCCAAAGCAGCGACTGAGGTATAGTGAGGTCACTCACTCATCTGATTTCTATTACAGCATTCAAAGAATTCACAGATGAGCACTTTGTACCATCTTTCTAAGTTTGAAGTCCAAAATGTTTATATCTTTCTCTGTGGCAAACCAGTTTGAAAAGAATCAGGACTCCAGGGGTGAGACGGAGGGATGGAAGGAAAGAGAAAGTCTAGATGCCAATTGCTATTAAATAAATTAGAAACTGTTGAGAAAGAGCATTTTTATTTTTACCACAATGTGATTGCGCTTACCGCTGGAATGTCTTTAGAGGGTATATTTCAGAAAACAGTTTTGCTTCAATTTATGTCAAAAATCTGGCGTGTCCTTTATCACTAACAAGTGAGAAGAGAAAAACAGGAGAGAAAAATAGCAAGGGAGGTTCAGAAATTAGTAGAAAATGAGTACTTTAATGATGTCTGATTATCCAGGCATAGTGACACACACCTGTAATTCCATTACTTGGGAGTCTGAGTTAGAAGTATCTCATATTGGAAGATAGCCTTAGCAATGTAGTGGGACTCTCAGCAACTCTCAGATCCTGTTTCAAAATAAAGAATAAAATAGGGCTCAAGGTATAGATTGTAGGTAGAATGTCCCTAGGTTCAATCTCTAGTATGGAAAAGAAAAAGATGTCTTACTGTCTTGTCTAAGTTAGCAGCAGATAAAATGATCACACGGCTTATGTGCATAACACAAAAACTTCTTGGCTAGAATGCATTTTACAGTTTGCTGCTATTCCCAAAGAAAATATATCCTCCCTTGCATGTAAATACATTTGACGAAACACGGTTATCTAAATAACTTATTAACATTTAATTTTCTTGATTGAAACATAACTTATTTCACTTGTTTCTTCCTTAAAAAAGACATAAAAAATAAAAAAAAACTCATGTACTTCAAATATATTTTTGTTTATGATATGCACATATGCTATACATTTATTTAAAACCCCAGTCCTGGAAAACTAGCACTCTCAATATACTTTTTGACAGTAATATTGGGTGAGAAAGTAGTCATTTCCCATTGCAAGAGTTATGGAACTTATTATAAAGAACATGCCTATTTGTGTAAATAAAACAAGATGCCATTCTGAGGAACTTGACAACTCTTTATTTTTGAAGAAATTAAGCCCAGATTCGAAAATCCCAAAGAAAAGAGTGAGATAATGATAGCCAATATGATTTGTCTACAAATTACATGATCTGTGTGGACAGATTCAACTGGAAAGATGCAATGGAAAAAAAGAATTTTGGGTAATTCAATAACAAATAAATTATGTATTTTTCACATGCAGGAGTCTCAAAACAAGCATAAGCATTTTGTCAAGCCTGGCTACACTCTTCAAAAGGCCCATCTGACTTGTAATATTTCTGCTGTGACCATCCAGTTTAATAGGAAATGATGAAGATTTTCCCTGATCTATAAAGCAATTTTCACCAGCAGTAGTTCCTCTATATAAATACGAGGACTGCAAGAAATGTCATATACATTGGCCGGGATGTCTTCTGCAAGTGTTCACTACTGTGTCCACCCAACATTGTTCTCAAACAAATAGGGAACTAAGATAATGCTGCATCTAGAGAAACAAGAAATGTGTCTTATCTTTTGAAATCTACAGTGATAAATATCATGTGCAATTGGGTAAAATGCAGATACTGAGCTGTTTAAATTTCAAAATAAAAATAAAATATAATTCAGCCTGCAAATTAGTTAATTTCCCTCAATACTAACATTACTGTGGTGA
This sequence comes from Muscardinus avellanarius, assembly GCF_963383645.1. Classification (NCBI taxonomy): domain Eukaryota; kingdom Metazoa; phylum Chordata; class Mammalia; order Rodentia; family Gliridae; genus Muscardinus; species Muscardinus avellanarius. Next base: position 90,779,614 of record NC_137798.1, on the reverse strand, counting down.
AAATTAGGACAGGTTTTTATTTATTTCTTTACTTATCTGACCAACTAAATCGGACTTTTGGGTCATTAAATTTCAAAGGCATGTGCATTTTCTATGACACAATAAATTATTTTACTATGAATTTAAAAAATGTTGCCAGTAAATATTTTTTATTGGATCTTTATAAAGAAGTTGCCTTCCCTACTGCACTCCTTTAGGCTGAATAATTGCAACAATTTTCTTATGAAATGAGAGGCATATAATATAGTGATTAATAGCCAGATTCTCAGGGTCAGATTTCTATTACTGCTAATTGCCCTTGGCCGAGTGTTCAATTTTATTGCTTAAGTGTTATTTTTATCTTAATTTTTAGATTTACTCCAAAAAAGAGAGGACAGTACAGGGACTTCCCATTAACTTCTTACTTTACATACACAAGGCTTCCCTCACTATCAATATCCCCAATCATTGCTGGTTAAGTCTTGAGATGCCTCTATTTACTCATGATAGCAACTATTGTTAGGAGAATGAATGAAGGAGACTACAAGTTTTTAAGAGGAATAAATAATTTATATTTCTGGAGAATTTAAGACCATATTTGTTATAGAGAAGGTGTTACAAAATGTTTGCCAAATCATTAAAAAATGTTTAATAAAAATAAGTACTTCTTTTTTAGAAAGAAGAAAAAAACAGTCGTAGAATATTCAATCAGTACTTTTTTACTGGTAGTTTCATAGTTACAGAAAAACTCATTGAACCATGCATGTAGTTGGAAGGCCCTTTAGAGTTATTTCTTGCTGGCAGAATTTTCTCCTAAATTAAGTGATTGTTACCACCCAGAATCCCTATTTAGCATATTTTTCTCATATCATGTTTCTACTCAGTCTGTACTTTATTTATTTTGTGATTTGATTAAATCTGATTGACTAAAATATAATATTGATATTGCTGTAACTAGGTTATTTTTAATTCATGAAGAATACAACATAATTCTAATGCATCTCTTCATTGAGAATAGTGTTTATAATGGAAAGCTGTAAATGACTTCCATTACTGTTGATGTTATTGTTACGGGCATTTATTCACATTAAAGTATATTTCCATCATAAAACTTTAAGAATCTCAATACATTCACCAAACAATAATATCCCTTGTCTGCATACCAAGTCTTTAAAAATATTTATAATTTTTTCCCTACATTTCTTCAAAAGATTTTATGGTCTAAAAATATGCTAAGATGAGCCGGGTGTGGTGGCACACACTTGTAATCCCCGCGCTTGGGAGGCTGAGACAGGAGGATCGCACAGGTTCGAAGCCAGCCTCAGCTACTTAGTGAGGCTCTCAGCAACTTAGTGAGACCCTGTTTCCAAATAAAATAGAAAATAGGTCTGGGAGTATAGCCCGGAGGTAGAAAGCTTCTGGGTTCCACCCCCAGTACCAAAAAAAAAAATATATATATATATATATATATATATGCTAAGATGTTTGTTGATATATGTAAGGGGGTTTAAGTGTAAAGAAAAGTATCTGATGTGATAAAAGGAAATATGAAAAGAAGGCCTCTCAAAGCAGTTTAAAGAAATCCAACATCAGGGAAATATATAAAATTGATCATACTGGCTTTTAGGGCAAAGTACCCAGCTGCTGAATCCTACCATTACTAATTGTAAGAACTTGGGCTTTGAGATCCTGTCTGCTCATCTGTGAAATGACAGTCAAAACATTGAACACATAAACATATGGAAGGGATGCATAGCTGTTTTGGGTAAGGAGGGTCACACAACAAAAGGGAATTCTTATTTTAGATAACTGATGAGTTAGATAGCCAATCACACATTCTGAAGCCCATACGGACACACATCATGTATTCCACCAAACATACTGAACACTCAAAAAATATAATTATTTGTTGGAAGGCAAAGCAAACACCTGCTTCCAAAAAGATTATGAAATAAATCCACTGAATTTATAGGTACTTCATGAAACATAGAACTTTTTTGAGTAATATCAGATTTGAGGACTAATGTTATTCAATTTTGCTCATAAAATGGAATCAATTTTCTTTCTCATGATTAATATTCAGTATTAATTCCACAGTGTGCTACCAAAAGAAAGACTCAAAATATGTAGCTGTCAATTTCCAACAATGCTCAAATCATGATAGAATATCTGAAAACTTCCTTAAATGTGTTACATTCCAACTATCAACACATAAAATTTTAGTATTCAAATAATATCACAAACTTTGAGTAGTTTAAAAACAATATTAATTGTATGATGTGCATTTTGCCCTCTTCCTTTAAATTTCTAAATTCCATGTCACAGAAGGCAGTACTAGCTTCCAGAAATCTCTGACACTTGGCTTATTTGAATTTGCATGAAGCTTAAATTAAATTGGTTGGGCAGAGCATGTTTTAATAGATGCCTCCTATAGAGGAAAATCTGTTTGTTTTATGTAAATGAAATGCATTTGCTATTTTCTATTCTTTTCATTTGCAGAGCTGGACATAGCTTGAACATTATGTATATACTTCTAATTGAGATTTCCATTTTCATTCTCTAACAAGCTGTTATAGGAGAAAGCGAGTCATGGCAAGCAGGGTTTGCTAGCCCTGTAGGAACATTATTTGAAAGTCTAAGAGGCGTGAATCTAAGGATTAAAGTAAAAAATCATGAATAAATTTCATTGACTTTGTTTTTTACTTTATTAAATTTCCTCAAAATAACATTTCTAAGTTTTACAGTGTCATAAAATAGGGGTATCAGTGCTCAAATTTTTTTCTCCTGGATATTTCTTGGGTGCAGGACACATGTCTTCTGTGATGTTTGATTTTGTTACATGTTTCTGGGGTTTGGCTTATATAATTGAACCCATATTAGTATTTATTTAATTACTAGCAGAGGAAGTTAAACAAACTTAGACTACTTTTTTGTTAATCTGTGTTCACTTTGTGAAATATTTACCTTCTTCACAGTATTGCAGTGAAGGATACCTATAATTACAATATTATTCAGTTTCATCTTTAAATAATGAGATAAATTATAAAATTGACAAGGTAATCAGTACAAATTGTAAATATTTAAACTGAAAACTAAATAAATTACATAATAGTTATTGATCAGTATCTCTGAGAACTGTATTTGACCAACTTATAGATTAAAGTTTGATAGATATTTGAAGAAACTATTTTTTCATGTAATATCTAAAATTAAAAATTTATCTCAATAATAAGAAAAAGAAAAACCTGATTAAAATATGGGCAAAAGACCTAAACAAATATTTTATTAAAGAAGATATGTAGATGGCAAGTGAGTATATCAGAGGATGTTTAAAAGAGCCTATCATTTAAAAATTGCAGCTCAAAACTGCAAATCACTGGGAAACTCCTACATACCTATTAAAAATTTCCAAATCTAAAAGTCTGACAATATCAAATGTTGGTAAGAATACAGATATTATGGTTTGGATTTAGAACCCCTCCCGACACCCCAAAACCTTACATGGTAGAGATGAAAACTGATTGTTAGGGAGGTATCTCTGGAGGCAGAACCAAGAACAGTGTTTCCCAGGAATGCTGCTGTAGGGCTTCCAGCTCATCTCTCTCCCCTGCCACCATGAGCTACAACAAGCTCTCCCCTTCTCTCTGCTCCCTACCATCTTACCCTGAAGACCAGCAGCCCTGGCTTGTGCTTGGAAGCCAGCCTAAGCATGGATTATTATGCCTGACATCTCTAGAACAGTAAGCAAATAAGATTTCCTGTCTCTAAGTTTTGTATTCCAGGTGTTTGTATCACAGTGGTGAGAGTATCTGGAAACAACCAAAAGATCCTGCAGTAAGAAAATGGATATATTGTGGTACATCTAAACAAAGGAAGTGCTAAATGAGTGATGCGTGCATGTATGCTCTGCAACGTTTTATTTTTAAGATGTATGACTATAATTCACCAATTAAAAAAAATGAACTATCAACCCATGAGAATACAGGTAAGAAGTTAAATGAATATTACAGTGTGAAAGAAGCCAATCTGCCAAGTCTAGACACAGTATGATTTCATGTGTATGACATCCTGGAAAAGGTGAACTAATGGAGATAGTAAAGAAATCAGTGAATTCAAGAAATTAGAGAAAAGGGAGATGAATAGTCAGAGCCTAGAGGATTTTAGGAGAGTGAAACTCTTTTGTATGATAGGATAACAATGATTATATGTCAGTATGCATTTTTCAAAACCTATAAGATGTACTGCTAGTGAATATTTTGTCACTATGACAAATCTTTAGATAATTAACTGATAGAGAAAAGAATTTATTCTGCTCACAGTTTTGAAAGCTCTGGTTCATGACTCATCTCCATTTCTTTGGGAGACATCATATCATGGTAGAAGGATGTGGTAGAGCAAACTTACATCATGAGTCAGGAAGAAAAAGAGAGAAGAAGAAGAAAAGATCAAGGTCCTATTATCCCTTTCAATGTTACACTCTAAAGAAGCTAAAAACCTTCCTTTAGGTGCCACCTCACAAAGGTTCCGTCATCTTCTAATAGTGCCAACTTGAAGACCGAGCCCTTAACATATGGAAATTGGAGGACATTCATGATCCAAGATACAGCATGCATAACATGTGTAATGCAAGAATGAATTCCAATGTAAGCTATGAACTCTGAGAGACAATGGTGTGCCATTTTAGATTTACATGCTGTTATAAATATAGTACTATGTCTGGGATATTGATGGGTATGAAGTTGTTCTTGTGTGAAAGTCAGGAGTATAAAAGAGTTTTATATGCTTTCTGCTCAATATCACTGGGATCATAACTTCTAAAAACAGTCTGTTTTAAAAAGTTAAGGTTCAGTCGCGCATGGTGGTACATGCTTGTATTTCCAGCATTCGGGAGGCTGAGCCTAGAGGATCAGATCAAGGTTTGCAGACAGCCTCAGCTATTTTGCAAGGCCCTTAAAAAATCAGTGAGACCCTGCTTCAAAAATATAAAGACCAAAAAATAGGGCTGGGGGTATAGCTCGGAGGTACAATGAACCTGGGTTCCATTCCAAGTATTGCAAAAAAAAAAAAAAAGTTAACATTCCATCTAAAATAATTTGTATACTACAATAGAAAAAAATAAAACTTTTGGGCATTGCACTATACTTGATTATCTCAAAGCTCATGCAATTAGGTATAACAAATTACACATCTTCCTGATCAATATAATGTACATATTCATTCACAATCTTATTCATTAACAAAATATTTATTGATGCCTATTTGTGGTAAATCAAGTATACTAACTCTGCCCTCAAGCATTTCATGGTGTGAGGGCAGAAACCGACTATTATATAATCATGAGTATGTTTTATTTTAAATGCTCATGTCACTATAAAAGCTTAATAGAAAAATCTGCATATCAGAATCCGTCAGAATGAGAAGGTCAGGGAAGTTTACCTGGAGACAATGGCACTGCTGAGACATTACTTAAGAAGAAGTATTCATAGTATTAAGTTTTCAGTGATGATACCTGAATAAGGACACACAAATATTTATGGAAAGCCATCCAGAGAGCAGAGGCCTGTGATATAATCTCATTCTTCTTTTCTACATTTTTTTTTACTTTTATGGGTACATTGCAATTATACATCATAGCGAGACTTAAAGTGACACCAACATACATGCACACGAAGCTTGGTGTTTCCCTTCCCACCCTGGTCCTGTCTGTTTCTCCCCATGCATGTTATAGAAATTGGCAGTGGCAGCTTCATATAGGGACATAATATTATTTAAACTATCTCCTTTCTCAATACTCCTCTTCATCCTCCCACCTGAACCTGTCCACTCTTCTATTGGTCTCCTCATTTATCTGAATTCTATTTTTTCTCTATTTTCTTTCTGGTTTTCTCATATTAGAGGTAACACTCATCCTTTAACTTTCTGAGACTGGCTGATCTCATTTAACATAATATTCAATAGTTCCATCCTCTTTTCTACAAATGAAGTAATTTTGTTCTTTTTTATGGCTGAGAAAAATGTCATTGCGTGTGCCTAACACATTTTCTTTATCCATTCATCTGTTGACAGGCGCCTAGCCTGATTCTGTAGTTTTGCTCTTGTGGATTGTGCCAAGATAAACATGAGTATGTGTGTCACTACAGTATTCTGACTTTAATCAGAGTCTTTATCTTTGGAAAGATACCAAGGAGTAGTGGAGCTGGATCCTATGGTACATTCCATTCCTAGTCTTTGGAGGAACCCTCATATTGATATCTATATTGGTTGTATGAATTTCAGTCCTAACAGTGTATAAGAATTCCTATTTCCCTAGAGCCTCATCGGTATGTATTAGCCTTTTTATTCTTGATGATTGTCAGTCTAACTGGCATTAGATGAAATCTCAATGTAGTTTTGATGACCATTTCTCTGACTCTTTGTTTTGTTTTCAATTTCTAGGATAACATTTTATCAAAGTAATGGCTGAGTAAGATATAAGAAATACGTGAGAAACTTTTGTAAATATGGTGCTGTACACCCAAGCAAGAGTTTGTTCTCTATTAGAAATTTTAATTTTACTTACACTATTATAAAGGCACTATTATGGGGCTAACTGTTCACAGGCACAGAGCTTGTAAGTAATAACATATCAGGGTTAAAATCACCTAAAGTAGACAGTCTTTTTGACCAATAGTTGGCTTAAACTTCATCAAAGCATTGAGTGGATGATCAGCCAAAGTCTGGGCCAAGGTAAGGTGGCTATTTTTTGCCTTCTTCAGACCCTAAAATGGACAACTTAGCAATATCTAGATAGTCCTTTTAAACATTCAGGCTTCATTATTTTCATTCATATAAACAGTGCATCTGAGACAGGAGTAGGGGGATTATTTGCCTATGTATTATTCGGCTAGAAGTCAGGCTTTACCCAAACTCAGTTTTACTTCTATAATGTCTAACCAAAATATATATTTTAAGCCATTTCCATCTAACTTACTGACATTTCTGCCTCTTTCTTATCTCTTCTCTTCTCTGAGATTCATATTATCTGCTTGTGCCAGAGTAACAGAGCTACACATTGTTTTTCCATAGCTAACCCGATCCTTTGTGAGTATATATAAAAGGGAAACTTTCTGCTTTATTTTATTTACATTGAGTTCTTTTGAAATATGGATACATTCTTTCCTTCACTCCATCATCTCCATCTTTTATGTGTTTAGCAATGTTTGGATTCCAATATAAAATGGCAAATAAATACACTATTATCCAAAGATATGCATAATTAGTGTAATACATTCACTTTTGAAAATGTCCATACACAGTCTAAGTGCATAATGCCGCCAGCATACCCCCCCTCCTCTCTGGGTGAAAGCTCTGTTTTGCATCTCATCTCAGACACATAATTAGTTGTAGCAGGTATATTATAGTGGTCTCACAGCCTACATCACCAAATCTTCTTTAAACATCATTTTAGCAAAGTAAACCCAGGAAATTCTGTTCACCTTACTTAAACACTTGTAACTTTAGTATTTTTACAATTCTTTTAGGCTCAGCACAGATGGGATTTTTCAAATGAGAACCAGATGAAAGTAAACAGCCATGTCACCATCAAACCCTATAGGTAGGAAGACACAGACCTCGCTCTGCGCTGTAACAAGATCCGCTTTTGCAGTGAAAGTGTGTTTCCAATAACTGCACAGTTACCTTTCATTAGAGACTCAAATCAGCATTTTATTTTTGCTTTTATAATTTGACATGGTAAGAGGAGAAGTGGGCTTTCAAATCTCTAATCCGTGTCAACCCAAGATGGAGAATTTTAGCACTCTGCCTCTGTGGGGATATTTGGATTTGTAGTTCATTTTACAAATCCTGTTTAACATACAATTAAATAATAATGTAAATATGTGACATAATCTCCCCTGGCTACAAACTTTCACTGACCCTGGTGATTTCCTCCCCTTGGGGCTTTAAATTTGATTTCTACTGCCCTTCCTTATTGAAACATATACCCATGTCTTTTTCAGTTGCAATTTGCTAAATAGTCATTTAATTTGTACTCTATTTTAAATTTATATGTAATAATCCTTATTGGAACAAAAACCCGAGTCTTGATTAGAAAGGAGTAATTCTAATTCAAATGCCAATTTATTTTGAATTTATTTTTATTTTTAATTATATACCTTGATCATCTCCAATGTAGTTTCTTAAGCTGGGGCACATTAAAAACCATTGGAGAAGATTTACAGGCTTAAAACTCCATCCCCAGATGATCCAATTTAACTGGTCATGATTGGAAACTGAGCATTTGCCAGCTTTAATAATATATTCATGATGTCAAACATTTTTTCATGTATCTATTGGCCATTTGAATGCTTCTTTTGTGAAGTGTCTATTCAATTCAATTGCCCACCTCTTGTTTTTTTTAAGTGAAAAATATTTTAAGTTTTTGTATATTCTAGATATTAGTCCTCTGACAGATGGATAGCTAGCAAAGATATTCTCCTACTTCCAAGGCTTCCTCTTTAGATACTTGATGGTTTCCTTTGATGTGCAGCAACATTTTCGTTTAATGTCATCCCACTTATTAATTCTTGTTTTAATTTCCTGAGCTTTGAAGGTCTTGTTGAGGAAGTTTCTACCTGTCTCTATGTTGATTGTTGGCCCTATGTCCTCCTCTAATGGCCTCAGTCTCTGTTCTAACTTCTAGATCTTGATCCATCTTGAGTTGATCCCTCTGCAGGGTTTTTCCAATACTATTTGTTGAAAAGGCTATCTTTTCTCTAATGTATGTGTCCGGCACCATTTTTTAAAAAATCACTTAGCAATCAGGGGGATGAAAATAAGAACTACACAGAGATTTCATCTAACCTCAATCAGAGTGGTAATCATCAGGAAATCAGAAAACAGCCCGGTGTGGTGGCACATGCTTGTAATCCCAGCATTCGGGAGACTGAGACCAGAGGATCTTGGTTCACAGACAGCCTCAGCTACTTATTGAGGTCCTCTGCAACTCAGTGAGACCTAGTTTCAAAATAAAGTATAAATAAAATAGGGCAGGGGTGTAGCTTGGAGGCCAAATGCCCCTGGGTTCTTTCCCCACACCCGCCAAAAATTTTTTTTAAATAAATAAAAAAACAATAAATGTTGGCAAAGATATGGGGAAATAGGAACTATTCTACACTGTTGGTGGGAGTGCAAATTAGCTCAGCCACTATGAAATGCAGTTTGGAGATTCATTAGAAAACTGAGAAGGGATTCTTTGTGTGACCCAGTTAAACTACTCCTGGATATCCTTCGAAAGGGAATAAACTCAGAGAACTACTACACTATATGCATACCCATTTTTATAGCATCACAATTGACAATAACCAAATTATGGAACCAAATAGGTATCCATGAACAGATGAATGGATCACAAAACTATGGGGAATCTACACAATGGAATTCTACTCAGTATTAAAGAAGAACAAAATTATGAAATTGTAAGAAACTGGAAGGACCTGGAGAATGTTATGTGTTATTAGCCAGTCACAGTAAATGAAGGGTTAGGGAGTGATTGAGATACCAAAGGCACTCCAGATAATGGAGAAGAAAACTCAGTGGAGCCAGGGAGGTGGTATAAGGAAAGGGGAGGAAGAAGACTAGGGTTAATTAATGGAAACACTATCATCAACTATGTCTGTGTATGTGAATATACCAATGGTGATGTGAGTACTCTGTATTGGGAAGGGCGAAAGTGGGGGGTGGTGGGGGCACCAAGTGCTGTGTGCATGTATGTCACTGTCACCATGATTTATATTACATGAGACTATAATGTACCAATGAGATCATATTTTAAAAAACCTATATTCATCTATCCTAATGTGCAGCTTAGATTTAAAGTCAGTCCTTACAGTCCTAGGACTTAGATCTTTCTCTCTTGAAGGGGTTTGTTCTTGTATTGCTAAGTTTGGGGGCCTTCTTACACTTCCAGGAAGTTAAGAGAGATTGTTAAGGCTGGAAAGAATGAAAACTCTCTTGCAGACAGGCAACCAGATCTATAAGAGTCATCCTTAACAGTAATACGTGATTTTAGCATGAAAACCTACTTCTATGAATGGAACTGCAGAATGGAAATATATTGCAATAATTTTTCTGTAGGAACTTTTCTGACCTCTCATAAGAATTTGGTACAAACTTCCTTAAAGTCAGAGCTGTGTGTTTGTATGTTGATTGCATTTTGAACCTTACGATAATGAATAATTACAGTGCACCAATAAAATATATAAATTAATCAGAGATCTTTAGCCCTTGAATCTATTAGCTCTATGTGCTATGGGACAGTTAGAAAAAACTTGAACATAGAAAAGTTTTATAAACAATATAGTATTATCACCTCCTGGGCATCTGCAAGATGGATGATCTCGCTGGAAAACTGCATTTCTTTTCTTTCATTTGGTTTTCCTTGCCTCTATAAGTGGAAAAATCAGATATATAGGTCGGAATTATCTAGTTCATCAGGATGACAATAGATGGTGCACATTTCATTTCACATTATATCAGAAAATTTCAGTAGAAAGAAGACATGGTTTGCAAATCTAGAAGTGGTGTTTTACATTTCTGAATTTTTTGAATGATGATTCTTCTTCTCAATGGTCTTTCACTCTTGAAATAGGAAAAGATAACACTATTGTGAAAAAGGAGTTATGTTTTATCATTAATAGCATGGATAAATGTTCTATTACAATTAAGTTTTTTCTTAACTAATATAATGCTAATTTTAAGATCCACTGTAAGAAATATTTGTGATGTAACTTTAATATTTTCTCTAGATCCTAAGCTAGTAAATATTATGTAACCAGATTTATTAAAATAATGTTCAACCTGTCAGGCATGGTGGCACATGCTTGTAATCCCGGCGCTTGGGAGGCTGAGACAGGAGGATTGCACAGGTTCGAAGCCAGCCTCAGCTACTTAGTGAGGCTCTCAGCAACTTAGTGAGACCCTGTTTCCAAATAAAGTATAAAATAAGTCTGGGAGTATAGCCTGGAGGTAGAAAAGTCCCTGGATTCCACCCCCAATACCACCAAATAAATAAATAAATAAATAAATAAATAAATAAATATGTTCAACTAACATCACAAGTTTCAATTTTAATAAGTCAAACTTTCAAATTTATTTCCCTCTCCTTTTCCATCATTGTTGGCACATTTTATTAAAAATAAAAAGCGATATTTTGCTATATAAATCCATAGAACCTTGGGACTTGAAGTGCTAATGTTTTCTTTTAATTACTCTAATACAAAGATGGAGTTAAAAACCTCAGATTGTAGGGAAGCAGTTAATATGATTAAAAGGCAAATTAACAGATAGATATAGATTGCAGGAATTTAATGTGCTTAATGTACCATAACTAAAGGACTGACTATAGAGGAGATTTGAAACCAGTGGAAAATGTGTAAATAACCTAGAGGAGAAAATAAAACTTAATTTGAAATGTCCATGATGGACACTTGTAGTAGAAATTACAGTGGTACCATATTAGAAATAGAAATTATGTCAAAAATATCTGAAATATGATGAAAAAAGAAAATAAGGAAACATTTGGAAAAGTAATGAGTTTCAGGAAGAAAAGAGAAGACAAGATATAGAGTTACAGATTTCTAGTTTAATGTATAGATTTATCTTTAACTGGACATCATTAGTCATATTAACACTCTCATCTATCAAAATGCCTGTATTTTATTGTTTTATAAATATAGTATAAACTATGAAGTTCCATTTCCTTATGTAAAGTGCTCTGCAAATTTTGATGATGCTTTCAAATATAGGTGAACCTTACAATTCAAAAGAACATGGTGGATTTTTGACATGAGTTCCAGGTTGTTTAATTTTTCATACACACATCCTATTTGGAGAAACAATTGATCTAAAAAGATGATATCTGAGCAATTGAAGAAGTCCTTAATCTTGGAGATAGTCAAATTTGATTTAGACTTATAAAAATACCGAAGACCTCCACATCTTGTTCCTGTTCATTTTTTTCTAAGATGGGAACCATTTTAGAGGTTCCTTGAATAAATTTTATGACTTGCATATGTAACAATAAGTTATAAGGGATATTTTCATTTTTTCTTACTGGTAATATTAATCTTTTGTTAATTATTTATATTTTCTATATATCTAGACAGAGTATTCATACACTATAACTCTCATTCTTCTGCCATCTGATGTATCTTTGAAGGGAAAATTGGTGGTAACTGAGTTACAGTCTACATTAAATATTATTTATCAGAAATGTATTATCTAAGATAATGGCTGAAAACTTTCTAAGGTATAATTATTTAGTTACTTGCTTATACTTTAATTGATATATTGTAATTATATATTAGAGGCTAAAAATAATACAAAGATGTGCATGGGATTTAATATGGCTCCCTTCAGGTCTTAGCTACCTATCCCTACCTATACCTAACAACAAGATTGGTAGTGATACCTTCATATGTAAGCACAGTATAATTTGAACTGTTTTTTTATTGTTGTTGTCGTTGTTGGTGGTGGTTCTTTTAGAGTATATTGCATTTGAATCCTTTAACTCTGGTAGTGTTTCTAGGGATTGAACCCAGGTACATTCTACCTCTGAGCTACATTCCTAGCCTTTATTTATTTACTCATTTTTTGGGGTGTATTACTGGGGCTTTATCCCCAGGGGCATTCTACCTCCCAGCTAAACCACCCAAACCCATTTTATTCTTCATTTTGAAACAGGGTCTCACTAAATTGTGTAGTACCTCACTAAGAAGCTTAGGCTGGTCTTGAACCTGCGATCCTTTTGTCTCAGTTGTCCGAGTACTGTGATTACAAGCATACACCACCATGCATGGCCTTGTAGTCACCTTCAGAGACATGTGTGGGATGATTAAAGCAACCTGAGAAGGCTTACTAAAATTAAAATAAGGAGATAAGAAAACTGTGAAGGGTACTCTTAGCAATTCTAAGTGAAAGAGTTTTGTTTTTTTATATTAGACAAGTAGAATGATTAGGTGACAAACTATGTTTCATTTGGGAAATACAAACTGGACCATAATACTCAGTCATTAGAGATGACAAGTTGAATTGAACTTGTTCCTACTTGGATTTAACATCCCTCTCCTTAACTCAGCTTCATTACTCATTTGCAGCCCTGTTCCTTCTTCACACTATTTGTTCTGAACCAAGAGGAATCAAGATGGATTTTGGTTTGAATGCACTTAATTAATATTTATGCTTCTCAACCTATTCTGGATAGCTCTAACTCATGCTTACTAACCAATCAGCCAAAAGATGGTAAACTCGAATAATCATTTCTTAAAACAGCTTATTGAGGTATAATTTGCATACAATTAAGTTTATATGTTTAAAATTTGAATTCAATGATTGTTACTAAATTTACAGAGTTGTGCAACCATCATCATAATCTAATTTTAGAATGTTTTCAACATCCCTCAAAGCAGGCTAGTGCCTATTAACAATCACTTCTCATACCACCATCTCCCAGCCTTAGGCAATTATTAATGTACTTTCTGTCTCTGTAGATTTGCTTATAATTTTTGCTAAATGATTTAATCAGTCCTGTAGGGCTATTTTTTCCCTCTAAATCGTTCCCACATAATCTCAAACTTTTCAATATGAAATTATTTACTTCATTGTAGGATCTCAAATGATTAGCAATTAGCAACAGATTTTATGTGTGTATTTTTCAAAGTTTGATTAGTCATTCTCAAATCACTTAGAATTTTTGCATGTCATAGATGAAAAGAGAGGTGATATAAATAATTAACTGGGTAAGAGTTTAAGTGAGTATAAACATATATCGATTTGGAAAGGGTCACTCTGATATAGCTAAATTTTACGTGACCGATGATTGAATTAATCCTAAAGAATAAAAATTAATGATGTGATTCTAATAATAACTATAATTGATTGTGTACAAATGGGATATTTGATTTAAAGTTACAAAAACAAACAAGAAACCAAAGAAATTAGGGACTGATCTATTGAAAGAATAGAAGTTGTCTCATATAATTAGAAGAGGACATAAAGGAATATATCCCACAGTTAGCAGACAGTAGGATATCTTTAAAAATCTTGGAATGAGGAATTAACCATGGAAGCAGTTGTCAGAGTAAACAAAGTTCCATACAGTCTCTGTAAACCTGCTTATGAATCAAATTCCAGAGAGGGAATGATGATCCTCCATTTGGTAACATCCCTATCCCTCAACGAAGACTGTGTTAGGAATGCACACCTGGATCACTAAGATTTCATTCAAAGATAGGAAGTGATATTTCCTAAAATATGTATGCAATGCTATTTCTGAAGTTAAAGGAATGTGTGCCAGATTGTTAGTGGTCCACATGCTATTTCTTTAAAAAAATGTACATAGTACTTACTCTAATCTAGGCAATGTTCCAAGCACTTTATAATTAACTTCTCATTAAATCTTCACAACAATCCTATATGGTATGAGCTATTATTATGAGCTCTATTTTATCAAGCCAGAATGCCAAAGTGACTTTGCTGAACTCTCCCAGCATAAAACAGAGGGGTGAGATTTGGACATAGCCTCCTGTTCAGTGACTTTTCCCAAGCTGATCAATGATCTTTGTCTCTGCACACAATTGGGAACATCATTTTACTGCTCCCCGTAAGAAGGATCCCTCTTTCAGACATAAGAATTTCTTATGAGATGAATCACTAAGAAATAAGAAAATCTACATCCAGGGAGCTTAGAATTTGACTAAGTTTGGAAGACTCCAGCCCTCACATACTTTCCACTATAAAATACTACCTTGCCTTGAGTTATATGTGATGGTGGTTGTTTATATTCTATTAATGGTTTAAAATGTCACCTAGTTACTTAAAAGCTACTTACAGATCCATGTGTGCTATCTCTCCTTTTGTAACATTCAAAGGAAGTTTGTTCCATATACAATTGCACACATTGCTTTCAATAAGAATGCAAACGTCAAATCTATAGAGAATGCTAATTGCATAAGACAGACTCTGAGAAATTTGAATCAAGATGGTGTTAGCATCTCATCTCTCATTTCTCCTTTTCCCCATTCTGCCTACAGTTCTACAAGAGAAACATTTTCTTCACTCTGGGCATGCCCAGGCTCAGATCCTAAAAATATTGGCTCATTTAGGGTGAAGTTGAGAACTCTGTAGTGACTATCCTATCCAAGACCTAAGTGAAAAAATAGTTATTTTCTTTTGTTTGTGAATGCAAATATAAGAAGCTAATTCCATTTTGTTTATATAATGTAAAGTTAAAGTCAAAATAAAAAATTCAGCCCTTCTCTGAATATTTTCAGTTTGGAAACACCTTTACAAGATTTCTTTTATCCAAAAATCATTATATCTTAAAGTAACATGGAAGTATGAGATTTGAGGAGATGATTGGGAAATCTGCTTTCAGTTATATTTAATCCATTGAACAGAAATCTGACCACTTTCTCAGCATCCTTCTCTGGGAGATAATTCTCCCTTCCAATAAAAAGATAAAATAGCTGTACTTGCTACGCCCCTTTATTCTTCAGTTGGCATGTTGTCTGAGGGAGATGGAGCCAACATGATATACAATTGGGGATGATGCTACATGAATCCACCATACTCTCTGATTCCAGGTGATAACTCACAGTGGTTGTATTACCTCTAAAGACAAACCACTCGAGTTCATACTCTGACTCCACCTCTTTCTAGCTGGGTGACTTCGGGCAGGTTTTAGTGTCCCCAGAGCATTATTGTAAGAATTATGTGAAACTATGCATGCCTTCCAAACAAGAAAGGAATTGCTCTATTAGGCATCATAAAAGTCTCATTAGTAAAGGTGAAAGGAACAACTGTGGACAGTAAATACCAATTATTGAAAATATATAATAGTTTTATGTTTATATGCTGAACTTGGTTGATTAAAAACCAAAGCATTATTTTTAAGTTGCTCAAAAGATATTAACAATTAATAGATGACATTTGTTTACATGCTGCAGTAGAGAACCATTGAACTGAAGGTCTGGTAAAAGTAGCAGGGAATAAGATAAAAGTTAGAAGTAAATAGTCCAGAGAGAAAAAGCAAGTGCTGAAATTATTTTTTTCTGTCTCTATAAAAATATCATCGGTTATGTTTTCTGAATTCAGACTCTGGGATTTGTCTGAAGTGTCCAGCTTATAAAAGGAAATTGAGAAATTCTGCAAGGTTGGCATCAGGGGGTTTCATCTGTATATTAATTTGTATGTAATTTACATCCACATTTATGTATTATATTGAGAGATTTTTAGAGATTATCTAAAACCAGTAAATGGATAAAGAATTTCAAGCATAAGTAGGGAACTTGGGTCCACATGCAGAGGTCTGGTCCTGGCAATTAAGGGTCTGAAGAAGCCAGCCAAATGTGAAAGCTCTGCAGAACAGCAGAGGCAGAACAATGGGAAAACTACAGGTCCAAAGCTAGTATGAAAAGCTAAGCAGATGATTTGATGTAGAAAAAAGCTTAGATTTATTGTGCACACACACACACTCACACACACACACATATAATATTTATCATATAATATATTATATAATTATATATTATATTTCTTCTGAACAACAACTATCTGAAAAGATACTGTCCTATTCAACACAATGATATTGGAGCTCACAAGTTAAGTAATTTCCTGTGTGCCTTGAGCTGAATTATTTTCCTTCCCCAAATTTACAAATTAAAACTAACCTCCAATATAACATAACTGCATTAAGAGGTAGGGCTTTTACAGAGTGTATTGGTCAGGGTTCCCTAGAGTAATGGAACTCACAGAACAGGTGTATAGTAAAAGGGGACTTAAAAATCAGTTTGTTGTCCAAAGCAGTGTAGTTCCATGTTTCTGACTGCATGTGGCAAGCCGGAAGAACAAGAAGCTGGTTGCATAGTCCAAGGTCTAGAGCCTCAGAAACAAAGTGACCACTAATTCAGTCCAAGGCATAAGAGCCAGGGAACTCTGGAGAGTTCCAGGGAACTGGAGAAATGATGGTGAAGGTCCAGTTTAAAGAACTGAAGGCTGATGTCTCAGAGGAAAGCAGCCACCTTCTTTAGGAAAACCCATCCATGCATTCATGAGATTTCTTCTTCTTTTATCTAGATCCGGTATCTATCAGGTCCATGCTGCCTACATTCATGGCAGAATATCTCCTTTAATCTGCCATTAAATAAATCAATCATTATAACTACACATCCAAAGTCACATAATCAAAGGTGTTTCATGATCCAGTCAAGGTGGCAAACCACAGTAACCATCACATAGAGTAATTGGGGTTAAATGAGATCTTAAGAGTAGGGTCCTAATTCAGCAGGATTAACGTTTTTATTAAAACAAAAACAAGAGATCGTATCTCCCTCTCCCTATGTGAAGAACAATAAGAAGACAGCTGTGTATAAACTAGGAAAAAAGCCCTCATCAGGAACCGAATGAGCAGTCACCTTGACTTTGAATATTTTTATAGGATGTTTTTACAGTACCTCCAGAACTGTAAGATGAATTTTTATCCCTTAGGCCATACAGCCTATGGTATTTTGTTATGGATGTCCAAGCTAACTCATGCACCATTATTGTGGTATATTAATTAGCCAGGTCTTGAGGACCAAATCAGATGAGAGAATAGAGAAAAAACAATGAATAGACTTAAGACCAGGAAGTTACAGAATAGGAATCTTGCATTTTAGTAGATCAGCTCCTACAAAGATGAAAATGAAGGACACTGGCTAATGGATATAGGATAAGGTCTTTGTCCTGCTTTGCAATAGCTTTCTTTTTACAGGGAAATAAACTCTAGTCGGTTCTATTCCCTCAAATGTAACAAGGATTTTGTAAGTTTGAAAAATGGCAATAGAGATTCAAATGCAGAGGCTTTCCAGAGAGATGGTCTGTTACAACATGGACCTTTTCATTTCATAAAACTCAGAAGTGCTGTAAATTTAATAATATCTTTTGACCTATTAGTCATAGCTCTGACACTGAACACCAAAGTACTCTCAATGGAATTCAGCCAGATATGTGCGCAGCAGAAGGATGACATGATATCTGCAAAGGATAGAAGACAGATATGTGGTTTTGCTCAGTCATCACACCCACATTCCTAACACAAAGAACATAAGACCACAGTGGCATTTTATGTAAATAAGAAATGTTTTTGTTTATTTACTTCTTAGCCTCTCTATTTCCAGCAGTTGGGTGTTTCAAATTCATTTAGCATTTTGATGATATTCACCAGAGTGCCAGTGTTGCTTTCTGGTTATCTCATTCTTGTTTTACTTGGCTCATTGTTATTTGGAGATTTCTAATGAAAGACAGCAGTTCCATTTATTATTCAGGAAAAATACAGGTTTGCTCAAGAAGAAACTAAAATAATTTCCCATTTTCAGTTCTTTAATCTCACTTTCTAATCTGTTACTTAGAGGATATGGCTGAGACCTCATAATTCTTTGATGACACTATATTATTACTTCACTGATATTACCTAAATCACAAGTTGTTTTTCAATCTGGTACTTTGCCATTCATAGGAATGTAATATAATCTCCATAGTATGTCTTCTTTGCATGTGAATTTCTAAGAGCCTCTTTTACAGTAAGATGAATAAAATACTACTTTTATGGTTCCCAGCCAAACAACAGAGCTAAAATTTCACAGAACAGTGCTTGCAAGATTTTCAGAACAGGCTTGGCAACTAAATTGACTGGGGAGTTTGGATATGAACATAAATACCAGGTTGCAAATATTTCCCTTAAACAAAGGAAAATTTGGAGCTGTCAATTCAAGTATCTGTCAACCATAGTGATTTATATATATGAATTAAAATCTGAAAATTTTGTGATTTGTTTTCATGGGACAAAGATAATGGTCTGTTGGCCATAAGAATAATTGGCAATTATTCAAACTTTATTAATAAAGAAAAAATTGATGCATCCCAATGGATTTTTTTGTCTCTGCTCTTGTCGGTCGCAGTGACGACTCTTACACGATCTTCCTCAAGCAGTTTTATTACCCCAGGTTCTTGTACAGTTCCCGTAGATCTTCTCCATCTTCTCCCCCATCACTCCACCAACCCTCTTAGCTCCCGCCCGCTAGGGCATGCGCGCTTTTTAACCTTCTCCTGGGCGGGCAGGTGGTAGCACGAGGCGCTGCGTCACTAATCATCCGTAAGGCGCCTGATAGGGCTCACTGCGCAGGCTCAGGGCACCGCCAGCCTCGTGAGCCTCGTGACTTGGCTGCAAGCCCAGGCGCCATCTTGAGTCCATGCTGGCAACAAGCCTGGGTGCCACCTCGGTCCTGCCGAGTGGGCCCCGACATGCTCTTATGTAATTTTCAATAGGCCTTTTTTATACAATAGCTGCAGTCATCTCTAGCATCTCTTAAAAATGTTTTGTGTCCCAATGTCTACTAAATACAACTAGTATTTAAAACACTTTTGACATATAGCCCCAAACAACTTTCTAACTACCATATTTGGCTAAACTCTCCTTCATCTTCACACTTCAGCAAGCCCAACAGTACTCATGAGTTTAAAAATATATTTGTTCGTGGCTGGGCGTGATGGAGCATGCTTGTAATCCCTGCGCTTGGGAGGCTGAGACAGGAGGATCACGGGGGTTTGAAGCCAGCCTCAGCTACTTAGTGAGGCTCTCAGCAACTTAGTGAGACCCTGTTTCCAAATAAAATATAAAATAGGTCTGGGAGTATAGCTTGGAGGTAGAAAGCCTCTGGGTTCCACCCCTAGTACCACCAAAAATAAATAAATAAATAAATAAATAAATAAATAAATAAATAAATAAAATTATATTCGTTAATACTCTCCTTAAAATATCTACAGTTTTCTTCCTATCAATCACAAACCTACTCCACACATTCAATCCAAAGTGTCCTTTGAAATATGAGGTCTCAAACTGTAAAGCACTGTAAAATCCAAGTTCAGTGAGTTAAAAAAAAAGAAGAAACTGATGATTTTCTTACTCAATTTCATCTGACATTTCAAAAATCATAAATCTGGTGGCTTAAAGAAGAGGCATTTATTTCTCACAGTTCTGGAGGATGAGAAATCCAAGATCAGGATGCCACATGATCAAATTGTGTTGAAGGCCCTCTCTCTGGCTCATAGATGGTTATCTTATTTCCATGTCTTCACACAAGAGAGAAAAGGACAGAGAGAGAGAGAGAGAGAGAGAGAGAGAGAGAGAGAGAGAGAGAGAAGAGAGAGAGGAGAGAGGAGAGGGGAGAGGGGAGAGAGAGGGGAGAGGAGAGAGGGGAGAGGGGAGAGGGGAGAGGAGACAGGAGAGAGGAGAGAGGGGACAGGAGAGAGGAGAGAGAGAAGGGAATTGAAAGGAAGCCCCATTCCTGGCTCCACCTATTTATTATACTGGATCTTCTAAAATTTCAGCTTTGGTCTAAGCACATGTGTTGGTTTACGCACAAGTGTTGGTTTTTGGTAAAAGGCAAGGCTATCCTGTTGGTTACCCTAATTAACAGGGTAGCGAAAGAGGAAGAGAAAGAATGAAGTGTTCTAGTTTATCAACAAGGGTGCCAGTTTCTCTTGTCCACTTCAGCTCCCACTTGCCTCCTCAAATTCTCTCCCTGCTGATTTTCATCAGTGTCAGCCTCAACACAAGATGCAAGGTAACAGCCCCGCATGGATCCCCCTGTTCTGATTGGTCTGATTTAGTTCTATTCGATGGTCCAGTTTCAATCCCTAACCTGAATCTTTTTTATTCTTCCTAATGATGTCTTTGTAGTTTGGTAGGTTCTTCTAATCTCCTGGTGATAGGGGCTCATTTCTTTTTGGGTTCTCTTGTCTTCTTAATCTTCTCACTTGATTACTCTTGGACTTTGCTAAAACTGATTGTTTGTGGACTTTGACTTTCAGAAGGAGCTAAAGTTTCATTGTAAGTTGTACTGTCTTGCCTGGCCATTGTTATCCATGTGCATTATTAACCTTCCCTGTTTTATACCCATGGTTTTTCTTATCTTTTTCTGTTATTAGGTCCTCTGCGCTAGACTACCTGTCTATTTCTAACTTTTAACTTTTCATAAGGGTAGTGTGAGTTCTGCTCAATAACAAATTCTTTATTCTGCACAACTCTTAGTTCTCTACTGTTCTGCATGAAACTTGATTAAGTGAACCTTCGTGTATACGTAGGTAAAATTGCTAGGAATAAGCCAGGGAACAATCTCTCTGTTTCATAATATTTTCAAATATATTCTAAGATAGAAATAATCTCCTCCTCTGAAAACTCATAATTATGCAATGAATTCAATACATAATCTTTATTAAATATTTTTGTATATATGCTTACTCTTCCTTAATATATTTCACTTCACTTATATCCTCTTCATTTTCTCTTTCTGTTATTTGTATTAAAAACTAAGAAAATACCAAGTTGTTATCCAGTGCTTTAAATCTGTTTGGAGTTATTTTTGTAATGGCATTTAACACATTTCTAGTAATTCTTTCACTAACACTGTTGATTAGATAATGTGCTAATTCTGATGTGATTTTTTGACTACAGTAATATAATCCCTGGTCAAAACTTGCTTAAGTAATAAAAATATTGTACATTATTAACAGACCACTGTTCAACAGGCTTTGCGAGCAGTGTGCCATGTGCTAAGCTCCAGTCCTCTGTTATTTTCTTGCCTATACCTACTTTTGTTGGATAGATTTGTCCTTTAAACTAGGAGGAACATGGCTGCTGTTCTCCTATGGGTTTTCCTTTACCCATGAGGAGACCTTCTTGTATAGAATCTAAGGTATACTCTGGCTAATTTGTGCACACCCATGATCTATATCTGGTCCACAGAAAGCAACCTTGCACCTCTTTACTCTGAAGTGTATATTATAAAGCCAGACTCTAGGCTTTATATTCCTTATGCCATGTCAATTACCAGACTTCCATGCCCACAACTGTATATAACATTATGTTGAGTTTGTTACAAGGTTGCTTTGATTGTTTTTATTATATATGAGGTGGGAATGACATTGCCCACCACTCTGGAGGGGCATCATTCATTGGGATTTCTCTCCAAAAACTTATTCTTTTAAATTTTTGCTACTTTCAGCCAGTCATAATCCCAGTAATCCAAGTACTTGGGAGGCTCAAACAGAAAAATCACAGGTTAGAGGTCAGCCTTGACTACTTAATGAGAGTCTCAGAAGCTTAGTGAGACCTGTTTTAAAGTTAAAAATAAATAAAAAGGGCTGGAGATGTAGCTCAGAGTTAGAATGCTCCTGAGTTCAATACCCAATACAAAAAAAAAAAAAAAAAAAAAAAAAAAAACCCTGCTATTTTCTCAAACTCTCTATCTGTAGTTGGCATGGGGCAGTGACCTAAAGGGTTAAAGCATTGGTCACCAAAGCATCACAGAATTGATTTTGCACCCTAACTTCTTTGTAAGTCTAACATAAGCTATCCTAGCAACACATAGCAGATTGTGACTCTTGACTATCTTAGCCCATCCCATGAAATGATCATCAAGCAAGTCACCTTTTAAGATATAATTATACATGCAGGATACATTCAGAATGGCACATAACAAATTTGCCATAAATATAATGGTTTTCTTTAAATATGGTTAAGCCAGATATCGTTGATATTAGCTGAGATATTTGCTAGACATTAGCTGGAATTATGTATGATGTTATTCACTTTCTTGCTTACTTAATACCAGAGTTCTCTTTCATTCAGTCTGCAGGTAATTTTACATAAAAGCAATATGCAAATAGGCAATGCATCCAAGGTTTCTTGTACCAATCTGATGCTCAGATATGTACCTGACTCATGAAATAAAAATAACTATAATTTTAATATCTAATGTTTCAAGTTGTTTTCCATGCATTATTTCTGTTCTCCCAATAATTCTATAAAGTAAGCTTTACCATTCCTATTTTGTAGAAGAGAAAAATTAGTTTCATCTGGTTTAAGAAGCCTTTCTGTGGTTTCTGTAGCTATTAAATAATAGATTCGGGATTTGGTTATCCATTTTCATTTCATAAACAATATTTTTTTATACACGCTGGTTAATCCTTTAAAATTCATGCATAAAAATAATGCAAGTGAGAAAAACCTAACATCATTTTAAAAGTTTCTATAGTTCATATTTACATAGTACATCCATTTTTAATGTTCAATTATACAGTGTTTCACAGCACCTCTGTGATTTAGGCACCCAAGCGAGTTAGCTTTTCCATTTGAGAAAATAGCAACTGAGGCAAATACCAGCTAATTCATTTGCTCATCTGCTCAGCGAAGCCAAACAGAAAAGGGCTGGTAGTCCTCTTAGGGTAGAATTAGATAGAATACTGCAGTGTAATGCAGGCTGTTGGATGAGAGGTATGGTTAAATCTTGACTATGTTATACCTCTTAATCATCTTCTTTGTGTTAAAAGTTCATATCTGTAAATAGATAATATTTCTACTTTTCAGTTGGGAGTCTTAAAAATCTGGTAATATGAATTTTTTTTAATTCACTGAGCACAGATCTTGGCACATTGCAGGAACTCAGGAAAGTTAGGTGTTATGACTACGTATAGCTTTGGTGAAATGAATAGGTCTACTCTAATCTACTTATAAAAATTGTCAAGAAAAAATATCTAAAGCATATATCTAATATATATATATATATATATATTTGTGGTACTGGGGTTCACAGAAACCCTTCTACCTCTGGGCTACACTCCCGGACCTATGTTATTTGGAAACAGAGTCTCTTAAGCCAGCAAGGCTGGCTTCCAACCTGTGTGATCCTCCTGTCTCCGCCTCCCAAGCATGGGGATTAAAAGCATGCACCACTACACCCAGAATCATTTATATATTTCAGCTTTTTGCTCTCCAGTTTGTCGCTTGTGATCTTAGATATAATTTTTTGATGTTACTTGCCAATGTTCAGATTGCCATAGATTTGAATGCTTAAATTTATCTTTCTGACATAATTTTCTCACAATTGATATAATTTGAGTAATTTATCATCAAAAAAGAAGATATGCATTCTACCTGCTGTAATAGTTTTTGGAGGAGTTGGGGGTAGGAATGAGAGAGGTGATCAGCAATAACCTAGAGACTTCTAGCTTCATTTGTCTTCTGTAATGAAATTAATTCATATAAGTATATTTCTTAAAAAAATCTGTAAACCCATTTTTCTTTAAAATTGATAGTACTATTGTGCATCTTTTCCCTGTTGTTACACATGGAGAATATTTTTTGGCAGTAATTATACAATTTGCATTTTTAAAGAGTAAATTGCAATCAAGAAAAATTATCATACAAATTGCTGTGTGTGTAATATGGCATCCACAGACTACAGTGTTTGCCTCTGTGATGTGCTCAGTAGATTTATCTTAGAAAAACTGCTAGGGAGAAAGAGAAAGGAAGAAGTTGACAAAGAGATTAAGAAGATGTAGTTTTCTGCTGAAGATATCTTTTTCATGTGCTTAAAATTTGAGGAAGTAAAGTATTTTTCCACATTACGATGGAGGGTAAATTCTTTCTCATTTTCACTTTTGCATTGCCTCATGCCTCTGCTTTGTTCTCTGTGCTTTTTGATTTCTGCTTGAAAGTATTTGTGGGATTTACTGTTTCTGAGAAATGTGTACTTCATATATTTAATCCTAGAAATCTTTAAATGGCAATTGAAGAAAAAAATGAAGAAAAGTGTTGCTACCTTTGAGACTAAGATGAAGGTAATCAAAGAGGTTAATAGCCCTTACAAGCAGTATAATGAAACAAAACCACCAGAAAAAAAGCAAAATGTAATAGTAACACAAAAATTTCAATAAAGTGAATGGCCAATCATTAGGGATAAAATATCAGTCTTGAATGAGTGTCCTCCTATGGTTGTGTGCATGTACATAATTCTGTCTTTTCTTCATGGAGAAATTGTTACAGATTCACCTAATCTGTGCACACAAAAATTATATCCACAAAGATGTTGTTTTTTGTGATTAAGTTTTTGGCTATTTTAATGACAAATCCTTGAGACATGCACAAAATTAGGGGAGTAGTTATCTTTAGTTACTAAGAAATGTCATAGGCATTAGGCGGCTTTTGACTGATTATTTTTTCTTGAATGAATCAAATTTATCATTTGCGAGGGGAGATTCAAAATGATGACTGCAGGACACAGCACATCTTAGTAGCTGAAACAAATAAAGTTCAAGTACTGAGAAGGCAGCATCTTAATAAACAAAATAAATATAGCTCATGACCCAAAACAGATCCAGGGACCATGGCGGAAGGAATCAAGGATCTCTGAACTGTTATGGTTTGGACTGTGGTGGTTTGAGGGGGAACTGTATCTGGGAACCTCTGTTAGGCTTCCGGAAACTATTCCTGTAACCGTGGGTCCTTGTACTGGATATACACTAGTCTGGACTCTTGCTTAAGATTTAAATGAGCTTATTATTACAAAGATAGAAATACAGGTTATAACTGTTATGGCACCATTAGAAAGGGGGAAAGATAGAGCATACAGTAAAGCACTATGCCACAGAGTGACATAGTGGGATCACCCTGAACCAAGGCACTGAAGATTCCTGAAGACAGAGATCCATTTCTCTGGGGTGGGGGGCAGCTCTGTCTCTGGCACAGATCCCCACACCTTTCTTATACTCCAAAATGTGTTAAGTTGCTTATCTGTAGTCTGGAATTTCCCACATCCTTGATGAAGTTTGCCTCTCTTTAGAAATGTAAAAAGGTACTAGGCTCCTTCTATTCCCTTGCTAATTAACTTTGGCACCTGGAAATCTGCAACCTTTCCTTGAAGCTCCTGACTCATTTATTATTACCAAAGATATATTTTAAAAATTGAAAATCTTTCCCAATACTGGTACATTAATAAATTTTGAAGACTTTTCCCAATACTGGTACACAAACAGCAAGATCCACTACAAAAAAGCAACAGACCTGCTGCAGATGGGCCAGCCGCCAGTGCCATCATGGGCTGCAGACACAAATTGTGAGTGCAGATGCAGGTGCGGAAGCCCCAATAAATTCAGAAAAAATAAATTCAAGAGTTTGAAAGAGGCCATAGAACTTGAACATCTTAAATGGTGAGCTGCACCTGAGCACCTGAGCAGCACCATTTGCTCACCAGAGGCAGCACTCACAGAGGGACAGCAAGTCCTCCAGAGACATGAAGGGGACCAGGTAACCATGTGTACCCAGAGAAGCCGCGGGACCCAGCAGCACAGCTAGGCATCCAGAGTCCCAGACCGGGGTGAAAGGACAAAGTTTGACCACACCAGAGACCACCTTGTAGCCAAGAGATTTATTGGAGAGGCCAGTATGAAAGAGAGTGACAGACAGACAGAGGGGGAGAAAGAAAGAAGAATCCGGGAAGAGAGGGAGCATGTGCTGGGATCAGGGTTATATAGGGGCTTGGGGTTACAGATTGGGGGCTAATAGGCTAGGAGAAATGCCCTTTGAACTAATTGGCTAGAGTCCCATGGGAGGGGGTCGTGTGGCCAGGTAATTGGCTCGAGGTCAGCGGGGAATGTCCCTTTCACTGATTGGCCAAGGGCACCAGGAGGGGGCAGGCCTCCCAGGTAAGTGACCAGGTGAGGTCAGAGAGGGATGGTAGCTTAACTGGTCAGACCAGGGCCTTTCAGGAGACTTAGCTTATGGGGGGGGATTTGAAATAAGAACCTAATTCATCTAACACAGGGCAGCCAGGTAACAGTGTGCATCCAGATGAGCCACAGGACCTGGCGTGCACACGTGCCACAGGACACAGTGGTAACCATATGCACCCAGTGTGCACCTTGGAACCTGGTGGGTTAGTCCAATTAGAACCTCCAGGGACAAAAGAAAGGTGCTCAAGGTACAATACTTGCGCAGGGCCACAGGGGGTCACTCCAAGACTACATTGAACACCCCCACCCCTACAGGTAGCTAAGTGTAGGCCTGAGCCCCTGTTGGAGAGTACAGAGGTTCAGACTATAGGCTGGAAATACACAGAATCCAGGACTTGCACAGAACTCATTAACAGTGACTCCCGACACCTTGGCATCTGAACACAAAGCACAAAGCTGTCAGAGATGAGAGAGGGACCTAAACACTCAGAGAGTGGGTTCAGAACCTGAGAATAGGGTACAGAGCAGATAAGAGACATCGGAATATACTCCAGAAGCTACCACAGCGATCAGACATTCAGATATTATATAGGCCTGCCACATATTCATAAATTAGTAGGACTGCTTTTTGTTTTATTTTGTTGTATTTTTTAGTTTTTTGTTTATTTCCCTTTTATTTGGGTTTTTGTTTGGTTATTTGTTTTACTTTGTTGTCTCATATGGTCATTAATTAGTCCTTTTTATTTTATTTTTGTCCTATTTTTTTCTCTTTCTTACTCTTTGTTTTTCTCTTTTTGTTGTTTTTTGTCTTTGTTCTTGTTTTTGTCTTTGATTATATAATAGTTAGCTTTTGTATCTTGCTTTGTTACTTTATTCATGTTTATTTGTTCCCTCCCCTCATTTCTTTTACAAATGTCTTCAATCTATCCTATCAACTCTCTTCTCTCAAATATTTTCTTTGCCTTAGTGTATCTCCTTGTTTAATACTCAAGGTATTTTATACCTCCATATTTAAATACTCTACTAACTAAAGAATGGGAGAAGATATTTACCAGCCACCACTCTGATAGAGGGCTAATATCCAGATTATACAAAGAGCTCAAATGATTCTACACTAGCAAAACAAACAACCCATAAAGAAATGGGCAACTGAACTGAATAGACACTTCACAGAAGAAGAGACACAAATGGCCAGTAGATACATGAAAAGATCTTCAACATCATTAGCCATCAGGGAGATGCAAATTAAAACTATGCTGTGATTCCATCTAACCCCAATCAGAGTGGCAAGCATAAAGACATCAATTAACAACAAATTCTGGTGAGGATGTGGGGAAAGAGAAACTCTTTTACACTGTTGATGGCAGGGCAAGCTAATTCAGCCTCTATGGAGATCAGTGTGGAGATTCCTTAGAAAACTGGGAATAGATCCACCATATGATCCTGCTTTACCACTCCTTGGTATTTTTCCAAAGGTGTTAAAAGCAGAGAACTACAGTAACGTATGCATATCTATGTTTATAGCAGCACAATTTGTAATAGCCAAAATAAGGAACCAACCTAGGTCTCCATCAACAGATGAATGGTTTGCAAAATTATGAGAAATACACACAATAGAATTTTATTCGCTATAAAGAAGAACAAAATCATCCCATTCTCAAGAAGATGAAAAGATCCAGAGAACATTATGTTAACTGAGATCAGTCAAGCACAGAAAGAAAAGCGACATATGTTTTCTCTAATATGCCCAAACTAGCAAGCATTGGGGATACCAGAGGGACTCCAGATAATGGAGGGGAAATCTCAGCAAAGCTAGAATAGAAGGATAGGATAAGAAGAAGGCTGAAGTTGATTAATGGAGGACCTAAACCTGAATATGTGTAAAAGTATGAATAGAGCATGGTTAACTTGGACACTCATTGTTGGGAGTGAGGGGAACAAGGGTAGGGGAGAAGGCACCAAGCACAGTCTAAATGCATACTATTTTCAATATATTCCACATATAAATAAAACTAAAAAATAAATATTTGTCATTTGCTATATTTTATTTTGAAATATTTTATATTTAACTCAAATTTTTATACGTAATTTTGAAAAAATATTTTTGTTGATGGTCTAAAATTTATGATACAAGAAATGATGAATATAAAAGGTACACAGTACATATGGGAGGAATTTTCCAAATGGTTCTTTACCTTTCCAAAAATTAATTTAGGAAGTGCCAGTCTATAAACAGGGTTTACCATAGGCATTTAATGATCTAATTTGTACTCTACTTTGGAAAGCAAAGTACTGAGTAAAGCATTTGTCATGAAAATTTTGCTCATTAAAATGAAATGTGGGTATTGCTTCCTAGAGAAGTGGAGAGAAGAATCTGTAAAGGAGTGAGTTGATAAAGAACATGAGTCTCATGAAGCCTGAATACTATGTTTTCCTTATACTTTTTTTTTTAAAAATGGTAAGGATTTTTCTTTGATGATTCTTCCCTATCTCCAAATCCTATTTTTCTCTAGGACCTAAATGTGAAAAAACAGAGTTAAAATAAAAAACAAGAAAGAAACACATATTGAAAAAGAATCTCAAGTGAATTCTAACAGCTTGATACATATTTTAATTCCCGGAAAAAGAAAACTGCCTGTAGGGGTGTAAGTGTGAAACACTCACCATTTCATTGTGGCAATGATTTTTGCATGTATATCTGAGTTTCCCAGAATTGAATGGAATGTAATACCTACAAGGTTAATTAGATGTGCTGAAAATTTAAACGTTCAGCACTCTCAGGATGCCTAGTTAATTCAGGTCTCACCCAGGCATCTGTGCTATTTTTTTTAAACTACATTGTTTTCTAAGATATGGAGTTCATTTATAGTTAACATTCTCTGAACTTTCTCAGCAAAATAAACAGGTATTTGAAATGCATGGTCAGCTAACATCTAACAAAATCTTAAGCCTCAGCTTTTGAAAAGAACAATGTGCATTAATGAAAACTTTTTTTTTTTTTGTACAGAGCTAATGCAATTACTTGTCAAAAAAGACAAAGAAGAGAATTACTCTTGGTATTCTGATCAAAACTGCGTTGATCTATCAGGAAAATTGAAACTACTATAAATAATGAATAGATTTTGACTTATCTTAGTAGGGGGATAAAATCACAGAGAAGATACATGGATCATAAAGCAAAATCAATAAGAATATTCAATTAAAAAGCATTTTATATTTGTGTCAATTGAAATAAAATCAAAATAATTCCTAAAAAGATAAAATATTTTTACTAACAAAATTTCATTTTTTCTAATATTTATGTTATTAGTAAACCTTTTGCTTGTTCAGTTTTAAGAATTATATACTCTTTGAGTACAAATATAGGTTTCACTTAATTTTACCAGTTTATCATTGTTTACCTGTCTACCTTTATCTGGTACTGGAGCTTAGTACAATGTCTACTCTAGAACTACAGTATCTTCTGTTCCCTTACTAATCATACAAAAGAGAATAATGAGGGATCAGCAAGAGCTGCTTGCAAACTGGAACTTGAACTTAAAGCAGATGCCTAATAATCATTCAATTATTTGGAGAAAGTACTACAGTTAGTCCATGATGAGACGCTGTGTGACACCTCCAGGAACTATTGTTCCAGAACATTAGTTTCTAGGTCATTTGTGCATGCACAGTTTCCTAAAAAGACTGATATGCATTATTTTAAGCAAGGAACACAGATTCGTATTGTCATTACAAAGGAATAAAGCCCAAGTGATATCTTTCCTTATACTCAAAGAATAAAAGCTTTTGGAAGCTGGGGATGGTGGCACACACCTGTAATCCAAGTACATGGGAAGCTGAGAAAGGAGAATTCGAGGTTCAAGGACAACCTCAGAAATTTAGGGAGACTCCCAGAAACCATTTTCAAAACAACAACAACAACAAAATAAAATGGCTGGGAGTATAGCTGGAAGGTAGAATACCCCTGAATTCAAGTGCTAGTACCCCACCCCCCAAAAAAAAAAGTCCTTGGGGACCATCACAATCATTCAACTGAGAAAGAGAAGGGACATGAAAACAACTTCACAGTTGTATTGAATCATTGCTATTTCTTAAGTTACAAATAACTTGATGCTTAATTTCAAAAGAGACTATAAAGAACTTTTATGTGACAAAACATGAACTTGTTTATAAGGGTCGATTGTATTGTGTTTTATATGTCTATCACCCCATCAATACAATATGTTAGAAGAATCTCAGATGGATTCTGAACCACACTCCAAGTTTCTCTATATGATTTTAGATGCTCAATGCCATCTCTTTGAACTAGTTCATCATCTATAGAGCAAATGTAGTCATACAAGCATGTTCCTAGTTCTTGGAGGAACCCAAAACTAATCTGCACATCAGATAAAACAACACAGAGTAAGAATTTTCTATTTTTATAAAGGTATTTGAATTGTTATTCCAATGGTTAGAACCAAATATCTCTGAGGCCAATCACTTGGATTCATTTTTCTAGAGAAATTGCTTATTCCTGAACACCTCAGTGAATTATTCTGTATCCCTACCCTTTCAGTGTCATTGGACACAATGAAATAAGGTATGTAAATTCTGAGGACTACATGCAAATGTTTTTTCCACTTAGAACAACGCAGAGTTTGAGACTCACTGGTAGCTATTCAGTAGCATTAGAGCTTTCTGTAAAATTCAATACCTTTTGGAATGCATTAGTATAATAGAATCCTAGAATCTAAAATGATCTTAATTCATTAATCATCTAATTAAATTAGAATAATGTTAGGCCATTTAAATAAAACAATATAATACACACATGCACAAAAATATGCAGATAAAAGATATGGTTTATAGTCTTTATTGCCAGATCTTTTCATTAGCCCATATTTAGCATTTATGGCTTTTCTTCTCAATTAATCAATACTTTTAATTATTAATACTTTTATTGGTATAGTGTAATTCTATGTCTTGGTAAAGTAAAAAAATAAAAGATAGTATCCTTTTTAATATCATTTGTTTTCATCCAGGATCTATCTTAACCTGCTGTTGTTCTTTTTTAGAGCAGGGTGAACCAAAGTTTTATTTTTATTAATTTTAGACCTTTTTTTACCTTACTTGTATAAAGTTGTGTTACATTTATATCCTTTGCTGTTTTCACTATACAGCAGTGATCTTACCTCACCCAGATGTTCAGAGTCAATAAAAACAGACAAAACTGTTGGACACTTTTTGTCCTTCTCACCTTTTGTCATGAACAGCCTCAAATGAAAAGTAGTAATTGTGCTTCCATTTTAAGAGAACTGATCTCTGCTATGCTCACTGAAGAATAGTATTCTCTATCTCATATAATACTATTTTGGACTCTACAATTCCAGAGTGATAGAGAAATAAAGCAGATACTTTGTGAGATTATTATATATAATAGAATATAATCAGAAGAATTGGCATTTTTCACTTCTATCCCTTAGTTCTTGTGCCTGTAAATACTGATTATGAATAAATTAGTGCTGTAAATCAGTTATACTTCAGAGCATATCGCCTTGATCACAAGGAGGTATCTAACAATCATGCCCTAACAAAGACATTCAGACATTCTGTTATTCAGTTAGCTGCTTCTAAGCCATAAGTAAAAAAAAAAAGACTCATAATACCAGTGTTTAATGCCTTTATGTATTTATCATTTTATTTTTGTATTGCCTTTATGTATTTATCATTTTATTTTTTTTTCATGTATCCTTATTGATATAGAGATTTCCTATGTCAACAACAACATTGTGTAGGATGATAACATTGTTTTTAAAACATGCAGCTTACCTATCCAGTAGAATTAGCAAACCGAAATTCAGAAAGAAAATCCATAGTATGACTCTTCCACTAAGGATAAACTATTATGGCCACCATGGTAGAAAAAAGTAAAAATGACACTGGGATGATTATCTGATCCCCAGGATATATGTGGACAATTTGGGTAAAAGCTTTTTCATTGTTCCCAAAAAGAAGATCAATCAGTAGGATCATTGGACAAATGAGTCTTCACAATGGGTGATTATAGTGTCTGGGTACACATAATATATACTTTTTTTTTTTTTGTACTGGGGATTGAACCCAGAGGCATTCTACCTCTGAACCACACCCCCAGCCTTATTTTTTATTCTTTATTTTGAAACAGGATCTAAATTGCAGGGAGCCTCACTAAGTAGATGAGGCTGGCTGCGATCTGTGATCCTCCTGTCTCAGCCTCCCAAGTACTGGGATTACAAGCATGCACTACCATGCCCAGAAGTAGATTGTACATTTTTTAAAAATCATGCCTAATTTGCCTATTAGTCTATTAATCTATTTCCAGAGTATCTGAAAAGGATACTAGCTGATAATTTTTCCCCAAAGCTCATGCTCTCGACTATTTAAATGGATTTTCTGAAAGCCACTCATCATACATAAATATATATTAGTTATTACATATATTTATTCATTTTTATTGATGCATCATAATTATACATAATTGTGAGGCTGATCGTGATATATCATATATCTACACAACATAATTTGGCCTGTATTTTCCATGTACTTAACCTTTCCCTCCATTTTTCCTATTTGGATTCTTTCTCTACTCTATTAGTCTCTCTTATTTTCATGAGTTGAGTTTCATGAGGTCCCTTTTCTTCATGTTTTTTACTCCCTGGCTCCCATGTATGAGAGAAGACATCCGACCCTTGACTTTCTTGAGTCTGGCTTGCTTATCTCACTTAGCATTGTAATCTCTAGCTACATCTGTTTTCTTGCAATGACATAATTTTCTTTCTCTTTATGGCTGAGTAAAACTTATTTGGGGATATATACTACATTTGAATGCATTTTTTGATGGACACCTAAGCTGGTTTCATAACTTGGTTTTGTGCTGCTATAAATATGGATATGGATATATTGCTGTACTATGCTGACTTTAGTTCTTTTGGATAAATACCAAGGAATGGGTATAGTTGGTTCATGTGGTGGTTCCATTTATTGTCTTTTGAGGAACTTTTATACCTATTTCCACATTAAGTATAAAAATTTATAACCCTGCCAACAGTATATGGCTAACAGTTTACCCACATATATTTTCCAGTATTTATTATTATTTGTATTCCTACTGGAGTGAGGTAAAACTTCAGTGTAGTTTTGATTTGAGTTTCCTTAATTTATAAATGTTGAACATTTTTTCCTATTTTTGCCACTTTATTTCTTATTTGAGACGTCTTCTTAGTTAATTTGCTCATTTATGCATTGGGTTATTTGTGGGTTTGGTGTTCATTTTTAAGTTATTTATATGGTACAGATATTAGTCTTCTGTCAGAAGAGTAGCTAATTATATCATTTTGAAGATATTCAACTGAGGTAGAAAATGGCTCAATACATCGGAAAGAGAGGCTACTTTTGCCACTAAAAAATTCTAAAAGTAGATTGTACTTTGATATTCACAGGTCTCTGACATACTATATAAGCAAATTGTTTAAAGATCAAGATGCATGTTTTTCCTAATGAGTATCCAAAATCACTTATGAGGGGTTGTTAATTTAATTAACATCCTAATTTGGCAAGCTACATAGGCAAACACTATTTCTACATTTTGGCAATCTTAGTCCAATCGTTTAACAAAATAAGGGATCTTTCAGAAAAGTCACAGAGATTTTCTAGTTGTTTATTTACATCTATATCAATATTAATACAGAGATATAAATATGTAGTATATTCATAGTGTATATAAAATGTATGTGTGTGTGTGTGTGTATGTGTGTGTGTGTGTGTCTGTGTGTTTGATGTTTATTGTTTCTGTTCTACCAAGGATTGAATCAAGGGGTGCTCTACCTCTGAGATATACCCCCAGCCTATTTTATTTTTTACTTTGAAACAGAATCTCATTTAGTTACGACACTGCCCTTGAACCTACAATCCTCCTCTCTCACTCTCTCAAGGACTGGTATTATATGCATGCACCACTGGACCCAACTTCTTTGTCTATATTTAAACAAGAATAACAACACAGGCAAACATATTTGAATATTTTAATCTTTTTTATTTAATACTTCAATTGGAGTAAATAATCTTGTCCTATAGGCTTTGATCCTCTTTATTTACAACAATAAATTGGCCTGGCATGGTGGCACATGCCTATAATCCTGCAGAACTGAAAGGTTGAAGCAGGAGAACTATACTTTTGAGATCAGTCCCCATAATTTAGGGATAACTTGTCTCAAAATAAAATAAAAATAAATATTAAGGCTGTGGTAGAGTTCCCCTATATAGTTCAACCACCAATAATACACAAAAAGAAAAAAAATATTAGTTTGTTAAGGTTGTGCTTGATATATAATACTTGTCTGGCCATCTTGGATTTTATTTGTCATGTCCATTGATTACCTAAAACTTGTCTACCAGAAGTTTTACTTCTAAGAGACCACTTTAGTAATATAATTGGCTCATTATTTGATACACATGTCCTAAGATGCCAGACACCTCTCCGTTAACCAACTTGTTTTTTTTTTTTTTGTTATACTTGTGTTGGAACCGAGGGGCATTATAATTCAGAGCTACACCCCAGCCCTATTTTTTATTCTTTATTTTGAAACAGGGTAACACTAAGTTGCAAAGAGCCCCACTAAGTAGCTGAAGCTAGCCATGAACCTTCTATCCTTCTGTCTCAATCTCCCAAGTACTTGGATTACAAGGGTGTACCACCTAGCTTGGGTCAATCAATTCTTACTATTAAAATATGCCTTTAGTTGCAGACAGTTCCAAGTAACAAATCCCAAATTCTCCTTATTCTTTCCAAATATTTTTTGGCTTGTAACCACTGCATGTGCCAATTTCTGTTTTAGGATTCTTGAAAACATGAAACAGAATAGAGATTTATGCAAAACAATATTGGTAATTCAGAGAATATCCAGTAAGGCTACAGAATTAGGCATGAGAAATAAGTAAGAATAAAGAAGTAGGTGTAATATCCAGGATCATAGTAAACCCATGCCACAAGACAGTGTAGTGTCAATTAATTCTAATTGTAGGCCTTTCCTGCTTAAGCTACCTTCAATACCCAATGGTCTTTGTCTTTAGACATAGCTCTTGTATGTGATTGCTACTGCTGGAGTATATGCTCCATCTCCACTTCTTAGCAAACAGCCAATCAGAACCCTGCAGTGGGAGCATCTGCTTGGGAAGAGGTACTGGTAACATAGGCTCTGGACCTTTCCAGCTATCCAGGAGTAAGTGCTTTGTGCTTTCCCTATGTATATGGGAATATTTAAATAGGTTATCTAGACAAATGTCTATTCCTGTCTCTTTTATTTTGGCATTACTCTAGATATTTTCATTGAAATCCTCTTTTTGAATTAGGAGTAGTTATATGAAATCATCCCTTTTAAGGAGAAACATGTTGAATTACATTGAAGAATTTCTGGGTGGGGATGTTTTGCTTTTCCTGATATGAAAGATAGTTTCAATTGATTTTATTTCTACTACTTCTTGCACAGTTATGAACAAGGCATGAGGTCTAGAGTTGTAGCAATCATCTTTTGACTTTGACAGGAATTAGAAAATTATAGAGATGCATTGATAAAACTGAGCCACTGAATTAATGCCAGTGAAAACAAGATCCAGACTTGTACTGTAAGAAAATTAAGGCCGTGTTTGTTTAGGCCTTTGAACTCCAGTTTTCTATCACTTAACGCTCAACACATTCTAACTAGCATAGGAGAGAATTCTCTAGATCTTGGGAAGCCAATAATTTTAAAAGAGAAATAAAATAAATAAAAATCACTTCTATTTTAAACACTACATAAAAGTAAACAGACACTAATCTCCCTACATTCACATCTGAAATAGTTATTAAGAATATTTAGAAATTTGGCCACATGGTGTGTGAGTTGATGACAACTTCTTCCATATACCCTTGAAAGTCTGATCCATGACGCACATATTCTTCCTATCAGACTTGTGTAGGGTACCATATGGCTAACAGTTTGTGTTTCTTAAATTTACTACCCATTTCAAGATGAAACAAAACCACTGCTTCATGTTTTTCCTTAGAAAATAAACAGATAATATGAAATGTAACTAACAGATGTTTTCATTTTTTAAGAAAATATGATCTGGTTAACAAAAGTAAGGCAATAGTAACCTGTTTTATAACCTTGCTAATTCTCAACTTAGATCATCATAGATTCAAATCCTCTAGTCAATATTGACAATTATATGTAAAAATTATAAAATGCAAGTGCAATAGAACATGTTCTTGCTTCCTACATGTGGCTTTCTTGACATTAATATACAATCAAAAGAAGAGATTGATGTTTTATAAGGGGCAAGACTGACTGAATAATATATAAAAATGCTTTCAATTGCTGGGTTGAAACTTGCAAGTGCCAACTTTATTATAAAAAAGAGAATATAAATGATTGGTGAATATCTAGCCATCACTGCCACAGGATTCTTGATTTTATTCACTGCTCTTATTTCCAGTAGTTTTCTTACCACATATATTTGGCTTAATTAGCAGTTAATTCATATAATTCAAGAAAAAAGTATTTTTACAGGCCATTATGTGTTAATTTTACTAAATTAGAATGTTTAGTTATATTAGTTATCCCCCTTCTTTTTTGTTGATACTAGATATTAAACACAGAGACATTCTACTGCTGTGCTCTACCCCAAGTTCACTTTTTAATTTCTTTTTCAGTTTGAAACACAATCCTAATAAGTTTTTGAGAGTCTCACTCTGTTGATAAGGTTGACCTCCAACCTGTGATCCTTTTGTTTCATCCTCCCAAGTACTAGGATTATAGGTTATGCTACTAAACTCAGCCCATTTTATTTTCTAAGCTATGTCAAATTTAATTGAGTCCACTGATATTTTAATTATCTTTCATATACCAAGCATTGTAATGATTTTATGCAAAACCAAGTATATGTGGTAGTCTTGTAGGTGATTCTACTAGACCAGTTATGTGGGTTAACATCTTAAATCTCTTTCCATACCACTGAAATGAGAGCAAATAAGAATAAAATCTATAAGTATACTGGGATGTAACAAACTGAATGTGGGAAATAATAAGTGAGAGATGAGAGAGGACAACAACGGAAGATGCACCTGAAAAGGCCAAAGCATAGGTGTCTGCGCAGAGCTCGATCAATATAGCAGAAAGCTTAGAGTTGAACGTCCTTTAGCAAGTGAAGAAGATATATCAGGCAATTAACAGCGAGAGATGTAAAGCCTTTCCCAAGGTACTCCTCACCGTGTTCCCCCTCTCCTGCCAGTTACCTAGCTACCTACCCCTGGGGAGACAGTCATCAACAAAAAAATTAACACCACGGCTTTCAAGTTCAGGTGAAGATGGCCAGGTTCTATGCAGTAAACTATGATTTAGTGAAGATCTGCAAGCCACCGAAAGGAACAGTTAATATACTTTCTTTCTAACAGCTTCCTCCAATTCCTGTAGGCAGTACAGATATTCTCCAATAATTCTTGTGTATGGGGAGAGGAGTTTCCCAGTGAAGATACAGGATATGCCTATACTGAAGTTCTACAGTTAGCATTGCAAGTCCTGTACATGGGCAAATAATTTCTGTCCATGACTAAGACTCGTAAGATATGAGAAAGAAACAACAGCACAACCAACATGAAAATGGTGCCTCAAGGGAAAGAGAATCCAGGAAGGAGAAGAAAAATCAATGAAATTATAATTGAGTTATATAAGAAGCTATGCTGGTTTAGTTAGTATTACTTTAATAAGAAATAATCAATGACTATTCTTACATTTCATTTGTCAACTGGTACCTCTTAGAGTAGTTAGGAAGATGGCATTAATGCATGTACATAGCATACTTAGAACAATAACAAGCATATAATAAATGTCATGCAAATATTAACTGTATATTTAAAGAACATTGTGAGTTATATATTTATAATAACTTCATAAATTTTTAAGACTGAGGTTTATATTCTAAATAAATTATTACTATATGAAAATGGAATTAATTCAATTTATAATGGATCAAAATATTAAAATGGAAAAAATCTATCAAAGTAAATCCAGTACTTGTGTATTATAAAACATTGCTTTAATGAATGACAGATTTAAGTAAAAAAAAGGTACCATACATTCATGAAATGAATATCTAATAGTGAATATCTAATATTGAACATCTAGTCAAGACTCCCCAAATTGATTAACAAATTCAACATGATTCTATCAAATTCTTTTTTTATGAAAATTGACAGAATGATTCTTAAAATCATATAGAAATGAAACAGGATAGTGAACATATTTTTGAAAAAGAACAAAATTGAGGAATTAAAAAATTCTGATTTCAGATTATAACTACAAAGATGATAATCAAGACAGTGTGGCATTGACATAGGGTAGGCAGAGGGATAATATTGACAATATATAAAGAAAACTGATGCATTTATGGTCAGTTGCTTTTGAAAGGGGCACTAAGACAATTCAATGATGGAAAGAATAGTCTTTTCAATAAACGGTGCCAGAAGAATGAAATATAGACATGCAAGAGATAAAGAGAACCCATACGTAAATCATATACTGAAACTAACTCAATGTGGTAAATGCTTGAACAGAACTAAAACTGTAAAACTCTTTTAAGAAAGGAGTAAATCCTTGTGCCTTTGATTTTGGTAATACTTCTATGATAATAAAATTGTAAACAACAAAGCAATTCAGATAAATTAGAGTATACAAGCCAGGCGTGGTGGCTCACCCTTGTAATCCTAGCATTCGGGAGGTTGAGACCAGAGGATCCCAGTTTGCAGACAGCCTCAGCTTCTTAGTGAGGCCCTTTGCAACTTAGTGAGACCATGTTTCAAAATAAAGAATAAAAAATTAGGGCAAGGGGTGTAGCTCAGAGGTCAAATGCTTCTGGGTTCCATCCCCAGACCCGAAAAAAAAAAAAAAATTAGAGTACATAATTTTTAAGTTGTTGTGCTTCAAAGATAACATTAAGAGAATAAAGAAACAACCTACAAAATTACAGAAAATATTTGCAAATCATGTATCTTATCAGCAACCCAGTTCAGAATATATAAAGAATCTGGCTCAAGAATGAGAAAACAAAAGCATTAAAAATAGATTAAGTATTGAATATATACATCTCCAGAGAAGATATTTGAATGGCCAATAAGCACATGAAAAGATGCATAAGGGCATTAGCCATTAGAAAAATGTGAATTAAAACCATAATGATATATTTTGCTGCACCAACTATTATGAATAGACTACAAATACTGTTGAAGATGTATAATAACTAAAAATATACATTATTGTTCTTGGATTGTACCATGTTTCATCAACTTTTAAAAATAGTTTAAGCTGGGCATGGTGGTACATGCTTGTAATCCCGGCATTTATGAAGATGAGACAGGAGGATCGTAGTTTGTGGCCAACCTCAGCTACTTAGTGAGCCCCTTTGCAAGTCAGTGAGACCCTATTTCAAAATAAAGAATAAAAGGCCAGGTATGCTGGTATACACTTGTAATCCGAGCATTTGGGAGGCAGGACTGGAGGATCAGGGTTCATGGACAGCCTCAACTACTTAGTGAGGGCCTTTGCAACTCAGTGAGACCTTATTAAAAAAAAAAAAAGACTAAAAAGTAGGACCAGGGATGTAGATTGAGATTGTATAATGCCCCTGGTTTCCACTCCCAGTACTGCAAAAAAGAAAGAAAGAAAGAAAGAAAGAAAGAAAGAAAGAAAGAAAGAAAGAAAGAAAAGATAGGTCTGGGGTTATAGTTCAGAGGTAGATGCCCCTGTGTTCAATCCCCAGTATTGCAAAAGAAATAGTTTAGTCATTAATCAACTATTCATCATTAATTAATAATATGCACCAATAAAAAATTTTAAAAATTAATAAAATTAACGTAAAAAATAAAATTAACAACAGTGATATTATAACTTAATGTCAAACAGAAAATTAAAAAAACATATTTTGGGAGATAAAAATCAAGAGTGCAAGAAGTTATAGGTGATGGTGAGTTCAACTGAAAGTATCTTAAAAATTGTAGTAGATTTGAACATCCCATTATGTAGGTCCAATTATTTTATTTTTTATTTATTTATTGTTTTTAGTGGGTCTGGGGATGGAACCTAGGAACATTCAACCTCTGAGCTATATCCCCTGAGTATTTTTTATTCTTTATTTTGAAACAGGGTCTCACTAAATTGCAGAGTAGCTGGGGCTGTCTGTGAACTGCAATCTTCTGATCTCAGCCTCCTGAATGCTGTGATTACAAGTGCGCACCACCATGCCTGTCTTTGTTATTTTATATATATTTTTCATAATATATACATATATATGTATATACATATATGTCTATATTATGAACAGATACGAGATTAAGGATAAAATGTTTATTTTATCTTTTTTTCTTCTTTTGGTGATACTAGGGTTCCTGGAAGTCCTTCTACCTCTGGGCTACACTCCCAGACCTATTTTATATTTTTTATTTTGGAAATAGAGTCTCTTAAGCCAGCAAGGCTGGCTTTGAACCAGTACAATCCTCCTGTCTCTGCCTCTCAAGCGCAGGGATTACACGCGTGCACGACCACACCCGGCTATTTTATCTTTTATGCAATTTCTTTTTTTTTCCTTTTTTTATTGTTGCACTGTAGTCTCACATCATAATGTGGATCATGCTGACAATGGCATACATTCATACAGTACTTGGTGCGCTTCTCCCCCTTTCCCTCTCTCCCAATTCTGAGTGTCCAGGTTAAAAATGTTATATGTACATGTATACACATATTCAAATGTAGCTTTTCCATTAATTAACCTCAGGCTTCTTCCTCCCCTATCTTTCCTTTCTGGCTTTGCTGAGGTTTCCCCTCCATTATTTGGAGTCCTTCTGGTATACCTAATATTGCCTAGCTTGAGCATCTTAGAGAAAACATGTTTCTTCTTTTTCTGTGCTTGGCTAATCTCACTTAACTTAATGTTCTCCAGGTCTTCACATCTTCTTGCGAATGATGTGATTTTGTTCTTATTACTGAGTATAATCCTATTGTGTGTATTTCCTATAATTTTGTAATCCGTTTAATCTTTTTTTTTGTGGTACTGGGGTTCCTGGAAGCCCTCCTACCTCCAGGCTACACTCCCAGACCTATTTTATATTTTTATTTAGAAACAGGGTCTCCTAAGCCAGCGCGGGCGGCTGGCTTCGAACCTGCGCGATCCTCCTGTCTCCACCTCCCAAGCGCGGGGATTACAAGCGTGCGCCACCACGCCCGGCCTCCGTTTAATCTTTCATGCAAATTCTATACTTGTCACACAAGCTGATTAGCAACAAGATAGAAACTAATCATTTTCTTCAATAATATGTTATTAAAATATAGTTGAGAAGCTTCATATGCCATCTTAAAATGAAAACAAACACATGAAATATTATATACATTTTGTATTCATTCTCATCAATTTTGTGATATTATGGATTTAGTATAAATAGGATCTGTAATGTATAGTTTCATATGTATTTTTTATGATTTCATTAGTTTTGTTCTGAATTATGACTTTATTCATTATATTCCTATCATTTCAATAAACACTAGAAATTACTTCACTGGAAGTCCATAAGGTCATTCATTTGCATGTGCCTTCTTCAAACAATTATATGTAGATTCATTATTCTACCATTTCATTATTAAACATACCTTCCTTCATGATTTCTCAAGTTCATATGTCTACAACATCTATTTAATAAATTCAAATTTAGAAAAGTATTTATGTTTGACCGGTTATAAATCTAGCACTTTATTGTTTCTTTAAATTTGTTAGACAAACCTAAGAAAAATAACTTCAGGTTACTAACTAGGCAAATGTGGCAAAATTAAGTTTTAAATAAAATAATGTTAATGTCACATGTGACATTTCTCCCTCCTCTTCTTCCTCCCCTTTCCCAATGTCCTTCATCTACTTTGTACTTACACCAGTTACACTGGAGCCAGAGTCTATGTGTAAAATTACTTCTTTTTATACCGCACTCTCTTATTGGTGCCTTAGCATTTTCTCCAAGGAGTATATTGGGATGCTTTTCATGGAACACAGTCTTACCAAGATGCTCACACCTTTGTGAATTTGTCTGCATGGTGTGTTACCCCTCTCTGGAGGACATTCCCAAATGTGATACATATAGTGTCACCAGAGAACTTTCTTTTAAGACTATGTGATATTTACTCTTTACATTCAATAATTTATTCTACCTTTGATGAAAAACTACAGTCTAAAAGAGAAA
This sequence comes from Muscardinus avellanarius, assembly GCF_963383645.1. Classification (NCBI taxonomy): domain Eukaryota; kingdom Metazoa; phylum Chordata; class Mammalia; order Rodentia; family Gliridae; genus Muscardinus; species Muscardinus avellanarius. The sequence goes on along the minus strand of NC_137798.1, from coordinate 90,736,776 downwards.
AGATATACTCTTGAAATATACTAAGGATAATATTCTTTTACCTCGTACACACTGTTTGCACACATATGGACTTGTAATATGTCAGCCACTGTTCTAATGGTTGCCATTACACAACTAGTACTTTAAATCTGTCAGGTGGATATTAATATTAACATAACTATTTGACACACAAAGAGACTAAAGGCATAGGAGACCAATTACATTGCTAGTCAGCGACAGACTCGTGATGGAACATGGTGCCCATGTACGCTGCTGGGGGACCTTGGTGTAGTCTGTGTGGAGGGGCTGTGTTGTACAGTCTGCTACTTGGGACATAACTTAGTGGCCAGAGGAAGTGAGCAAAGACTGAAGACATCCTCTCATGTTTTTATTCTAGGCATGCACACATCTTGGAGGAGGTTTTCAAAGAAGTACATCCTTATCTCAGGGTCTGAGTAATATACTTGAACTTTTCGAGCCTCTTTCCTGAACTTAGTGGTCATTATATTAGCAAGTAGCAAAGTGCTATGGAAGACTTTTCTCTTGAACAGTTCAATCATTAGCCTTAGATAGTTGGAGAATAAGTTTGATTATAGATTGATTGTCTGTAAAGCAGAAAGGGAGGGAAATAAACAGGAGGGAGAAAGAGAAAAATTACCAACTAGCAAAATGGTGTTTCCTACCAAATCCCAGGTTGAAGATAGTGATTCTTTTCCATTTCCTTTTAGAAGTTTTAGGAATAACTTTTACAATGTTAGTTCTTTTAAATATACAACTCATCAGCCGGGCGTGGTGGTGCACTCTTGTAATCCCCACACTTGGGAGGCGGAGACAGGAGGATCTCGCACGTTCGAAGCCAGCCGCACGCGCTGGCTTAGGAGACCCTGTTTCTAAATAAAAATATAAAATAAGTCTGGAAGTGTAGCCCGGAGGTAGAAGGGCTTCCAGGAACCCCAGTACCACCAAAAATAAAATATTTAAAAAATATATACAACTCATCATATAGGTTCGTTCTCTCTCTCTCTCTCTCTCTCTCTCTCTCTCTCTCTCTCTCTCTCTCTCTCTCTCTCTCTCTCTCTCTCTCTCTCTCTCTCTCTCTCTCTAGTACAAGAGTTTTAATTCAGGAACATTCTACCTCCCAGCACTTTATTTTATGTTTTTATTTTGAGACAGAGACTCATTAAGTTTCTGAGAGTGTTGTTGTTAAGTTGTTGTGGCTGGCCTTGAACACACGAGCTTCTTTTTTAGTCTCCCAAGAACTAGAATTACAGGTGTGTAACACCATGCCCAACTTACCACTCTCTTATTTTTAATCTCATATTTATTTTTAGAGAATGCCCAATGTAATTTATCTCTACTTTTAGTGGCATAGACTTTTCTGCTTTAATGTTTACTACTCTGGAATGTCCTTCTATTAGCTGTGGTGGGAAATATTTAACAGTAACAGAATACCAGCTTCCCCTACTGCTTTACTCTAGGGAGAATAAATAACTGAATTCTAGGGAGAATAAATAACTGAATTTCTTTTCTTCTAAAAAAGAGGAAGAAAAAATAGGGAAAAAAAAACACCTTCATGAAAAGAGCAAGCAGGTAAGGATTTTCATACTTCACAGTTTTTACCAATGTGTAAATGAGGCATTTAATTTGTGGTCTCAATGTTTTGATCTGATCATCCCCTGTATTTGCATTTCTGGCAACCCAGGATGTCATTGCCCACTGACTAATCTCAGAGTAACCACACTGCCACAGGCGCCTGCAGACTCAGCAGAACGCAAAATCTAAACAGAAAATTCTGCCACTAAGGCTGGCAACACATGGAGTGTGCTTACGAAAAATAATGATTCCATCATTTAATGCATCAGTTTTTCTTTCTACTGGATAACATTTTCCAGCTTCAAGGATATTAATTCACAACTTGGAGTGGTTCTTTGTCATTGCGACATCCCCATACCATAAGCCAGTAAGTGTAAAGCTTAGTATTTGATGATTTAGATTCTATGGCACTCACCTGCATGCACACACACACACACACACACACACACACACACACACGCACACACACACTACATTTAACAATCATGCATGTTCGGTTGAAAATAACATACTGATAATAGAGATAAGAATGCAGACTGACATTTTTTCTCTTCTAATAAATATTTACTATTCTACTGGATGTTATTCATTGATAAGTTTTTTCAACTAGATTTTTTTTTTATTACTTCTTACGTTACCTCAGTGCCTGGCATAGTTGTTTTTACTTTTCTCAGCTCAGTCCTTGATCTCTGACTACCACGTTACTTGGAGAAGAGGAAAATGGAACAAAGCTGAGGCATTATGGAGTCAATTTCTCTTAAGCAGGTGTTCTGCAGTAAACTAAAAGCTCCTTGACATCTTCAACTGTGCTTTTAATATCAAACATGGCATCAATATATTTTGTTCTGAGTTATGTACAAAATGATATTTATATATACAGTCACTATGTCATAATTAGTTTATAAAGGATATATAGAGCCATGATATTGTCACTTCTTGTACAATATGTTTTCAAATACATCAAAGTATTTTTATTATTCAAGAGGAGAAACTATGCAAAACTATCCTGAAGTCTAAAATTCAAACTGTCTAATTCCAATGACACATTTTTTTTTACAGGATAATTGAAAGTTCATAAAACTTTCATCCTTTCTTCCTTTCTTCCTTCTATTTGTTCTTTCCTAAATGCCCTGCGCCCACAAATAAATTAACCAATAAACATATAGTTGGCTATATGAATGGTGCTTAGCCTGCATATAATTTACTCTCTTAAGAGACTGGTTTACTGAGAAATTACTACTTAACTGCACAGGAATGTGTTTTCAAACCAATTCAGTTTTGAGCAATAGACATGAGAAAGCTAAGGGAAAATTCTTCTGAATTCTTCACACTATTCTGGTGGCATGAACAACTTAGTGCCTACACAACCAGAAAATACCATCACAGGCATCATCAGCTGAAAGACTGGGAATCAGAATCCAGCTTCGCTATCCGTCCAGTAACACAGGCCAACTTCATTTTTGCTGCTGACCTGCCTGTCACTGTGGGAATAACTGTTTAATAAGAAGTCAATATCTGGTCAGAAATAAAAGGCAAAGAAGTCAGAGAAGATAGTTTTATCATTTATTGGCTTGGCTTTTCTTTGACCTATAGAATTCTAGATAACGATTCAGTGGCCTGTGAGAGGGAGGGTTTTGAAAGAATCTCTGATCAAAAATCATGAAAAGGAAGAAAGGAAGGAAGGAAAGAGGAAGGAAGGAAAGTAGGAGAGAAGGAAAGAAGAAAGAAAGGGGCGAGATGCTTGGTCATGCTAAGACAATTGTTACACCAGCTTCTATCCTGCCTGCAGGTGAAGTGTTAAGCCCATCTTTACAGCCTACCTGATATTCAACATGAGACCTACACTATCTTTGAATTTAATGCTGAACTAATCTTGAACGGTTTTCAAAATATAATAGTGAATTTAACAAAGAAATTATTTTAAAGATCCCACCCAAGATATCCAGAGAGACACTGTATCTAGTCCAGATATGCAAATAAAGAGCTGAAACAATAAAGCGGAGGGTTATGTTGCTGGCTAACTCAGATAAAGCTAATTTCCACATACTGTGGTAGCTCTGTTTTGTTTGTTTGTTTGTTTGTTTGTTCTTTGGGGTTTTTTTTTTTTTTTGGTGGTGGTACTGGGGTTCCTGGAAGCCCTTCTACCTCTGGGCTATACACTCCCAGACCTATTTTTTTATACTTTTATTTGGAAAAAACAGGGTCTCTTAAGCCAGCACAGCTGGCTTTGAACCTGTGTGATCCTCCTGTCTCTGCCTCCCAAGCGCAGGGATTACAAGCGTGCGCCACCACGCCCGGCCTAAGTAGCTCTGTTTTAATAAGAAAATTCCAATTTAGGAAACATTCATCTGATGGAAAATTAAGTATCTGTTATATAGTACATTATAAAATCAATAAATAAAATGTATTTATTCTTTATTTACAGATGGAGCCTAGAATCTCAAAATTTTTGTAGCTAAATAACACAGCTAATAGGTGAAAGACTTAGGAAATAAACTCATATAGGTTGATTTCAGGCCCCAGTTTCTTATTTTTCCACAGAATTGTCTCTCTACATTGATATTTAAGACATGGGTTCTTTATTAAGAATACAATGATATTGTCACAGAGATGGGACTTGCAAATGATTCATAATACCTCTGTAGATAAAATACTGTAAAGTTTATAAAAAATAGTTACAAAATAGTCTTTACTCTGAAGAAAAGTTTCTTAGAAACTAGAAGTTAGACACCATCAAAAGTCAACATTTTATGGATGGGTTCCAACAACCAAATAAGAAATGCTGACCCAAAGTCATCTGGTGCCTTATGACCGAGCTGGGGTAGTGAAGGAGTAGTGAAGGTGGTGTTCCCCATAATGGTGTGTGGCTTGCGCTCTGGAACCTGCTCTCTGATTGAACTCACCATATGGTTGAATATTCTACAGTGGTTGGCTTGAAATTCCTAACAACTATGTCTTTGAGTCAATGCCTTGGAAAGTAAGACCTGAAGGAGTACAGAGTATGTGGTGGGGGCTGGGAGCCCCCAGTAATACTTGACTCTTTGTCTTGCTAACTCCCTTCTGCCTGCTGCCCATTCTCCAGCGCACCCAGGGAACCAGCCATCCATGTCCTCCCCCTTCTGCGAGAGAGAAATTGCAGCCTTTTGAGGCTAACTCTCCTCCTGGGAATGGGACAGTGGTCCTCTGGGAAGGAAATATTGACTTCCTTTACTCCAGTTGGTCTCTTAACTGGCTGGAGAGGGTGACCTGGGAGAAGGACACTGAGCCTTCCTACTCAGTCATGGGGCAGGGCCTGCAAGCACCTGTGACATTTTGTCAGGTGATTATCCCTGGTCCTAAGAGTATATGACACTCACTATCAAATAACAAATAACATAGCATGTCATTGGAGAGACTCTGGAATTAAAACAAAACAAAAGATAAGTTTTATACCTTAGAACCTAACTCACCCTTGGAACAAAGGGGCTATATGTTACTTTTGAACTGGACTAGTAAATTATATAATTGCATTGGTTTTTAGTCAGTGAATGCTTAGTATTTACTAAATGCCATTCTAAATACTGTTCTTGAACATTTAAACATTATAAGAATTTGAGGATTAAGGCACTGTTATTAACTGAATTCTATAAGCAAAAGGACTAAGGCATATAAAGATGATGTGATTACTCCTAATATCCTCTAGCTAGTGAGCAGTGTCCCAGTTTTTGTCTCTGGTATGTCATGGTCTATATTTTTAACATCTGTGCATTGCTTTTTGCGTTTTTCCTGACACACAGAGCTGACTTGCCACACAATGCCAGGTTCTTTCCTGCTGCTTAGGCTACAGAACTAAACCAAAACCTGCTGTGGCCAAACACATTGGGCAGATAAAGAGATCATTATGAGCCAGGCTTATTGGCACATGCTTGTAATCCCTGTGCTTGGGAGGCTGAGACAGGAGGATTGCACAGGTTCAAAGCCAGCCTCAGCAACCTACTGAGGCTCTCAGCAACTTAGTGAGACCCTGTTTCCAAGTAAAGTATAAGATAGGTCTGGGAGGATAGCCTAGAGGTAGAAAGACCCTGGGTTCCACCTCCAATACCACACACACACACACACACACACACACACACACACACACACACACACAGATCATTATGTGTATAGGGGAAAAAGGCAGAGTTCTGGTCCACAGAAACTGTTAGAAGTAGAAACTTTGCGTTTTTTTCATGGAAGATTCACATTTTTTATGCATTTGCTAAGGTAGAAACCCCAGATTGGCTGAGCCTGTTTGGTTTTGCTTTTAGTCTTAGGTTACATTTTTGAAGACAGTAAGCCTTGTATGATACATTAACTCCTCAGTTCATAAGAAATCATTTGAAATGAGGAACTAAGATATCATGCCAATAATTCCATCTTTAGCCATAAAGCCTCTATACTACAGAGACATAAAAGGATGAAAACTCTTCTTTGAAAGTTTCCCACATCTTTACTGAATAGGAACCTCATAGATGGCATGGTGGTACACACCTGTACTCATAGTACTTGGGAGACTGAGACAGGAGGACTTCAGGCTCACTGCCAGCCTCAGCAACTAAGAAAGGGTCTCCACAATTTAGTGAGACACTATTTCAAAATAAAAAAATAAAAATAAATAGGGCTGGGGGTTTAGTTCAGAGGCAGAATGCCCCTGGTTTCAATCCCCAGTACAACAAACCAAAACAAAACCCCAAAATCAAAAATAAATCTTTATATCACCCCAACAGGGCACATTTATAAGTGGATTCTACCACTAGTACAAACATAAAAGTGAAAAGGACCTCTAGGAGATCATATCTATGATTAGACATTATTTGGTCCTCTAAAAGTTCTTGCTTCCACTTCTTTCTCCAATAGTAAATCACATCTGCCTCCAACCAAACCATTTCTGTTCCCCCACAGGACCAGGATGTTTGCAAACATCTGCCTTCTCACCTCAGTTACCAAGGCCCAAGTTCTCGTTCGTTTGGAGAAAATGACTGCAACACATGAGCCCTCTCTTCCCACCTCTCTCTCCTACAAAATGCTCATTTATGGAGGAACAGGTTTCAGTCTCTAAATGATTACTTGGCGCTTGGCAGGTGGAGACTGTAGCACGAGTTACGTTAATGATTTCTGAGGTGACGCTGAGGCCTCAGAGGCTGCTTGGCAGAACAGCTAGCAGGAAACTAATGAGTATCCCAGCACGACCCGGGCCCATTAAAATGGGAGTGTTGCAAGGAGAAGGGGGAGAGGAATAAATTAGAGACTTCAGCCTCTGGTAAGAATATCAGTGAAGGCACTTAATGCAGGCTAGGAAAGAAAATTAATCACTTGTAATGATTGGGGTGTGTGCAAATATTTGACTTAATTTCATTTGTAAATAATTTTTCCAGGAGATGATGCATGGTATTGGAAAGGACTTAGCAGCACAGTCTCAACTTGATTTAATCATAGTCAGGCACCTCGTGGTGGAAGTGGCAGTCACAGGAATGTGTATCTGGGGAAGGCATTCTTCTAATGTACTTGGAATCTTGGCAAAAATATTATAAACTTTTGCTCGAAGAATGTATCTTTGAATTCATAATCTTCAGTGTATGGGATATCAATTTTAAAATTAGCAAATTAAAAGATATTTATATAAGCACTAACCTAATACCGCATTAGTAAAAATGAGCCATTGAAACACATGAGTTCATTATCACTGGACCCAGATATGGGATTGCAAATGACTACAAGTCAAATAACTATGAAGTAATAATTTATATGTTGAATAAGAAAGCTAATAGAAAACCATGTTTTCGTAAATAAATTAGGATTTGCTTTTGAAAGATTTAATGTAAGAGGTCTTATAAGAAAATAATTATATAATCCTGGAATTTTTAAAAAATCACTCAGATGTGGCTAGAAATAAGCAAAACAAAAAACTAGACTGGTTATTAAAAGTTATACATTAAATAATTTATTCTATAGTTTAAATTTTTATTTTACATTTTATCAAATCAGTTAGTTTTCTTCTCCCTAAATAGGTTCAAACTTGACCTGGATTTTTATTTCCTAATTTCAAAACTGAGAAATTAATCAAGATTGACACTTGAAGATTTACAAGTTTGAATTTACTGCAGTTGTAACACAGAGTAGCTGGTAGAAAATTATAAAGGACCTTTACTGCCAAAATAACTCACCAGGGAAAGAATCCAATCCCTGTCCCATTGTCTAGACCACCTCAGATTAAAACCAAAGCTATTTGTCATGGGATAATAGTTGACCCTATACTTCACTGACCCTTCCTGAGCATGTGGTCTTGGAAACCCACTTAACACTTCTATGCCTCATTTTTTCTTTTTATTTGTGCCTTGTAGTCATACATCTGAATGGAGTACAAGATGGTAGAGGCACACGTGCACACATCACTCATTTAGTCCTTCCCCAATTTCCACCCCATCCCCTCTCCCGCCCTCCTTCTCATTTTTCTTATTTGCTTTAAAAAATGTGATGGGTTTCATTGGGATAAAATATAAAGAATAAGTGTATTTATACACTAAAAATTAATGCAATGGGATTCTTTTATAAAGAAAAGAAACCAAATTAAGATGCTCAAAGTCATGAAAACCTAGTAAAATAGCATTAAACAGGATGATGGTTAGGCTTGGGACTGATCCCTTTAAGGAAGAGAGTGGAAAATACTCAGACTTTGGGGACATTTAAGTAATCACATGCCAACTCATCACTCCTCACACATGAAATCTCTTGTCCATTCCACTACTTAATTGCACCAGATTGCTTAAGAGAGAGGCATTGTTTCCACCTCAATTCCTGCCTTGGAAGCTGGGAAGATGATGTCAGCTTCTGGATTCACCCTATCTGGCAAAACCTGGTGAACAGGGAAGGAGCATATCCCAGAGGTACACACCCACCAAGAGGTGCTCAACACACCATCACTCTGTTCCCGGAGAGGAGAAAAACCTAACACTACCTTGGATGGGCACAACATCAAAGCAGCTCTATTCCACCAAAAGGACTTTTCCCTAAAGCTGGTGGATGCATTGCAGTTCACATCAAAAGAACCTCAGAGGATTTTTTAGACCAGACAAGTCAGGTATACTTCTGTGAAAATGGGTCATAGGAAGAACTCTAGACAAAGAAGGAGAAACCATAGATGATTAAATAAGGTGACCTAACTGAGGGGGATGAAAGAAGAGAAGAGGGAAATTCCCTAATATATATGGTGTACATTCATAAATATAATCAAAGTCCATCAGTAAGACAAATATGAGAATGAGGAAGGGGGAGGGAATTGGGTGGGAATTGGGGAAGGGCCAACTGGGTGATGAGTGCATGTATGCCTACAATGCACCAATAAAAAAATTAAAACACACACACACACACACACACACACACACAACAGAAAATAAGTTTTGATACAATCCTTTAAAGATTCTATCAAATTCGGATATATAAATATGTGTTTAATGAAAGAAACATCAATAAATTATGTATTTAATAAATGATTTCTGGAGCTGGGATAAAAGCTCAGAGTATAGAGATTGACAAGGAAAGTGTTCACTAGTTTCATTTGAGGGCAGAGCACAGATGACAGGTTTATTAGGGCAAATTATAATATCTTTTCTGATCATCACTTAATTTTCTCTTATATTATTTTTACTTCTATAGATTTATAATTTTATGTATTCTACTTTTGAATATTTCAGGAGACTTACACTGGCTTCATTTTATAGTATGTTTATGTAATTAAATCTATCAAAATATAATGTTATACCTTTTGTATATAATTATTTTTAATTATGTTGTCTCTATATTATATGTGTCTGTGATTTTTTTTTTGTACTGAGTATTGAAACAAGAGGGAATCTCTCTATGAGCTTTACCCCCAGCTTTTTTAAAAATTATTTTAGTTTGAAAGAAGGTCTTGCTCAGTTGCTGACAGTCTTTTTAAATTGCTGAAGCTGGCTTCAAACTTGCAATCCTCCTGTCTCAGCCTCCTACTGGGATTGTAGGCATGTATCACTATACCCAGACATGTTTGTATATTTAAGAAGATAAACATGTATTTAAATCTATTACTATCCATGGGATGGTTTTGAGTATAATAAAGAAAAGACATGGCCCAGCGTGGTGGCGCACGCTTGTAATCCCCGCGCTTGGGAGGCAGAGACAGGAGGATCGCACAGGTTTGAAGCCAGCCGCGCGCGCTGGCTTAGGAGACCCTGTTTCCAAGTAAAAATAGGTCTGGGAGTGTAGCCTGGAGGTAGAAGGGCTTCCAGGAACCCCAGTACCACAAAAAAAATAAAGAAAGAAAAAAAGAAAGAAAAGACATGTTGATTTTATTAAATCTTCACATTATCTATTTTAATGGCCTACTTTTTATATAACAAAAAGTGAATTTGAATTTTATTTTAATTTAAAGACTTTCAGTACTACTAGGGATGAATTTCATGTGCTTGTTAGGACATCTATGCTCATTATTTTATATACTTTTTATTCATGATCATAAAACTTTTTAAATATGGAAAATGGCTATATTTTCTCATTTTATTTGGGAAGCTTTACAATACTAGAAAACTGACACTAGGTAACATGATCTTGTGCCCTCAAATGTGCAATATTTGTGTGTATCAAAGAATATATTATATTCCACTCGATGTTAAAGAAAATATTCCAGGAGTTTAATAAAATGCAAATTTTTCTTTCCACCATCCATTTAGTACTCATATCCTTGTGTGGGAAGTTTGTGAGGAGTAATGGTGCAATTAGTTATACATTGGTCCATGAACCCATTCTCTGAGATTTCAACCTGCCAGCTATCCTTTAACTACTAATAACATGACCTTGCAGTCCTTACATAGCTCTGTCACAGTTGAATGCAGACATCTGTAAGATTATGTTCAGGAAATGAAGTCTTAGATGAGGAAAAGAGGAATAAGATCTCAAAGAGGGAGGAATGATGAAAACCACATAAACTGTTAATGTTTGGAATGCAGAAGAGGGGGCTTATCTGTCATTCATGAGAGCTTGATGCTTCTTTCCACAAGAAATTATGTATCTGATCAACTGCTATGGTTGTGGTACATCTAAAACAAGCATTCGTGTCTTTAACAATAGTTATGAGACTAAAATGTCTGCATCTTTCAATATACAGAGAGCATGTAAAAACTGAGGAAAGAGAGAGGTGTGATAGCATACTACTGTACTTAATAAGCTGTGACAGGAGGATTACAGGTTCTTGGCCAGCCTTAGCTACTTAATGAGGCTCTCCAACACTTAGTGAGACCTTGTTTCAAAACAAAGAATAAAAATAAAGCTGGGGTGTCGCTTGGAGATATAATGCCCTTGGGTTCCATCCCTAGCACTACAAAAATAAAATAAGTGCAAAAAAAGGGATAGATTATGAACCAACGTGGCTTGGTATATATAATTTTCCTTTGAATTTTTAAAATAATCAAAATAACATGTTGGGATTTTTATTCTAAAAAGGGCCCTCTTAGTTTATGATAGAACAGTCATGAGATTCTTGAGAGAGAAGAAATAGAAAATACATTTTGTTTAGTCTTGTCATTTATTTATTTATTTTTGCAGTACCGGAGATGGAACCCAGTGACATTGTACCTCTGAGCTACACCCCTAGTCCCATTTTTAGTCTTAGTGTTTGAAACAGTCTGTCTGCGAACTGCTATCCACCAGTCTCTGCCTTCCCAATGCTGGGATTACGTGCGTGTGCCACCATGCCTAGCTAGCCTTGTCATTTTAGAATATGAGCTAAACATGATTCAACTGATATAATACTTTCCTGATATGATACTGAAAGCTAGAGGTAGACCCAATTGGCATAGATAATTGGTTCATTATAACCCTGATTCTAGCCGGGCGTGGTGGCGCACGCTTGTAATCCCCGCGCTTGGGAGGTGGAGACAGGAGGATCGCGCAGGTTCGAAGCCGGCCGCGCTGGCGTAAGAGACCCTGTTTCAAAAATATAAAAAAAATAGGTCTGGGAGCGTAGCCCGGAGGTAGAAGGGCTTCCAGGAACCCCAGTAGCACCAAAAAAAAAAAAAATAAATAACCCTGATTCTACATATATCATATTTGTGCTATTTCTAGTATCTGTACATTAAAATTTCAAATATTACCAAAAATTATTGTGGTCACAAGAGAATTACAGTGTGATATTTTACTTGTTAACCCTTTTTGAAAGCATCAATCTTTTACAACCCAAAATTGTCAGATAATAGGAAACATGGTGCTTTTTTAATACCTAACTTGGTCACTAAATAATAATTGAGTGGAAAAAGTGGCACTTCTTACTAGACTACATTGGTGGTCCATAATGCAGGTCCAAGAAAACTTCTATAGATTACTTTTACATAGAATGCTAATGTAAACAAATGTTGGAAGTCGGTATGGCAAAGTTTTTTTTAGTTTTTCCTGTCACAAAAACTCTAAGCTATCTCCCACAATCCAGATACTCCATAAGTATTTGATTTTCCTAATGGGAATTTAGCCACCTTTCTGTTTTTGTCATCTAGATGGAACCCAGTTAGTAGGCTTATCCAGAAGAGCCATTTTGCACCTCTATTTTTAGGCCTACATGTGGAAGGGCCATTACTTATTTACCTTTAGAGAAACTGACCCAAATGAACACAGAACTCCCCCACAAGCTTTAGAAGACTTTATAGGAAAGAACTGCTCATATCTAGAGCAGGATGGTTTAGGAAATGGACCTCACCTTCCACCACCATGAACTTCCAGTCATCCATGCAATGAAGTGTGACAACAGCTTTAATAGCATGTGAAAACATATTTTATTATGGGGCCATTAATTTGTCTTGCTGGCAAGGTGATGTTCTCCATATGCTACACAGGAAAGTGTCCTTCAGCTTTGAGGTCTTTGCTGATGAGCATTCTGCTGTTACAGTGTGGAGCTGTAATGGTGACCCTTTCCAGTGCTCTGCCCTTGGCACAGATCAGCCCCCTCCCGTCCTTTCACGTGTGCTTGCAAGAGTGGAATGTCAGAGAACTTCTCTCTGAAGTTCTGCCCTGCATTTGCTTTTAATATCCAAAGATGTCTGCCAAGCTTTGGTTTTTGAAGGTCTGTCAATGAATTTAAGAGCATTCCTATCAAGAGAACCATTTATAGCATATAAAATAAAAAAGACTCCACTAATTTGACAAAGAGGTCTGTGAGAAGACGCAAAGGATAAAAAGGCACGTGATTGGAAAGGTGGATATCTACTACCCTAATCAAACAAAAATTGCACACTAATTTGCTAAGTTGAGAGGAAACAAATAAGTAAATTATTATCACATATATATGTGTATATATACATATACATATTTATATATATATGAACACACACACAAACACATACACACCAGCCGGGCATGGTGGTGCACACTTGTAATCTCTGCACTTGGGAGACTGAGACAGGAGGATCGTGCAGGTTCAAAGCCAGCCTTAGCTAGCTTAAGAAACCCTGTTTCCAAATAAAATATAAAATAGTTCTGGGAGAAGGCGCCTGGGTTCCATCCCCAGTACCAAAAAAAATTAAAAATAAAAACACACACCATACTACACCAAACATACTTGAGTCTAACTTGAGATCCAAAAGATTTTCAATCACAATTTTTGTGAATGTCCTAATTTTTCATATCACTTATTAAGCAGAGTATAGTAAATGACATATTATATTCTAGGATGTACATTAAATAGAGGCGAAGTCAAATGAATTCCTTTGATTCCTGCCTTTACTATATCTCTGACTATTAAAACATGGACATTCTTAAGAATTTCCTAATGATGGATTAATACATATTATAGATGAGAGAAGCCAGTAGATAGAATGTTCACCTATTACTTACTACTACAAAAAAGGGCACTATTTAGGAGCTAGAGAATGAGGGTCTCCCAGGAGCTTTCATTCTAACTCTTCAAACAAAGGAGGGTCACAATTTTAAAAGAAAGAAGAGTAATATCATTTTTCTAAATTTTGAAAATTTCAAGTGTTTTATTTTTCTTTTTTGAAGCTTTGTAACTTATTTGTAGGTACACAAAGATAACAATGTGTAACCAAATGGTCATTATAATAGTAATATCAATCCAGCCTTTCTCTTAAAGTTTATTTTGAACTAGACCATATATTAGTTATCTTATTTTAAAATAGCAATGAAATGAGGTATATATTATTGCAAGTAAACATTTTGCCAATGAAGAATCAGTCTTAGGTTAAGTAACAGGCACAAGAACACCCTCCCTCCGGGATTTTGATGACCCAAATGTCTTTTCTTAGTCCCATTGATCCTTGAGATTCTATTCTCTCTCTTTCTTTTTCTCTTTCTCTTTCTCACTCTTGCTCTTTCTTCTGTATCTGTTTTCTATCTGTTAATGAGATAGAGTAATTTCTACTGTATTCTCTTTGATGTCATTAATTCTAAACTCTGCCTTCTCCATTTTACTATTGAACATATTCACTGATAGTTTAATTTCTATTATTAGATTTCTATTATTAGATTATTGATCTAATCTATCCAAACACAACAGGAAAAAAATCTTTAGTTCCTACCACTACTTACACCTGCAAATCCTGAAATAAAAGTCTCTGGATATTTCTTTGGCTCTTTATGTGCTCTACTTATTTGCTTAGACTTGCTACTTCAAGTTGTAAGCGTGTTTGAAATTGCTCATGTGAACATTTTTATGATGACTGCTTTGAAATACATTTATATAATTCTAACATCTCTGTCACTTTATTTTTGGCGTTTTCTGTTTTCATTCCATTTGAGGTCTTCCTACTTCTACATATCATTAGTGATTTTCTCTTGAAATCTGGAATTTTTTTATTATTTGAGTTTTGACTCATAATCCCATTGAAACCTTCAGTTTTAGCCATATTTCTCTAGCATGCACTGGCAAAGAAGAAAGCTTTGACTACATTTCCATGTATGGGTAAAAATCTGATTTGCCCATATCCATCACCTGCCTGGTAGACATAGAAGTTTATTGTCCCACTGAGTCTCCTCTGAGAACTCCCTGGCTTAGGACAGGAGAGGCAGAAGCAGAGCGCCTCATTGCTGTCCCATACAACTTCCACTGATACCAGAGTGGGCAGCTTCATTATTACTGACCAAATTTGGAAATTCTGACTCTTCCCTATGCTTCCTCTGTTACCATCCTATGAAATAGATAAAGAGAGTTTCTACCTCTTTATCTTCACTGCCTGGTGAAGATGAAAACACCAGGTCCTCCTATGTTCTCTACTAACATTGTAGAGGCACGGGGGCTCATCATCACATGCTGGAGTGAAAGTTATGCCCTGTGCAGCCTTTTCTGACACCATCTAGTCAGGGAGTTGAAGCAACTTCTGTAGCTCATGTAAGTGGAAATTTAGGCATTTATTTTGGCCTTTGCAGGTGTAAGTAGTGGTAGGAACTAAAGATTTTTTTTCCTGTGGTGTTTGGATAGATCAGTTATTATTATTATTATTATTATTATTATTATTATTATTATTATTATTATTTTAATTTAGTACTACAGATGGAACCCAAAGGCATTCTGCTTCTGAGCTACCTCTAGCTCTATTTTATTTTTTATTTTGAAAGAGGGCATCACTAAGTTTCTAAGGTACTAAGTTAGAGAGGCTAGCTTTAAATCTTCCATCCTCCTATCTCAGACTCCAAAATACTGAGATTATAGATGTGTGCCATCATACCCAGCTTAGAACAGTTATTATGTAAATTATTTCTGTCTTGCCTATTTTCTGATCCTTTGTTTAGAGAGAAGAAACTTTTGTTGGTGTACTTTTTTTTTGTTTTGTTTTGGTGGTACTGGGGGTGGAACCCTTCTACCTTTGGGCTATACTCCCAGACCTATTTTTTTTAATATACTTTTTATTTGGAAACAGGGTCTATTAAGCCAGCAAGGCTGGCTTAGAGCCTGCGTGATCCTCCTTTCTCCCCCTCCCAAGCGCGGGGATTACAAGCGTGCACCACCACAAGAGGCTTTGTTGTACTTTTTTAAGTGCACATTAGCACTTCCTTGATTCCAAATTCTTTAGATCAAAGTTTGGAAATTAGGAAAGGGGGAAAAAAGACACTTCTCTGCCATATACTTCCTTGGATTGTGAGATTCCTCGCTGGTCTGGCTTCCTTTCTCTATGTTTCAGAGTCTTCTCATTTTTATTTTATTTGATATGTATGACAGTCCTATTTTCATCACTAAAAAGCAAGTGACAACAACAATCATCTGATAATTAGTTTATAAAGATAAAATATTTATATTTTTGTTAATAGAGGCTCTAGTGCAGGATCATCAGGGGGCATTTGCTCTGGGCTCCTGGTTAAGGGCCAGATGGCAATGGCAGGAACCCTGTGGTAGAGCAAAATTTGTTCTCATTAAGACCAGGGAACAGAAGAAATAAAAATAGCCTTGGTTTCCCAACCCCCTTCAAGGGTAAATACCAAATGACTTAAGGGCCTCTCCTAAATCTCACCCCCTAGAGTTATTCCACTTCCCAATAGTGTGGTGTTTTGGGAGACATTATATATTCAAGATCCAAATATGTCTATCTACTACGTATATCATATACCAATTGATTTATCTATCTATACATATGAATAAATATATAGATATAATATAGGACAGAAAATAAAAAAGATTATGCACTGGGATCAAATGCTGCACCAGAATTTTTATATTTTCTGACCTCAAAAACTTAGCCCTTTTTTTTTTTGTCTTCTGGACCCTTGAATATTCACTTCCTGCTGACAAAATTGGGTGATCCATTGCATTAATTCAGCTTTTAGTACACACTTACATCTGCCTCATTTAGTCCTTGTTATGTTCTTTCCAAAGCACATTCTCTCCCCACTTACCCACCCTCAGCCAAGCATTGCAATGGTTCTGTTTTGATTATTAAAACACAGTCTGGAAATCTTAGAGTCTGCTAATCCCTCTTTAAACTAGTTGTTTTATGAGATGTATGTCCACATACTTAGAAAATTTAAAAGCATTGTTATTGAAATGTAGGGAATTACTATCGTTAGGAGTTTATTTGACTGCAATTCAGTACGTAAATGTGTTTATTAGGTTCAGAACTCAAAAAATGCCCCATATTCTTGTGTAATATGGTAGATATTCAGCTCTTTCAGAATTAAGAGATGTGGAGTAAAACATATGTCCTTCACATGGTTTCCTTTATTAGCATAGTATTCAAAATTATTATGCATATGAAATATATATGTATATATATATTTATATGTGAATGTGTATTAAATCTGAAATTATTTATATCGTCTCTTATTATTTTATAATTAGTGAATATGCATTAAGAAAATCTTTATTTCTTATTTGTTTAGAATAACCTAAAAAGTCAGCCAAAGAAAGCAAGGGAAAGGTAAAACAGTTTGGGTATTGCCTTGATTATATAAGCAATGGTATGTAGAGTGCTATTCTGTTCCAAATATAATCTGTTAACTGCTCTTTTTACAGTAGAACTAAAATGATGCCACCTAAAGCCAAAAATAATTCAAATTATTTTCCTCTTTATTCTTGATTACATCTCCCCTTTGTGGGCTTAAAAGCAAAACAGATTTAAAGCTATAGGAAAAAGTCATTGGTTTTCCTTCTTCAAATTTTATTTATTTCTTTTTAAATAATAATACCTTGTTTTTTGGGGGGAAGTCTCCTCCTTCATTACTAGTATTTATGGTAAGACCAGGTCTATCTGTGTCCCTTCAATTTAGAATTGGTCAGTTTGCAAGCTCCACTGCTATTGCTCTAATGACTGGCTCAAGAATGATCATATGACTTGAACAAGGACTTAACTTTTTAATTAAAGCCAATGAAGAAGTTTTAGGTATAAAATGAGAAAAAATATAGCACATTTAATTGTTATGAGCACAGACTGCACCCAGAATTTCTATCTCTAAAACTTGTTAGTGGGGACAAATTTCTGAAGGTCTCCCTGCCTCAAGTTCCTAAGCTTAAGTGTGTGGATAATAATATTGCCTCCTCAGAATTAAATGAGTTCCCGTGTCCAAAGTCTTTAAAAGTGTTTGTTTTTATTATTGGAACCAGTGATTTTTAAGTGTTATTTTTTATTTTCTCACTGATGCCTTGCTCTGTGGGAAGGATGTAAATATGTAGCTACTAAGAGCTGTTTTGCCACAAAAATCTACTGGACAGAAAATTTAACAAAAGAAAGCTTATAGCTAAGACATGAAAAGAGGAAGCACAGCCAAATTTCACTTGATCATCTGAATGTAACTGTTTTGAGTGTAGAGCTTAAGCCTCCTCTTTTCCCTTAGTCAATATGCACTAGGTGTCTCTCTTATAAGTGAAGGAGCCATGAAGAACACAGGGCAAGAAGAAAATTGACTATTCCTGTACCAATCAGCCCATGAACAGCCAAACAATGTTCACTGGGGAAGAACTCCACACCACATTCATTAAACTCATTCAAAAAACATTTATGGAGTGCCTGTTATGGTTGGACACAAGATGGACATTTGTGATACTAAAGAATAAAGCTGCCCTCTTCCTAAAAGATAAAACTCCCTAATGGGGAGATAAGCATATAAATGCCACAATGGATGATTTAAACAATAGAAACTTATTTCTCACATTTGTGGAATCTGCAAGTCTAAGGTCAAGACAATGAGGACTCTTTTTCTCACCTTCCTGGCTAGCAGACAGATTCTCTGTCACTGTGTCTTCATATGACCTTTACAGACAAGTCTTGCATATTTTCCCTCTTCTTATAAAGGCATTACTTCTGTGAGATTACTGATTAGGGCCTCACCTTAATTTTCCCATGAAGTCTGTGTCTCCAAATGTAGTCACTTTGGGTGCTATCATCTGAATTTTGGGGTGTGCCATTCAGTCCTTAGCCTCAAGTAACAATGCCTTCGGATTTTAGGGTATTTGACTCTGAAAGGATGAATCCTCAACCATTTTCTAAAAAAAAAAATCTGTTCATCCAATGAAAGATCATTCTTGAGGAGGAATATGACCAAACACAGCTTTTCATAAGTAAATACTGAGTATGGAGACATACCTTGCCAAAAATATTCCTTAGGGAAAATAATTCTTCTATCCTAAAATACATTTTGTTGAAAATTATTTATTTTGCAAGATAAATTACAAAGCATGCATATCACATGGGGTCACGTGTATGCAGTCAGTTATGGATGCTGAGACCAAATGATTACACAATAATCTATGACAGCGGGACTGAGCCTAGTCTCTCTTACCTCTATCAGGTGATTCCTCTTAGCTCATAACAAATGCAACTAAAGAAGAAAATCCTTTAAAAATCAAATGATTAAAAATGTATTTATTGATCTGACAGCTGATTTAGTCAGCAAATGATTGCATCAATTAATTGATTGAAGCCTTTGCAATGGCCAGCACTAAAAAGATAAGCATCCAAGTAAGCTGGTGACAAAGATGCCAAAGGTCAGAGGTGAAAGGTGCTAAGGTGCAGCTTGGTGAGTTGCCCATGACAGCAAAATGCTGATAAAGAATCAGCTGCTTTATACAACAAATTGCTTTTGATCTGCACTAATGCTCTTAAAAGTCCTCCTCATTATCTTTACTTTCTAGATGAAGAAACCAAGCAAAGGCTTTTGCTCTCCAGAACAGACAAATATCGGTCACCTCTTATCTACTGCACATGGCTTTGTCTATTTTAATTTGAATTGTGCTAAAGAGGTACAGCCCTAGTGACAAGACCGTCCATTCACCTATGTGGTCTACAGAAAAGGGAGAAGCCATGGAAGGTTAGAGAGGACCCCTGCATCCTGTGTGCAGTGCGCACTGGCTTGCATTTGTTTTCACAATACACAGTCGATTTACAACAGTCCCATATCTATTTAGGTTAATTACTTTTAAATATTGTCATGGTCTTTATTTCAAAAAGCAAAATAAGCTGGGCGTGGTGGCGTATGCTTGCAATCCCCATGTTTGGGAGGTGGAGACAGAATTATCACCCGGGTTCGAAGTCAGCTGCACTAGCTTAAAAGAACCTGTTTCCAAAAATAAAAAAGTATAAAATAGGTCTGGGAGTGTAGCCCGGAAGTAGAAGGGCTTCCAGGAACCCCAGTACCACCAAAAAAAAAAAAAAAAAAAAAAAAAAAACAACAAAAGACAAAAAACAAAAAAACAACAACAAAAAAGCAAAATAGACCTAAAATATTCACTATACACAAACAAAATAATAGCAGTTACCTGAATTACTTCTTGCCAGTTCTTCCTTCCATTCCCCAGAGGTGATGATCCTTCTTGATTTTAGCTTTTTCTTCTGGTATTTAACAAATGTCTGGATACTCTAATGAGCTTATACTACAATTTCTTGATTCAATTATTTAGACATTCTCTGTCAACTCCCTATGATAGTGTACGGGAATTTTGTTTTTTTTTAGGTACCAGGGATGGAACCCAGGAGCATTCTCCCTTCAAGCTACACCTTCAGCCATAGTGTATGGGAATTTAAGTTGTCTTTAAAACTTCCTCCACTCCCACTTCCTCTAGTTAATATATGTAATTTGTTCCATAGAATGACTACAAATTATTTTTCACTCTTGAGCATGGGCAGTGTACAGTTAATACATTTTCTTTCTCCTATAGTTACTGTGTTTCCTATGTCTTCTTTATTTTAACTACTGTAGTTTTCTGTACCTCTATACAAGTTGGCCAGGGGCTGACTTTTCAACTTCTGCTAAAAGAATCCTGCTGGAGGGCTCCACTCTGCTGCTACGACCAACATAGTTTAATTAACCATCAGGGTGTTGTCCTGTCTTGGAACTTTACTGCTTCCCCAGGTAAGATGTTGCCTTAGTTCCTCCAGGCTGCTAAAACACTACCATTAAATGGATGCTTATAAATTGTTTTATAAATGTTTAAGAAAAGAAAGTGAGAAAAAATTCTCACTTTCTGGGGCCTGGGAGTCTGAAATCAGGGTGCCAGTATGTTCAGATCTAGGTGAGGTCTCACTTCTTACTACATGAATACATAGCTGTGTTCTCATTTCATTGCACATGGTGGAGAAGGTGGAGGTGCTCTCAAGGGCCTCTTTTATAAAGGTATTAATTCCATTCATTAGGGCTCTGCTGTTATGAACTAGCCACCTCCTCAAAGTATCACCCCTAAATATCATCACAGTGGTGCTTAGAATTTCAACATTTACATTTGGGGGAGAGGAAACAGAAGCATTGAGTCTGCAGCAGATGTCATCTTTCCTAGATGCCAGGTGTCTTTCAAATTAAAGAAATGCATCCAGTGTAGCTTCTTGTGAGAGGGGAAGACATAGATATAAAAAATACAGTATTTTAAACCATATAAGTCTAAAACACTGCTGTTTGTGTCCCTATGGTTATCCACACTTTTCTTGTTATACATTCCAAGGTTGAGCATTTCCTCACAGAAAATTGAAGTCAATTATATCATTGAATTTCTTAGCCATTGTCTTGCCAGAGAAATTTTTTGCCATTTTCATTCCAAACCCTCATATGATATTTTATATCATTTTTATTGTCCATAATATTATAGGATATCTGTCCCTGGTGATTTAAGGTTAGATGATTGTCTTTAGATATGTTTTTGAGCTTATCATAGTATTTGACAGGCTGTTTTAATCTGGAGGCACATATTCTCTGTTTTGAAAAAATGTTTCTAAGATATAATAGTTTTTTAGCTTCTGTTATCATTATCTGTTTATGGAATTTCTATTCGTTGGATGACATACTTTTTGAATTAATTGTTTAATTATTCTATCATCAATTCTTTGTCTTGAGCCAAAGATTGACTAGATTTTCAGCTTCCAAATATTTTGCTTTTTAAGACTATTTTATTTCAACTTTAAAGCCATTTATTTGCATCTTTCTGATTTCTAATGATGTTGAACATCTTTTCATGAATGTACTGGCCATCTCTATTTCTTCTGTTTAGTTCAATAATCATTTCTTGATTGAGTTTTTAGGTTTTTTAATATTAAATCATTTAAATGATTTATATATTCTAGATATTAGTTTTCTCTCAGAAGAATAGCTGGCAAACATCTTCTCCCATTCTTCTTGTTAGGCTCTTGATGGTTTATTTTGATGATCAGAAATGTTTTCGTTTAATGACATCCCATTTATTAATTCTTATTTTAATTTTTTGAGTTTTGGGGTTCTTATTGAGGAAGTTTTTACCTGTGTCTATATGGTGGAGTGTTGGATCTATATTTCCCTCTAGTAATTGCAAAGTATCTAATCTAATTTTCAGGTATTTGATCCATCTTGAGTCTCTCTCTCTCTCTCTCTCTCTCTCTCTCTCTCTCTCTCTCTGTATGTGTATGTATGTATATATATGTGTGTATATATATATATATATATATATATATATATATATATATGTAATTTATTTATTTATGAATGGATAGCCAGGTTTTCCAAAGTCATTTTTTGAAAAGGCTGTTTTCCAAGGTTATGTGTTGGCACCTTTGTTGATAGTCAATTGGCTATAAGTGTGTGGATTTATTTTTGTATCTTCTATTCTGCTCCATTGTTCTATGTGTCTGTTTTGTGCCAATACCATGTTGTTGTTGTTTTTTTCTTTAACTGTAGCTCTATAGTATAATTTGAAGTCAGAAATTGGGATGGTGAATCCTGGATAGATATTTTTGCTGAAAAATTGCTTTGGCTATTTTTTTTCCATATGAAATTTAGGACTGATTTTGCTAGCTCTGAGAAAAATTACATTGGTATTTCGGTAGGGATTTCATTGATTATGTAGATTACTTTTGTTAGAATGGCCATTTTGATAATATTTATTGTCTATCTAAGATCAAGGGAGATCTTTCCATTTTCAAAGATCTTCATTTTTTTTTCTTTAGTGTGTTGTAGTTTTTATTGTAGAAATCTCTGACCTCCTTGGTTAGATTTATTCCCAGGTATTTTATTGTGTTTTAAGGTTATTGTGAATGAAATTGTTTTCTGGATCTTTTTCCATGTATTTGTGGTTGATATATGTAAAAGATACTGATTCTTTTAGATTGTTTAAATTTATTTATTTATTTATTTATTTATTTATTTATTTATTATTTTGTGGGTCTGGGAATGCAACCCAGAGACATTTGACCTCTGAGCTACACCTCTTGCCCCAATTTTTTATTCTTTATTTTGAAACAGGGTCTCACTGAGTTGTGAAGGGCCTCACTAAGTAGCTGAGGCTGTCCACTATCCCTGATCCTCCTGCCTCAGCCTCCCAAATGCTGGGATTACAAACATGTGCCACCACGCCCGGCAAGATTGTTTAAATTTAAACTATGCTTAGATTCTATCTAATTCAAATCAGAATGGTTATCATCAAGAATTCAAACAACAATATATGCTGACAATGACGTAGGGAAATAGGAATACTTTTACAGAATTGTTGGAATTGCAAACTATTGCAGTCACTATGGAGATCAGTATAGAGATTTTTCAGAAAACTGAGAATGAATCCACCACATGATCCAACTATGCCACTCCTGGCTATGTTTCCAAAGTAACTTTAATCAGGATATTATAATAATACATGCATATTGATGTTTATAATAACACAGTTTATAATAGCTAAATTATGGAACCAACCCAGGTGTCTATCAGCACATGAATGGATCACAAAATTATGGGATATACACATAATGGGATTTTACTAAGCAATAAAGAAGAACAAAATTATGTCATTTGCAAGAAAATGGATGGACCTGAAAAACATGTTAAGTGAGATTATCCAGTTAGAGGAAATGAAGGGTCATATGTTTTCTTTCATATAAGAAAGCTAGAAAGTAATTGGGATATAAGAGAATTTTAGATAATGGAGGAGGATCTCCACTGGAGCAAAAGGTGGTTTTGGGGTGTGGGGGAGAATTAAAGAAAGAAACTTTCCACTGGCACTATTTATATATGTGAGAATACCAATGTCAATTTCAATATTTTTATAGAAAGGGGGTGGGGAGGGAGCTGGGAAAAACTCACCAAGTGCTGTGTGCATATATGTCACTACTACTATGAACTGCATTACAGCGTGAGAGTATAATGCACTAATTAAAGTATAAAAAATCTCATTTTCTGATTTAAAGTGTTATATTTATATATTATAAATGAAAGATACTTTCATTTCTCTCAAAGAGCATCACTTATAATATGTTGAAATTCTCTTCTGTCCTCTACTTTGACTCTGAAACTATCCTTTGTTTCTTTGTATTGTCTTTTGATCTCTTTATGGAGCCTTTCTTCAGACATCCTAGTACCCTTATTTCTTCTTATGAGACTAAAACAGAAATGATAATTGAACTCTGACTTTTGACCAATAGGATAGTCAAGTAGTCAGCTGAAGTTTTATTAGGAAAGCTAAATATTACGCAGTTGTATCATCTGAATGAACCTGTTTAGGACAATCTTTCAACCTCTCACCTATAGCTATAATCCACTATCCTAGTTGGGGAGCTTATCTTCATTATATCTGATGTTCCCAAGTTTAGAACAGTTGCATTTATCTCTTTAGTGACTAGATCTAGACTAAGAAGTAGGGGCAGGGACAAAAAGGCTAAGTGTATTATTCAAAGAGATAAGTGAATTCCATATAGAATTAATATAAGGGAATCCACACTGAGGTGCATACGTATCAAAATTATAGAAAATTAAGGACAAATAAAAACTCTGGAAGCAATAAAAGAGAAATAAATCATTACCTATAGTCAAAAAATCAAAATGATAGTACATTTTTTTATTAGAGGCAAGGGAGACCAGAAGACGGTGACACCACATCGTTCAGGTGCTAAAAGAATAAAACTGTCAGCTCTGTACTCAGTAAAGACACTCGTGACAGAAACAAAATCAAGACATTCTCAGAAAAAGAAAAATGAGAATATTTTGTTTTTGGTAGACTTACCTTAACAGTCAAATTTTTCAGAATGTTTAAAAATTCAGTAATAGAAAATGACAGTAGGAAGAAGAATATGGTAAGCAAAAAATATAGAACAATAGCATAGTATTTTATTTTATTTTGAGTTTTCTCAAGTAGTCATGAATTTGTGTAAATTAAATATTAAGATTACATTATTAATGAAAAAAGCTAAAAAAGGTAAAAGGAGGCAAGTTTTTTATGCTTCATTCTAAGTAGCAAAAAGACAACTCTGGTATACTGTGATAATTTACACATGTATTATGAAATATTTAGAGCAACAACTAAAAAAGATTTTCAAAGATGAATAACTACACTACAGAAAAATCAGAATAGATCACTGAAATTGTGCAAGTATTTTACAAGTGGAAATAAAGAAGGCAAATGAAAAAAATGAGCTACATAGGAAACAAACAAAAAGCAAAACATAAAACAGGTATTAGCAAGGTGGATTTTAAAGCATGGCCTATTTATATTCTGAATAGAGGAAAATCATTAGAAATATACCAGTAGAGTGAAGTTGGAAGTAAATAGATTTGGGATTGTAATTCAGTGACAAAGGGCTGACCTAGCATGCAAGAGGTCCTGGGTTTGGACCCTAGCAGAACAATAAACAAATAATTAAATATATGTGAGTATAAAAACATCAATGTAAATATCAAATAAAGTAAAATTTAAAGAAAATTAAATTATAAAAGTCATAGAAAGATTTTTAATAATAAAAGGGTCAATCAACTAGTTGGCGTAAGAATCCTAAATGTCTATATGCCAAACAATAAAGATGAAAATTATATGAAATAGAAACCCATAAAATTTAAAAGAGAAATAGATGAATTCTCAATTATTTACATATAGAAAGGGACATGAAAATGCAAACAGGAATTATATTTTGGCACTTCATCCTCTTGTTTGGATAACTGATATAACAACTGGACAAAAATAATTAGCAA
The DNA here is from genome assembly GCF_963383645.1 of Muscardinus avellanarius. Lineage (NCBI taxonomy): Eukaryota > Metazoa > Chordata > Mammalia > Rodentia > Gliridae > Muscardinus > Muscardinus avellanarius. The sequence goes on along the minus strand of NC_137798.1, from coordinate 90,711,318 downwards.
GAAATAATTAGCAAGGATAACAGAAGAACTTAACAACATCATTAAACAGCAAGGTTCAAACTATATTCATGGAAGACTTCACCACACACAAAAAGATATTCAAGGTGATATAAGATATATTCTAGATATAAAATAAAATTCAAGAGACTTAAAATATTCTAAATAAATGTATAATATTCTAAATCTATGTTCTCTTACTACAATGGAACCAAACTTGAGATTAAAACATAAATACAAGAAGACAACATTCAAATAATTGAAAACTGAGAAATACACTTATGTAAGTAAGAAGTCTCAAGAAATACAAACAGGGCAGTGAACCAAATGAAACTTAAATGACCACATATCAAAATGTGTGAGCCACAACTAAAACAGTGCCAAGGCGAGAATTTGTATCAGTAAGTGCACATATCACAAAAGAGAGACAGTCTCAAATCAGTAATCAAAGTTTCTACATCAAGAATCTAAATAAAAAATAAAAGTAAACCGAGACAATAGAAGAAATAAAAAATAAAGATAGGAACAAAAGTAAATAAAATTGAAAAGAAAAATGGAGATAATCAGAGAACTATTTTTTAAGAATAATGATATTTTCAAAGACTGACAAAGAAGGGCATGAAAATAAACATAAATTACCAATACCAGGAGTAAATTAGAAATATCTGCACAGATCTGTAGACATCCACAAGTTAATAAGGAAATACTACTTTAATATAAAATTTTGACAAGATGTACCACAGTAAGTTTATGAAAATATTTTAGTAAAAGAAGAATTGCTGAAGAAATTAAAATGTAAATTAATAAAGGGATCTACTATTTTCAGGATGAAGAAATTAATGTATTAAAGATATAATCTTTTCCTTAATTATTATACAGGTTTAATGTAATTCCTATAAAAATGAAAATATCTATTATGGTATATATACATTTATGCATATGTACATAATTGCATACAAATGAAGATTATGGAAAGGAAAACAATAATTAGAACAATATTTTAAGTAATAAAGATGTAGAAGATATTGGTCTACTCAGTTTCAAGACTTACTCTTCAGTGACAGTAATAAAGACTGTATTGTAATGGTGGAACAGTAGACACATAGATCAAAGGAATAGAGTTCATTACCCAGAAATAAACCCACATAAATATGTCCAACTGATCCTTGACAAAAATTTAAAAGCAATTCAAGGGGGTCAAAACAACTATTCAGCAATGATAATGGAGCAGTTGGATATTCACAACGGCAACAACAACAAAAATTTGATCGAGGTCTCAACTTTTGAACAAAAATTAACTCAAAAAATAAATCACCAATTTAAAAGTACAGCTTGGAACTATAACACATTTAATGAAAACATCAGAGGATATCCTTAGAATTTTAAAGCAGGCACACATTCTTAAATAAAAAACCAAAATTTCATTTCATAAAATAAAATGAAATAAACTATACTTCACCCTTCACCTAAAAAAAAAAAAAAAACAAAACTTTTGTCTTACAAGGAGCTGTTTAAAGTGTAATAATAGAGAAGATAGAACAGGAACCCTCCATGTGTGGAGGCTATTTAAAAATTACAAATCTAGCAAACATCTATCTAGACTATACAAAACTCGGTAACAAAAAATTCTTCAATGAGAAAGTAAAAAAAGTTATTAGGATATTTCATTCAAGAGAATAAATTCATCTGGCAAACAAACACAACAAAAGATGTTCAAATTCATTAGCCATTTTAGCAATACAAATTAAAACCACAATGAGTTAAACCTAAAATACACATTTACCAGTTTGATTATTTTTTAAAAAGGTAAAAATATTGGATCATAATCAATGCTCAAAGCAATTGACCAAATTTTTAATACTGATAAAATATAAAATGATTAAGATATTTTGGAATTCAGTTTGGCTGTCTCATTTTGTTGAAAAGCTGAACAGTGTAGTACCATACAAACCCAGGAATTGCATTCTTGGGCATTTATGGAAATTTACATTTTTTTCAACAGTTTGAACACAAATGGTTACACATGATTATTTACACTCACCAAACCAGGAGGAATTTTGATATGACCATCTGAATGAGATTCCACAGAATTAGGCTCAGAAGAGGTGATGCAAATGGTTATGTTCATGTTGGTTTTATTTATAACAAAACATTGTAAAAATAAAAGCAAAGAAAAATGGAGATCAAATTAGTGTTTAACAAAGGTAAGGGGTAAGGGACAAAGATATAGACTACGTAGATTTTATTAGAAAAGAGAAACAAGAGGTAGCTTGTTGATGGAAAGGGTCTGTATTTTGACAGTACTAATGCCAAAGTCTTGGTTTGGATATTGTGCTGTAGTTTTATAATATATTATTCTTGGGGGACACTCGATATTTCCTTCTTTCTTTATTTCTTTCTTTCCTTCTTTCCTTATTTCTATTCTTTTTTTGTGGTACTAAGCAACAAAATCAGGGGTGCTCTAGTACTGAGCTACAGTCCCAGGTTTTTAACTTTTTTCAGGTGAATTCAATCATAGTTTTATTCTTTTTTGCTTAAAAAAGTTTAGTATACTTGAAGGAAGAGTTACTCAGGAAAAACAATGTTCTTAAAAGTTATGTTTCATCTTTTTCTCTGCATTTACACATGAGTAAATAAAATCCCTCTTAATGAATGTTTTTGGGTTTTTTTGGCGAGGCGGATTGTAATTGTATATCTTGCTGAGGTTCCGAGTGATAGAGGCATACATGTACTCAGTACTTGTTCAGACTCCCTCAGTTCCCACCCTATTCCCTTTCACTCCCCGCCTCCCAGTGCTCAGGACAGTCATTGACTTTGATAAGTATGACTGATCTCCACTGAGATGTTTTTCGTCTTGTCTCCTGTCACCATAGGTTAGGTAGTCTTCACTCATCTGAGTTTTCTTTCTTTTTCTGGAGTCCCTGTTGTGTCTCATCTCTTTAGCATCTGCATTGTAGGGAGAACATATAACTTTTCACTTTTTCTGACTAACTAAACTGACTTAGCATAATGTTCTCCAGTTCTATTTATTTCCCTAAAAAAGACAAAATTCTTTATGGCTGAGTAAAATTTCATTGTGTACATCTCCCATAGTTTTGTAATCAATTCACCTGTTGATGGACATCTTAGCTGGTTCTATAGTTTGGCAATTGTGAATTGTGTGGACTAGATACACATGCATTAATCTGATAGTTTGGTTTCCGTGTGTGTGTGTTTGTGTGTGTGTGTGTGTGTAGATATCAATAAATGGTATTGCTGGATCATATAGTAGGTTTGTTCCCATTCTTTTGAGGATCCTCCATTCTGTTTTACAAAGTGGTTGCACTAATTTTCACTTCCACCAACAATGCATAAGCGTTCCCACTTCTCCACATCCTTGTCAGCATTTGTTTTTTGTTTGTTTTTTAAAAAATGATTGCCATTTTAATTGAGATTATGTGAAATCTCAGGATAGTTTTTATTTGCATCTCTCTAATTGCTAATGATGTTGAACATTTTTAATACATTTATTTTCCATTTGTATTTCTTCTTTTGTGAAGTGTCTATTTAGTTTGTGAAGTGTCTATTTAGTTCACTTGATCGGTTTTAATTAGGTTATTTGAATTTTTTAGGTTGTGAAATATTTAGTTCTCTATACATTTTACATATTAGTCCTTTCTCAGTGGAATAGCTGACAAAAACTCCTATTTTTAAGCTCTCTCTTGAGGTTCTTCATAGTTCCCTTTACTTCAGAGAAGTTCTTCAATTTTAATATAATGTCTCTTATTGACTCTTATTTTAATTGCTTGTGGCTTTGGGGTCTTATTGAGGAAGTTCTTTTTTTCTGTGCCTTTGTATTAGAGTGTTAGTCCTATGCCCTTATCATCAAGTAACTGTAATATATCTAATTTTCAGATCTTTGATCCATATTGAATTGACTTTGTGCAGGGTGAGAAAGTGGTGTTTATTTACATTTTTCTGCATATGGATAACCAGTTTCGTCAACTCCATTTGTTGAACAGGCTATCTTTCTTCCAGTGCATGTTGTCTTAGAAACAAATACACACATTCACAGCCAATTTACTTTTGAGAAAGAAACCATTTGTTTTTAATTACAGGATCTTGTTAAGTTGTACAGCTTGGCCTTGAACTTGCCTTGGTCTCTTGAGTTGCTAGGATAATGAGCATGCCCCACTGCACCCAGTTTTGTATTATTTCTTATAAATGCATGTGAAACATAGAGTATCTCAATATAAAATATAATTTTCTTTTCAAAGAATTGAAATTAGAATATTATAGTGATACATGCATACCCATGTTTATAGCAGGCAATTCACAATGGTTAAATTTTGGAACTAGCCTCAGTGTCCATCAATAGATGAGTAGATTACAAAACTATGATACACACACACACACACACACACACACACACACACACACTTACACACAATGGACTTCTACTCAGGCATAAAGAACTAAATCATGTAATTTACAGGAAAAAGAATGGATCTAGAGAATATTATGCTAAGTGAGATTAGTCAGCTACAAAAAGTGAAGGGTCATATATTTTGTTTCATATGTGAAGCTGGAGAGAAATTGGGATACAGGAATAACCCTAGGTAAAGGAAGAGAAGCACCAATTGAGAGATAAAGGAGTTCTAGGAAGGAGGTAGGTAAGTAATAAAGGAGAGAATAAAAAGCTAAATAAATAATTTAAATAAAGAAGAAAAAGAAAAAGAAAAAAGAAACCTCCTTGTTTACTTACTACTCTCCTTGTTTTTTATTGATGAAATGTATCATACATTTTAATGAGGTACAAGTAGAGGCATACATATACACATCGCTTATTTAAACATTTCCCATTTTTCACTCCATTCCCTCCCTCCTCCTTCTCATGTTTGGCTTAGTGATAGGCATTGATATGTTTGTGAATGTACATCATGTACATTAGGGAATTTTCCTTCTCTTCCTTCCCATCTCCCTCAGTTATTTCACTTTATTTACTCATCTCTGGTTTATCTTTCTTTATGTAGAGTTTCTCCTATAATTCATTTTCTCCCTAGCTTCTGCATATTAGGAACAATATCTGATTATTTTTTTACCTTTTGTGACTGACTAATCTCACCTAGCAAAATGTTCTCCAGTCCCATCCATTTCTCTGTAAATGATGCAATTTTGTTCTTTTTTTGGCTGAGTAAAATTTTGTTGTGTACATATCCCATATATTTGTAATCTATTCATCTACTGATGGACATCTTGGGTAGTTCCATAGTTTGGCAATGGTGAATTGTGTGCTGTGAACATAGATATGCATGCATTAGTTTGATAGATTGGTTTCCATTCTTTTGGGTAGATACCAAGAAGTGGTATTGCTGGATCATATGATAGGTTCATTCCCATTCTTTGGAGGATCCTCTGCTTTCCAAAGCGGTGCATTAATTTGCAATCATACCAACAATGAATTAGAATTTCCACTTTCCCACCCTTATCAGCATTTTTTGTTGTTTTTAATGAATGTAATTCTAATCAGTGTTAGGTGAAATATCAGGATACTTTTGATTTGCATCTCTTTGATTGCTAATAATGTTGAACATATTTTCGTACATTTATTGGCAACTTGAACTTCATCTTTTGTAAAGTGTCTATTTAGTTCACTTGCTCTTGTATTTCATGTGTATGGACTGCATGCAAAAATATCATAATAAATATTTCAGTTGTATTGTATTTATTAAGAATTCATGGTATTTGCTAGCCCTCCTTTTTGACTTATACTATTTTATTTTAATGTTAGTTAAATAAGTATGAATAGAAACAAAGTGTATAAACTCATTTACTTATAGATTATACAAAGCTCTAAAGTCAAAAGAACTTGTAAATTAAGTCCTAACAAAACTAAACTAACAATAAAATCTGAACAGTGTAAGTTTTGTGACAAATGATGTTCTTTTGCTGACACTAAATTAGCAAGTGCAACATGAATATAGCTTTGATGTCTAAATGCAATGTATTTTTTGTTTTAGGGTGTCCTTATTTCTGTGCATTTCATATTCAGTTTTTCTACCATTTCCTCATTTTGAACTAGCATGAAACCTTTGTTTCTTGAATGTGCCTCAGTTCTGCTTAATCTTGTTTTCTTCTTTAAGTCAGCATGAATATTTGGATACGTCATTATTTTGTGCCAGCACTGCAATAAATACATGTTCTGGCAGGTTCTAAAATTATTTATAGCCTGTGAGATATTTGAGAAGCCCCATTTTATCCCCTAGATGTCAGAGCCCCTATTTAAAAAACATTGTGATTCAATGAACTCAAAAGAACCTCACCAAATGCTTGCAACTTTTAATTAGCTTCAGATTTCTGTACATCTAATCAAAGGATGATAAAATTTTATTGCTAAATAAAATCAAGAGTAAAATCATAAAATGTGAGTCAGTAGAAACTTTCTAAACCATATATATTATCTGTCAAGCTGTTTAATGAATAAAAATCTATAAAAACAAGAATATGAAGTATCATATGAATATGATAGGATCTCTTCAAATATTTATCTGTTTATATCAATGCGTGTTGCAAGCGATTGAGAGAAAAGTATATCTCAGAGTTGAGATAAATGTCACTATATGAAATTAAGACATTTCTCCAGAACCTACTATGTCTTTTTGTAGAGGATTCAATTGTGTAGTTGGTTGTTGCTTTTGATATATAACACATTTGAAACCAGTTTAGTGTGTGTGTGTGTGTGTGTGTGTGTGTGTGTGTGTGTGTGTGTGTTATTGAGGATTGAATTAAGGAGCAGTCTAAATTAGAGGTACACTCACAGTCATATTTTATTTTATTTTTTGAGATAGGATCTTATTAAGTTGCTAAGGGCCTTGTTAAGTTGCTGAGGGTAGCTTAAGAGTTGTAATCCTCCTGTCTCAGCTTCCAAAATACTGAAATTTCAGGTGTATGCCACCACACCTGGCTAAAGCCAGTGTCTTCACTTTACTAAAAATATTTCTCTAATTGAGGTTAGGATACGATAGGCTGAGTTAATGTAAATTTCTTTCCTATAAACACACAAACACACACACATTCATATATATATATACATATATACATATATATGTATGTATGTGTATACATATATATATATATATGTATACACACACACACACACACACACACACGCACACATATATGTTCTAGTATTTGTAAAATTGTAAGTCTGACCTCTTGTCAGGCAAAGAAGAGTTATGATCTTGAGATAAATATGTGACTCTAATTTGTAGTTCTAAATAAATATATAATATTTAAGACCATAAACCCAGACTAGCCAAAGTAGTTCTCAGCAACAAAAACCATGCAGGAGGAATCACAATACCTGACTTTAAACTATACTACAAAGCAATTGTAATAAAAACAGCATGGTTCTTGCACAAAAACAGATACATAGACCAATGGAGGAGAACAGAAGACCCAGAAACAAGCCCACACACTTAGAGCCAATTGATTTTTAAAAAGGGGCCAAAAACATACACTGAAAAAAAGATAGCCTATTCAACAAATGGTGCTGGCAAAACAGGTTAACCATATGTAGAAAATGGAAATTAATCCCACTTTCTCACCCTGCACAAGAGTCAATTCAAGATGGATCAAAGACTTGGAAATCAAACCAGAGACCTTGAAGTTCCTTGAAGAGGAACTTTGCACAGATAAAACTTTCTCAACAAGACCCCAAAGGCACAAAAAACTAAACTGCAAATCAATACGTGGGATTGCATGAAACTGAAGAGTTTCTGTACAGCAACAGAAACTGTCAGGAACCTCAATCAAGAGCCAACAGAATGGGAGAAAAATTTTGCCACCTACTCCTCCAATAGAGGACTACAGTCTAGAATGTACAGAGAACTCAAGAAACTCAGCACTAAGAAAAAAATAACCCAATAAAAATGGGCAAGTAAATTAAATAAACACTTTAAAAAAGAAGAAATTCAAATGGCAATAAATGCATGAAAAAAATGCTCAACATAATTAGCAATCAGAGAGATGCAAACCAAAACTACCCTGAGATTTCACCTAACTCCAACTAGAATGGCAATCATTCAAAACACAAACAACAACAAATTCTGGTGAGGATGTGGAGAAGTGGGAACTCTAAAACATTGTTGGTGGGATGGCAAATTAGTGCAGCCACTTTGGAAAACAGTATAATGGGTCCTCAGAAGAATGGGAACGAACTTACCATTTGATCCAGCAATACCACTTCTGGGTATCTTTCCAAAAGAAAGGAAACCAAATTACCAAACTAATGCATGTATATCTATGTTCATAGCTGCACAATTCACCATTAGCAGACTATGGAAACAGCCAAAATGTCCTTCAACAGATGAATGGATTACAAAACTATGGGATATGTACACAATGGAATTTTACTCAGCCATAAAGAAAAACACAATTCTATCATTTACAGGGGAATGTATGAAACTGGAGGACATTATGCTAAATGAGATTAGGCAGTCACAAAAAATAAGAAATCGAATGCTTTCCCTAATATGTGAGAGCTATGGAGACATGGGTCATAGGAGGAACTCTAGATGAAGAAGGAGATCCTATAGAGGAGAAAATAAAGCAACCTAACTGAGGGGATGGGAGAGGGGAATGGGAAATTCTCTAAAGCACATGATGTACTTAAACAAACATATCAAAGTCAATCACTAAGCCAAGCATGGGTAGGAGGGATGCTGATGGAATGAGGTGGGGATTGGGTAAGGGCTAATTGGGTGATATGTACATGTATGTCTCCAAAAGTCTTTTATCCCATTGAGATGTATGACTACAATGCACCAATTAAAAAAATACATTATACACATTTGGGGTAAAAAAGAAATATGTAATAAGACAGAATAGGCATATAGTATAAAGATGTGAAAATATCCATGACTAAAACCAAGAAACATATTAGTTTAAAGGTGAAAGACACACAGGGAATTTTAAGAAGGCTGGATAGAAATATCAGCAAGGTGGGGAGAAAATTAAAACACAGGTGTGTTAGAATTTTAGGAAAGTTTCAAGAAATAGAGACTGGCAAATGATTATTATAAACAATGTCAAGTAACTGGATAAAGAAATAAGTAAGAGAAAGCGAACAAGAAAGGAGAATGGAAAAACAGGCTGAAATATAGTTGAAGACTGCCTTACTTTCTTCAAGTTTATCTCACAACAGAGAAACTGCCCTGTGGATGCCCTGAAGAAGAAATAGAGGATATATATTTACCTTTTCAGATGTGAAACCTTAGAACATATCTGCACATTCATATGATAAAAAAGGAAATAAGGAAGACTCAACTATAATAGTCATTATTCTTTTTATGCCTGTATGGGTGCATTACAATTATACATCTTATTGAGGTTCAAAGTGAGATACAAACATCCAGGCACACAGCATTTGTTGTGTTTCCTTCCAGTTCCTACCCTGCGACTCAGTCCTCTTCATATATATTAATGCGATTGCTAGTGATGCCTTTATATATGGACATAACTTTAACTGAACAGTTTCATCAAGCCTCCTTTTTCTCCTCCTCACCTCCCTTCCCCTTTCACTATTTATTGGTCTTTCTCTTTCTTTAAACTCCTCTTTGTTTGTTTGTTTTTTTATCTTCCACATATGAGAGTAAACTGATGGGCCGTAACTTTCTATAATGGGTTGATCTGTCTCAGTAAAATTATCTACATTTCAATCCATTTTCCTGAAAATGATATAATTGTGTTCTTTTTATGGTTGAGTAAAATTGCATAGTGGGAATATACCAATTATTCTTTTTTATTAGACCAGAGACTGAAAAGTTATTAGAAAATGGCATTGGCTCAACACTCCAACATATAGGCACAGGCAATAGCTATCTCAAGAAGACCTCCAAAGTACAGGAAATTAAAACAAGAATTAACAAGTGGGGTGACATCAAACTAAAAAGTTTCTGCTCACCAAATAAAATCATCAAGAACTGAAAGAGAAAGCCTACAGAATGGGAGAAGATCTTTACCAGCCACCACTCTGATAAAGGGCTAATATCCAAGATATACAAAGAGCTCAAAAGACTCTACTCTAGCAAAACAAATAACCCAATTAAGAAATGGGCAACTGAACTGAATAGACACTTCACAGAAGAAGAGAGATAAATGGCCAATAGATACATGAAAAGATGTTCTACATCATTAGCCAAAAGGGAGATGCAAGTCAAAACTATGCTGAGATTCCATCTAACCCCAACCGGAGTGGCAAGCATAAAGAAGTCAATTAACAACAAATGCTAGAGAGGATGTGGGGAAAGAGGAACTCTTTTACACTGTTGGTGAGAGTGCAAACTAGTTCAGCCAGTATGGAGATCAGTGTGGAGATTCCTTAGAAAACTGGAAATAGATCCCCCATATGAACTGGCTATACCACTCCTGGGTATCTTTCCAAAGGGTTGGAAATCAGAGAATTACAGTAACATATGCACACCCACGATCATAACAGCACAATTTGTAATAGCCGAAATATGGAACCAACCTAAGTCTCCATCAACAGATAAATGGATTGCAAAGTTATGGGAAATACACACAATGGAATTCTACTCAGCAATAAAGAAGAACAAAATCATGCCATTCACAAGAAGATGGAAAGACCTGGAGAACATTATGTTAAGTGAAATCAGCCAAGCACAGAAAGAGAAGGAACACGTGTTTTCTCTAATACACCCAAACTAGGTAGTATTTTGGATACTAGAGGGACTTTAGATAATGGAGGAGAAACCTCAGCAAAGCTAGGATGGAATGGTAGGAGAGGAAGAAGGCTGAAGTTTATTAATGGAGGAGCTATATCTGAATATGTGTAATAGTATGAATGTAGCATGGTTAACCTGGACACTCATTGTTGGGAGAGAGGAAAGGGAAAGTGGGGGCTGGGGAGTGGCACCAAGCACTGTGTGAACTTATGCTATCTTCAATATGATTTACATAAAAATAAAAAAAGGTAAGTACTCTTATTGCCACATTGTAATGATACAACATGATGAGATTCAGAGTTATAGAAATTTATATGCACTCAGCATTTGGTGTGCTTCCCTTAAGACCTCACCCCACTACTTCCTCTCCCTGTACAGGTTATTGTGATGGATATTATTAATTTCATATATATCCATAGAACTATAAAAACTGTATTTGTGCCTTACACTAAGATGAGTAACTCTAAAACTCTGCAGCTCCATTCTCCACTTGAATGGTATGAAACAAATGTCATATTAATTTTAATAATGTAAATTTTATATATTAGGAATGGATGCCTAATGGCAATGTAAATGAATTCAGGATCAGTGTCAAGGAGTGGTAGATGTCTCTCCTCTGCACACACACTACCTCGACATCTTCTGGTCTCTCTCTTAGCTTTTTATTCCCTAGCTGATTTGTGGAGGCTTCATAGAGTATTTTCTGGCCACAAACCCTCTGCCAAGTACAAATTCCATTTGCTGCCAAAAAAAAACAAAAAAAATATCTGGCCTGAGGACAATAAAAATGAAGATGCCTGATTGACTACAGATTTTGAGTGAATGCTTTATATATGTACTAACTAAAATTTCCAGATGTAGCCTTAATAACACATGGGAAATTCTTTATGTCAGCCTATTGAATTCTGTTTTGATAAAATTATTCCTTCTACCTTTTTCTCGGCCCATACACCCAGAGTTTTAGGATAAAGAACTTCCTAAGTTTCAGGAATGCCGGCATACATTCAGGTGCCTTTCTGCACATTTCCCTCCCCTCAAAAAAAAAATCATATACTATTTTTATTCTTGGCTTCAACACATAGCACACCACTATTTTAAAAGGCTTTTTTCATAGAGCTTTCAAAAAAGGAGTGATAGTAGAAAAATGCTTACTTCTTTCCACACAAAAAGAGCTTTTAAGAAATTTCCATTTTACTGGTTTTCAAAATTAAAAGTTTATCTTTCTCATAATCTTAAAACTAGATTTTTTAATGCATCACTTCATATGACAAGAAAATTGTATTCTATTATTCAAAAATAGGATTGTTCTAGCTCTGGTTGCTTTTTATAGGCCAGTTTTGCTTTGTGCAACATAGACTTTCTGACTTTCTATAAATAATGGGGGTTAGGGGAAGCAAAGGATTCTTCTCAGTTCTTCTATTACAGGAATCAACAGAAAAAAGAGTTGTCTTCCAATAGGAAGGGTGTAAATAGACTGCACATATATAGATCTGCCTTTGAGGCAGTTTGTGTGAGGTTCCAGTCAAAGGAGTAAGAAATCCAGTGACAAAGGTACTGTTTGGAAAATACTAATTCGATGGAAAGTCAAAAGTTAGCACCTATTTTGGAAGAAAAGTAAATTCCTCACGTTTATGACTTCAGCACAGTTTTTATAGCCTCAGAAATGACTCTGAGTAAATTATAAAGGGATTATAGAAATTCAGCTCTTTGAAAGTGCACTGACCATTAACTCTAACTTTTCTTCTAGAAAAATGGGGGATCTCACTTGTTTTATATTAGAAGCCAATATCAGGCATGGTGGTGCAAGCCTGTAATACCTGTACTTGAGAAGCTGAGACAAGATTGTATGTCTGAGGCTAGCCTCATCAACTTAATGAGGCCCTCAACAACTTAATGAGACCTCCAATTACAAAATAAAAAGGCCTTAAGGTATATAGAGCAGAGGTAGAATGCCCCTGGGTTTAATTCCCAGGTAAATAAACCAATAAGTAAATAAAACGTACTCAAATGAGCTCACATTTTCCCCTTGAGTCTACAAAAAATTAAATATTCTTATGTTCATGTGTAGTGTGTGTTTGGGAACTCATTTGTATATTGATTTTTTGAGTTTACTTTTCATTGTTAAGGAAGAATTTGAACCCAGATCTCTATCAAGTAGGGCAGGCTGGTGTGTTAGCATGGTAATAAAGGGATAGCCTAGACCTCTACAACTGTTTATCATCTCTCATTACCTTATTCACATTTATGTTCAGTTCAAATCAAACCTGAAGTGGTTCCTTTCCTTTCTTCCATAGCTAACCTAAAATAATAGGACCCAGAAGAAGTTGATTTCATTTATTATACATCTGCTTATGACTATACATGATGCAAAAAGAAAAAATTCATTCTGTAATATATTTGTGAAAACTTTTCCAATCAAATCGAGATTTGTGGAAGGATAGCTAAATTTATGTCTGCAAATCTCTTTTCTTTGAATACAAATACAAGAAATTATTTTTGTGTATATTTAACACTTTCTCTATACACTAACCATTTTTTATACATATTTCCATGAAAAAAGTGTGTTTCTGCAACTTTCATATGAAAGTACTGGTAAGCCTGTTGCTAATTAACTTACTTCTTGCCTTTTCCCTTTAAAATAATTGGTTCATAGGAATATTTCAGAAAAAAAGCAAACTGATATTCTTGTTGCCAATGGATATTCAGTACTATAATTCATTTAATTAATTAATTCACATTTTAATGGAATTTGTAGTGAACTTTTGGGCAGAGAATTGGTGGATTTGGCTTGAAAAAACAGCAATGACCCTCATTCCTTGCCTAGTCTTATATCTGTTCATGCAAGTTTTATTACAAAGTGGAAGCCTGGTGTATTTAATGTGCTCACAAAGACATATTCTTTGTCCTTTTTAGGCTTTTTCAAGATTTAATATTCCCTTTGTGTAGAAATTAAAGCTGGTTCGGACGAAGTAGAAACAGAGCTATATCTTCAGAATTTTATATCCTACATAGAGTTCTAAAGGTACATTTAACAGCTCCCTAGTTCAAACCATACCCGCTTTTGAGCTCACAAATACATTCCTACTGGCTGCTGGAGAGAGCCATGTTTGATGGCTTGGTTAAACTTCTTCCCATTTCATTCTCTATAAGTATGCAAAACCCCAGCGGGCCAAAAAAATACCTAAGACACTGATGTGTGCATGATCAAGATATAAAAAGTGATGAAACAGAGAAAACCATTTTATTTCTTGGAGAAATAAGGATTCAATGCTAATACAGTTAGAGATGGTACATAACTTGTTACAGATGTTTAAAATGCAAGCAATTTAAAGGGACACTTCTGAAAAACAAAAGCACTACCAGAATTTATTGAAAAATAGCCTTTGTACTGCTTGATATCTCATAAACAGCAATCTACACTCATTCTAATAATAAAAATGAAATGAAGTAAAATACCATTTAGGACCACACACACACACACACACACACACACACACACACACACACACGTGTGCACCTCTAATTCCAGGTGATAGATGTAATGAAGTTCTTTAAGTAAATCTGAATTGCTCCAAGTTCTAAAGGACAATGATTCTAGCAGGGAAATAATACGTACTTCAGTTATGAGATGCAGTAGCCCATTCACCACACAAGTAACCTGTGGGTAAATTGCCTTCTTATAGGCAATAGGCTTTTCTGCAGAGTGAGATTTTAATGCTAATGCACAGACAGGAACCATCTCGTATTTACATCAATAATGAAATATTCTTGACAAATCATTGAATTATAACTTACAAACATCTCGGAAATAATTTCCCCAATGACATTGAGATAAAAATATTTATGTTGCCCTCAAAGGAAATTTCTGACTTGGTTCATCTTGCAAAGCATGACAATCAATATTCCTGTTCTCTTTCTCAGATTTCACGCTGCTGTTGAATGGGCAGTTAACCTTGGAGAGCTGACGGTGGGTCTGAAATGAACATGTGTATAAAAATGACAGACTGTAATCTTCATCCTTTATGAGAATCAAATGCAGAAGTAAGGCAAGTCCATATCCTGCAGTGCTCAGAAACATCATCCCCATTCATTGCAGGGAGATTCTGTTGACCTTACACAATGCTAGACTTACCAGCCTGCCATTGGCAGAGAGAACCAGGTGCTGATTTGTTCCACTCTCAGTGGATGACAGTTCTCAGTGCCTCAATATGAACTTTAATGGCTAGATCTTTTTTTGTGGATATTCTTACAAGCTACTCCTAAAAGCCCTTTTGTCATGGCTGAGTCTATTTTCAAGAAGGCAGGTGTAAAACAGAACTCTGTTTATTTGCACACACGTTCTGTCCTTTTCTCCACACAGCTTTGTTTCTGTCCAGAATATCTCTGGCCACTTCTCCACCTGTCAAATCCCTCCTGAAATTTCAAAACCCAGTGAAACAGTTACTCTTGAGAACCTTTCTTAACTTTCCTATGCAGAACCGATTGGTCAGAATCTTCTATGGCTTTTCTTCATTTCACACCCTTGTATTTTAGCATTAACCAGATTGTGTGACGTACAGGAACTGAAATAAGTTAGAATTTAGTTTTTGGAGTTAGAATTTAGTTTGAATTCCAACTCATTTATCTAAAGGTTGTTCAGCTGGTTTTCAGATGCAGTAATAGATAACTTTTCAACCTCAGTTTCCTCATCATTTTGATAATATTTGGGGGTTGATAAGGTTTCTTTTTAAGATTATATTTGGGTCCAACACATAGAAAGCACTTAGTAAATGCTCACTAAAGGAGTGGATGCATTATGCTTCTTTCTTTTCCAGTCTCATTCTATTGTCAGCATCATTCTAGTTGCTATGGATCCAAAAGACATAGACAGCCAGAGCTCTTGACCTCCTCCTGCTTCTATTCCAGTGGAGAATATGGAGAATACTAAAAACAGTTTTTAAGCAAATAAATATGCACTATAGGTTAAGATGACAAATATGCTGAAAAACATAATGTGGGACAGTATGGAGAGAAATGTAGGTTGTTGTTTGAGGAACAATGAAATTCTAAGGTGTTAGACCTGTTTATCTACATTTGATCTGAGACAAGGGACTAAAAGGCTATTGGATAAGTAAGTATTTTGGGAACAGAGAGAGCTGGTGCAAAACCTCAGAAAGGGAAGGTTTGCAGGGATCAGGGGCATTTGAAGAGTAAAGGCCAGTGGTTTGGCCTGTGAGCAGTAGGAGGGCATTTCGAGGTGATATGTTTATAGGAGCAAGCAGGGGTCAGGTGGTGGGGGCATGCTTATAGAAGAAGCTTCCAAGGAACTGAGCCCAGGATGAAATCCAGGATGGTGCTAGAGTTGGTTCTGTTAACTTGTGAAATATTACACAGTTTTAGGATTTGGTTTGTGAACTGAAATTTTTACATTGCATTTCTAGAAACTGTTCACTGTTCTCTTAAAGGGTAAAGGTTGGCAAAGAAAGAATCTTATTCCTGAATTGCCTGTGCATTTGGACTTTATTCTCTAAGCACTGCCCTAGGGGGAGGCTACAGCAAAGGTTAATATCTCGTTGAGTGATTTTGGGCAAATGATCTCTCTAGACATCAGGTTTTTAAATCTATAATCAATAATAATAACAATAATAATAATAATAATAATAAATGTCTCATATTGGATCTAGGGCCATTAGCTGCTATCATCTAAACAGGATACTTGGGTCTACAATGTTGTCATGTGATCTAAATTAGCCACAATATTTATTACAGCTAAAAAGCTTGGTGTAAATAAAAATGCCATCTATTTCCCAACTAGAAAGGATAGATCATATTTCCATTCTTTACTTCGGTACCACCTCTTGTCCTTGGTGACTCATTATATTCTACACATGATGTGTTCAATGAATATAATCATACTGTGCTTGCCTGTGCATGTCTCTGTTTCCTAGCCATCACACAGCAGGATGGATAACTATGTGATTGAGAATCTCCTTTGATTGATTATTTCATTTCCTGTATCCAAAATAGAACCTAATTTGTTGCAGATACACAATTGTTAATAGTTAATTGCTTCCTGAATGTGAAAAAATGATTAGACTTTATTATGATCCCCTGAAAAAACACAATTAGGCTATAAGTAGAAATGGTCAAATTTGGGATTAGTATAAAAAAATTCATTGTTGCTCTCAATGGTATTTGGTTGTGTAATCAGCAGTCTTTATCGGTAGTGAGATGTGGATGTGTATCAGATGACCCTTGAGCACTGATACTCAAGAAGTAATATGAACATTCACACAGAGGAGTTGACTTTCTATAGGCCACCTCCAACCTTGCAATGTTTGGATTCAAGCAACGTTATGGCAGCATGAACTAATAACTGGACATAGAAGAAAGGAAATAGCATGACCCTTGGGAATTGCTAATTAACACCACATTTTATGAACACCCTAGCAAAATTATCCCTTTTACTTTCTTAGCGTTTCTTTTAGAACTGTTTTATACCGCATTTCAAGATTTCTCTCACTCTTTTTGATGGTCCTGTGCATGCAGTAAGTACTTGGGAAAATGTGTTTAATAAAAGCTATTTTTCAATTTGTCTGTTAATAAATGAGTCAAAGAAGAGCACAGCTAACTGCATTTCCATTGACCAATTCAGAAACAGAAAAGCAGCAAACACCTATTGACTGACAGAGAGTTATAGAGAAAGTCAATGACAGAATGATTGAAACATCTGCCATTATCTTTCCAGATTCTTGTCTCATCAAATAAATGAAGCTATACTTTATTGATGCTGTGTTTATTCTTGAGGAAGTGTGCACACAAACGTCTCCTGATGTTGGTTACCACAAATATTATTAGAAAATATCCAGCTGTGTTTGGACCTGATGAAACTATTTATTATTTCAAATACTTGGAAGAAAGGAGGGATGCCTGCATGTTTTGTCTGCATGGTTCGATCTTACTAAAACATATGATGTGTATATATCAAAACTTGGTAAGGGAGGGAAATTCTTTCCAACTTCAAATGATGATGAGCTCTTTTGCTTATTTCCAATAGGATCTTATTCAGTTAACACAGCCTAAATCATTTCTGAAACATTACCTCAGCAGAATGTGTTAACGCATTCTTTGATGTCTGCCCACCTTTTAAAAACTCAGTTTACACTGACTTTTCCCTGTTAAGTTTACACTGACTTTCCCCTGTTTAACTTCATGTAGCACACAGGAAAACTTTGTCTTAAGTAGTAAAATGAACTTCGCTGTTTAAGCAATTAACTGATAGACACAGTATATTATAAAGGCCAAGTTTATGATACTTTAAGGTATTACAGGAATAATTCCCTTATATTTAAAATGCCTTTCTTTCATTAGCTTACCTCGATAGCACTGCATATTAAAATGTGTTTACAGAAAGGCACCTAATTATTCATTTTCTGCTGCTAATTCATTCTATGAGGTTCAGTAGAGTGCTCTGTTCTGCCTGTTCTTAATTTTTTTCTTATCACTTACCCTGTTTCATTGGAGAGTAAGTGAATGAATGTGAAATACTCATTTAAGTTCTCCAATGATATTTGAAGACTCATCTAATTATATTCTTTCCTCATATATTAATATAATTTATTTTGCTCTAACTGTTCATTTTTTAATAAGGCATTTGATAGAACCTTTTATCAAAACCTGGAAACAATAACTATAATGAAAAGTTGGCTAGGAAACAAGGGGTCTTCTCTTCCTTATGCACTTATTTGCATCAGGCACTTGGTGGTGTTATTTCATTTAATCCTCACAATAGCTCTAGGGCAAAATAGTGCATATGGTGTGCATAAGTTAATCTATTATAAACAATATTAATGAAGTAAAATAAAATTGTTACAGTTTGGGAATGTTATGGTTTTGGGGAAACTGTCCCCAGGGACCCCTGTTAGGTCCCGGACACGATTTCCATCAAACCACAACAAAACCCAAAAACAGGGAAAAAAAGCACGGGTTCTTGTCATGAGCTAAGGGTAAATACACATTAGCCCGGACTCTTGCTGAAGATTTAAAGAAGTTTATTAAGAAGATAGAAATACAGAAGAATGCCCCACCAAAGATACAGCACAAATGGGCCTTTTTATACCCATGACCTCTATCTTGTTAAGTAAACATCCCTGTAAGTTTCCTCCCCTAGCAAGGTGTGTCAAGGTGTCTCCTTTCATGAAGGTTGACCCCTGCTCCCAACCTAGCTAGATTTTCCAATTATTATGTAAACCTGTCTTAGAATGAGGATGAGGAAGTCCTAGTTCCCCTCTCTTATAGACTTGCTAATTACCTTTAGCTAGGTTAATTTACACTGGAATAGTTGCTTCCTTTTAGGCAGAAACCAAATCCTTTAACAGATTTGACCCTCACCCAATTTTTGGAATATATTAATAATCGTAGCCTTCTCAAATCTTCCTAGGCCATTCCCAATACTGGTACAAAAATGACCAATCATTTTTATCTAGTAAGTTTCAGAGGCAATGTGCTAATCTAGTCAGCCTGCCTTAAAATGTGTACCTTCTGTGTTGCTTTACTCTGCTTTTCTTCCATAGATATTTTGACTTCACTCTTTTCTGATAGATAGAGTTCCTGTTTGGAGAAATTGCCTGTATAATCATATGCATAGCAGGAAAGAATTCAGAGAGATCGCTATGGGGAAAAAATGAGAAGCAAAGTGTTACCCATGGAAGAGGGCTTACATGTTAATTAAAATTAAAACTAACACAATTTCCTTGGGTTAAGAAATCAATTCTAAAGTTTGAGACAAAAAAAAGTTGGGTTAAAAATCACTAGAAAATTGTTATTAAATCCTATTATTATCTATACTAATTCCCAGGATTTAGGTATGTCATTGATTATTATTATGATGAGAACTGAGATTTGAATATGCCACAGAGTTTAGAACTCCATATTTAAAGGTTTGTTTCATTTCTCTATCTTTTAGATTATCTTTTATATTTTGTTTATTTATAAGGTACAGCATATGTATTTATATATAGAATATACATATATTTATATATACATATTTCAAGTATGTTGAGAATAGATATAATCAAGGATTCAATGGAGAATAATATTCATGAAAAAGCTTATTCAGAATAAAGATATTGAATTTCTAGGCCATCAATGGTGGAGACTACAAAAGCTCCAAATTTAATCTCTGGATGACACAGCACAACACAGTTATGCTTAACCTACACTAGACTCCTTAGGTGATATCAGAGGCAAATGATGCCCATCTTCTATAATTGAGGGAAATCATTTACCAAACCCCCCTTCCTACCATGTGCTCTCTAGTATGCCTAAAATGCCTCTTTCACAATAGCATGGCCTTATGTTCACCCTCATCTTTTCCCCTGGAATTTGATTTTAAAAGATGATATTTCAACAATGGAAGTATATATTAGATAATTTTCCTTCTTGACATTCCTGACTAAAGTAGGAAGAAAACAAAATATTTCATAATGAGAGATAGAAAACACCGATAGCATATTTGCCCCTTCGCCACTGTGTCTAGATACAATCTCAAATTTATCTGTGTCACATTATGGATTAGGTGATATTTTGAAATATAAATTCACACTAAAAGACTTATCATGAGTATCCAGAAATCCTCAATTTAAGGTACAATTTAGAAATTTTATTTTTTATCAGTTAATATTACATAACTTTATAGGGTTTCACTTAGTGGTGTCCTTTCTCTCAGAGGATACCACTTTCATTTTACCTTTTACCACTGATGTCCCTCTTTTCTTGCTTTTGTTCATCAAAACTTCATTGACCATTTATTATAGGACATACTATGTACATATCCTGGAATTATGAGTATACATTTATTATTTTTCTGGCTTGAAGAAGTTAAATTTTTTTTAGAATAAGGCAAAAGGGTCATATGATCATGTAGACTTCTAAATTTCCATACTATAGGAGTAAGATGCCCTTACAGCTTTTTTAAAGGGCTCAGAAACTTGGATGTATGTGAAAAACTTACACTAAAAATTACTATGTAAATGAAAAATATTTCTTTTTAAATCTTTTCAAAATATTCTGTCTTCTCAGAGGTGGATTTATCTTGATGCAAACAACAGGCACTTTTTTTTCCCTGGGAAAATCACCAAAAGAAATCTTACAATGTGAGAATAAAACAAGTACTCATCACTGTAGTCCTGGAAGACCTAAGTCCTCACTTACCTAAGTGAGCATGTCTTGGGGTTACAGATGATTTGTTCTGCTTAGTGAACTCAATTGCATATACCTACCAAAGAAAGTAAATGCAATTTTTATGCTCTTTTGGAAAGTAGCCATTCTTTTGCTTGATTTAGAACACTTTCTTGTTTTTGTAAAATTTAGGGGGTTTTTTTGGTAGGGTTTTATAGAACCACTTTTGATAAGTTGTTTGTAAAGAATCTTAAAAAGGGATGATGATCATTTCTTATTTCAATATATGAGACAAACTCCTACAGGAACTACAGAAAGAATCAAGGGTAGATGGATATTGGAACTGGATTTCTGTGTTGTGATGTGGCCAAAGGGAAATATACCAGCACTATGGATGAGGACTGGTTTTTGTATTAAAGAAAGTGGCATTTCCCACAGTGAGTAAACCTGTGATGAGTTTGAACATAAAAGAGCAACATCAAAAAATAAAATGTGGGGATTAGGTTTTTAAACATCAAGGGGGACATTCTCCTTTGCTATCATACCTGCTCAAATTTCAGTAAACGCAAGTGTTCACATGCTGATGATAGCTATTTTTATATATTTTAAAAAAGATTAGAATTTCAGCAATTAAGAAGACTCAATTATCAATTCACATCAAGAAATAATTGATTTCTGGGAATGAAATAATAGTGCTATAATTTGAAAAATACTATAGAGTCCTATTAATTGCAATGATTACATTTATAACAGCATTTTATTAAATCAGGAATGCATATTGATAATTTTGATGTCTTTACAATGTTTTGCTTTCTGGAGGTCTCTTTTATGTATCATGTTGGTGCCACCCACACATACTTTGGTCACAAAATAACCCAGTTCCAGAGATATTTTCCCCAGTGATTTGCCACTAGGGGGCAGCAGGAGTTTATTTAATCTAAAGTAAATCAAAGTATTTTCTAAGGTATTTAAAATCTTATGATGATGGACATAACAGAGGTGTAGTTAATTAGCTCTCTGTCACATTTTGTTTTTCTGTGTATGTAACTCTGGACATGTTGGTTAAAAAGGTATAAACTATCACAGTAGAACTTATTAAAAATGACAATGAGATTTGGTGAAATTTTGACTTTTAAAAAGGGGACAATGGTGATGGGAGGTAACTGGGTATAGCTAATGCTTTCAGTTATTCCAAAGTATGGCAAAGAATCTTTGTTTCAATGGTTTTGCCTTATGAGCAACCACGGCTCTATAAATCTCCTGTTTCTATACAAACCATGCTGTACAATTTTTTTATACCTTTTCAAATTGTTCAGTCATCTATTAAGAGAACTATTTAATCTCAGATCCTAAAGTCCTAAAATTATGCCGGGGGGGGGAGAAAAAATGTTTGCTATATCTCTATGTTTGTTAGAATACTGTTTCCTATTGCTTCTCTATCCAAATGATTTTAAAATTACCCTTTTCCAGCCGATACTACCACCTAAATTTAAGTTTGCCGTCTCTTCCCTCTGTTACTGCATATAGCCTTCCAGGTTCATCTTGTGTGATTCAAATCTCCCTGTAGTTTGGATTATTTGTAATGTAATATGATGATATCAACATCCACTTATCCTTAGTTTCTTTTGTTGGACCTTCCTTCTCCTACTGACCTCAAAATCTCCCTATCTTCCTTTTAGTTTTATTTACTTTTATGCTTAGTGATATCATACTGCCCAATGATTTCAAAGATTCTCTTCTGCCTGATGGCTATAATATACATAACTTCTCAGGTTTCAAATCTATCTGAATGTTGAATAAGCTTGTAAAATACAAGTCCAAAATAGACCTTTTGATTTTTTAAGGGGATCGCAATCAACAACTCTACTCTTATCCATATTGATAAATGGCAATATCCTGATTCTGTTGTTCGTACTAAAACAATGCCTTTTTTCTGATAATACATATCATATCTATTACCAAATCCTATCAATTTTACTAACAAAATCTTTCTGGAATCTATCTACCTTCAATCCCTCTATCACCATTATAACTGATTCTTGTCAGGTTCTTAAATACAGATGACTGCTTCCAACTAGTCTCTACTTCCATTCTCGAGAAATCAGATATTTCACATAGAAGACAAATTATTTTATAAAAATGTAATTGTGTCATTTCTTTGGCCTTTATTCTCTATTGATTTTTAATTAGAAAACCATGAGAATCCCAGTCATTTTCTGACTTATTTACTTATTGTGTTGGGGGGTTCAGCATAGGGGCATTTTTAACTCCAAGCTAATTCTTAAGACTTTACACCATTTTTATTTTTTGAAACAGGATCTTGCCAAGTGGCTGAGGGTCATGTTAAATTTCTAAGGATGACCTTAAACTTGTGATCTTCCTGTATCAGCCTCTAAAGTACTAAAATTATAGGTGTGTGCCACTGAACCTGGCTTCTGATCTTATTTCTTATCACTCTCCTACTTGTTCCCTTCACACATACTCATCATTCTATTCTCTAAGCACACAGTAATTCCCTAGCTGTTCTCCTGGCTAAAAAGCTTCCAACAGATATTTCCATGAATGTTCAAACCCTCATGACTTCAGTTCTCTGCTCTGAAAGGTCTCCTCTAGTCAAAAATTCTAAACTAGAACTTTTTAGAATTATCAAAATTGTTGTATATGCATGAAGTGTAAACCCTAGTGTTCACAAACTCATGTAGTTGCCTGCTTATTTCTAGGAATATGTAGGGAAATAAGCCCATCCACCCAGCTGAGCCCAGTCTTCAGCTACCCAGGCAGTTGGTAGCTGGCATCTGATTTCTCCTGTTGGGCCATCAGGACCACCAGCTGAGTCCAGTTCATGTTAATAAGTCATAGGCAGAAGAAGTGGTTTGTTTTGTTTTGTGCAAGTAACAAGTAATTGAAAAACTCCAGTGACTTACTATGTCTCATTCTGATTTATTTTCCACGACTACACATCATGATTTAACATGTTACTATAGGTAGAATTTAATTCCTCTTTATACAGAAATCTTTTCTTTTGTATATTTAATCTCTGCTTTCTATTGATACTTAAAGCCAATACAACCCATGTATGTAGGTATATAGTAACATTATTCACATACACATACAAATGTTTATATATACATTTATATGTATGTGTGTATATATATGTATATATGAAAGAGCCAAATTTTTTTTAATTATACATGTGCATAATTACATATATTATTTTGTGCATATATTTATATCTTCATATATTCTTATACTACTTTGCATAAGAATATATACATATATAAATATATATATGATTATAGATATATATCATATAAATGCACACACATTGGAGAAGGATATTTCTCTAGGTAAATGATTATTCCTGTTCCTTTTTTCCTTGCTTCCCTTTCACTTTTCAATCTATTCTCCTTTGTTTCCAGCTTCATCTGTCCATCAAAACAATTTTGGCCAAGGCCCAACTGAGCTTCAATGTTACCTGCCATTTTCAATCTTCTCGGCCTTATTTCTCAGTAACATTATAAACTATAGATAATTTTCTTCTCCTGAAATACTGCCCATACTTGGCTGATTTTTTCTAACTAGTTGCAGCCCTTTATTCCCTTGCTCCTTTTGTTCACTCACTCTTCTGGCCAGGGCCATTTCTCCGTGGTGTTCCTAAGAGCTGCCTGTTGATTGCTCGATTTTTGCTCTTTGAGTACTCACCCTATGTGATCTTACTCAAGTCCATGCCATCCTTATCTATGTGCAAATTAATTCAGAATCAGAGGAGGAGTGAAGTGACTCATATACTGCTGCTTTGTATATCCCTCCTAAGGTCTCCAAGACATTTTAAACAAATATCAAGTTGAGCTTGCAATCTTTACTCCCACATCATTTTTTCCAACTATCTTTTTTTTCTCTCAACAAGTGTTACCAGTGTGCCCAACATTACCTCCAAAAGCCAACACTCTAAATTTATTATACACATACACCCTTCTCTTTTTTTCATAATGGAACTAATTTTACTTTCCTCTAAAAAGTTGTATTATGTGTGAATTTAAACAGAAATAATGTATATACATATACGATGAACAATAGTTACCATCAAATTACATCATATTACTGAATTAGGCAAAATCAATATCCTCAACCTCATCATAGATTAAATTACTATTCTTTGCCTGTTGAAGTAATGAAAAATCATTCCTACTTGAGTACCCATATATACTACAGATACTTACAAACCTGCCTGAGTAACATTTTACAAATTAAAAAAAAAATGCATGCTAAGATTCCATCTCCCCAACTTGCTTAAAATATTCTGAAAGTCTGAAAGTGTCTTGCTGCTCTTTGGCAGATGGTGATGCTCTCTATTCTCAGGGCCTCAGCTGTTGATACTAGGTACCATCCACCTGCTGACATCTTCTCCTTACGCTGAACATACAGCTCATAGACATACTGGTTTCCTTCCTTCTTCTTTTTCCTTTCACTCCTTCCCCTCCCTCCCTCATTCCTTCCTTCCTCTCATTTTCTTTCTTTCTCTCTTCTTTCTTCTTTCTTTCTTTCTTTCTTTCTTTCTTTCTTTCTTTCTTTCTTCTTTCTTCCTCTTGTCTCTTGCATTCACTCTGCTCCCTTTTGGAGATTTGTCTCTGGAAGGCCTTCTAGTTGCAATTTGTGTCTTTTTTCCCCTAGTTTACTCTTACTCATTCTTCAGTGACAATTCCTCTCTACTAATAATTGTCTTGGATAATTGTCACGATGTTTTCTGACAAGGACAATTTTTTTTTTGAGGGTCTGGGGATGGAACCCAGAGGCATTGATCTCCAAGCTATACCCCCTGCCCAATTTTTTATTCTTTATTTTGAAACTGGGTCTCACTGAGTTGCAGAGGGTCTCACTAAGTAGCTGAGGCTGTCCACGAACCACCATCCTCCAGTCTCAGCCTCCTGAATTCTGGGATTACAAGCGTGTACCACCACGCCTGGCTACAATTCTGCCATTATATTATTTCAATGTTCTTTCTCTCCTTTTATATTTATTGTTGACATCTCATTAATTCATGTGATCATTTGATTAGTGTCTTTTGCTTATAGCATGTGAAATCTTTTAGGATAGGGACCATATTCAGAATTCATATAACTTGCATCTTTACTCTCTAAGGCCAACCAAATGTCAGCTGGCTCAATAAACCACAAATAGTTCAATGAGTCTTTTAATGACAAAGCATAAGAGGATATATTTTTGTAGTAAAAATCACCTTGAAAAAATATACTAAACTGATAGCTACTCAAAAAACTTTGAAAATGAGTACACTTCTGTCTAATCTTTGGAAAGATTGCAAAGTTGAATGAGACATTACCCTGAAGGTCTAGATGTATTGCACTGCATCTTATCATGAAGATAACTTGAGAATCCAGCAGCAGATATTCAGGCAGAAGTGCCGGGAAAGAGATCCAGGAGGGCTGTGGTAATCCCAAGAACTAAGGTTCCCATAGAACGCAGGCACTCAGTGAGCAAGGTCTTTAAAAACCAATATACCAAACATTTTAGTCCATGAGACTCTTTTGTGCAGCAGCATCGCCATTTCTGATTCAGTCTGCAAGGCAAACATTAAGCAGCCCACCAAAGACTCATATAGAGACCGACCACTAATGGTTCAAGTACTTCTCCAAGTCTTGTTTATAAATCTGAGGAGATATTCTTATTTGCCAACTTTACAGGGTAATATTACTACATTTTCCATGTTAGGACTGCCCTGAATGTCTCAAGGCACACAGTAAAGGGCTTGTTTGCTCTAAATGCCAAGAGCTTTCCATTGAGATAACAGCATGAGTCAATGAACGTCTTCAAGACAGAGTTTGTGATATTTCCCCTGGTATTCTGGCAGCAGATGAAATGCCTGGACTGCAAAAAGGCATATTAGAAATAGACTTCAGTTGCTTGCCAGTCAGCGGGGCAGAATTAAAGAAATCCATACATGTATGGAATTTTATTGTTTCAGTGGTGGAAACAATAGGGACTATCACATCTGATCAGTGATGAGAAAAGGCAATTCATTGCGAGTTGTATAAAAAAAGTAAAGAAAAAATAATCAGGGTTGATAAGTTACAGAGAACAGTTATAACCACAATTGGAAAGCAACAACACCATTCAGTAATGAGAAAGGTTTTGATTTCAATGTTCTCCTAACCACAAATGCTGGAAGTAGACTCAGTGGATAATGGCAGGCATTATGTCAACCATAATGTGGGACCTCAGAGCCTCAGAAAAACTTTGATAAAACAGAAGGCATTTTATGTATGCATTGTAGGAAAAGGTAGGTGGGTAGAAAAGATGGGAGGAAAAGAGAGAATAAATAGAAGAAATTACCTGCTGCTGGCTTTCTAAAGACCCCAGAGCAGACCTATGTCCTCTGCAGTGGAGATGTTCTTTAGAGAAACTTTGTAATAGTTCTGACGCAGCAAGGGTAAGCGTATCGATCTTGAAGGGATGTCTGGCTAATTTTTCACAAGGCGTAGATCCCTCAAAAATCAATAACTTTCTGCTGTATCTTTATTCCTAGGAATAAACTGTGTCTGTCAAAGAAACTTGATGCTTAAGCTCAATTGGATTCATAAAACATTCACAGACACACAGCACAAAAGAAATGTAAGCTTTCTCTAGCAGTGGTGAGTATTTAACCTCAGTTCAGGACAAAAACTCTTTCCTTTTTGATATATTCTTGTCCTTGGACAGGCATTAGTAGGGACTGTGATTTTTGCAATGCAAATGCTTCTTTTAAACATTGGTTCCCTCCCCAAAGGAAAGAAGCTTCAATAGAAAATATGAATTGCAGGTCTGGAAAGCCAGAGCCTAAGCAGATATATTTTACTATATTTTTATTCACCAGGAATAATTTAAAGTGGTAAATATTTTGAAAGAGATAAAAATAGGCTTTGGGAACAGCATTAGAATGCTATCAAACAATGGAACTTAAGAAAATTATTGAGTGATTTCTATTCTCTCATTTTATAGAGGTAGATTATAATGCCCAGGGAAGTTAAGTATTCTTTAACACATACATGTCTCATTAATTAAGTTGGAAATGCCACTTTCTTAATAATATTTTTAAATTATCAATTATATTTATTTATCAATGATAGGTAATGTACAAGATTTGAAGCTATGATAAAGCTCGATTGGGATTAATGCACAATGTAGGAACTCATGTAAGAGATAGAGGAAAGTGAATTTAAAAGGAAAAACTACAAAAGTATTTGAAATGCTGGAAAAATTTCACTTTTGACTAAATGTCATGAATGACTCATTTTTCTATAAATCAGTTATAATATTTCACAAATTAGACTAGTCATCGCTATTCAGATTTTTATTTTTTTTGTACTGGAGCTGGAACCCAGCGGCCTTTCTACATCTGGGATATCCAGATAATTTTATGTCAAGTTTTTGAACTTGTTGGTAGACAAAATCCAACACAACTTTAAATACTTTTAATAAAGCATGCTTAGGTAATTCATTGCTAAGACAGATGTTAATTCAAAGAGATATATAAGGTAATCCCAAGTTCCCAAATTAATTTTTTGATTAATTAAAATATTTTGATTAATTAAAATATTTTTTCCCTGGGTGCTCATAGTCCCATCTAAACCTTTTATCTTAGGTGTGTGTGTGTGTGTGTGTGTGTGTGTGTGTGTGTGTGTCTGAAGATGTGAACTTGTATACACATATGCATGTGCATTCATAAGTGTCTCAGATAAGAACAGAGATACAGAGGGTAGCATCAGATAATGCCTAAAAAAGATAAAATTTTATTTGAATATTTTTAGTTGGCTTTGTTCATATTATGAGGTTTAAAAAAATAAGAAAAGTTATTAAAACCAGTTATGTTGTAAATATCTATGTGGAAAAACTTGATCCCCATCTTGGTGCTGTTGGAAGGAGGTGAAAAGATTAAAAGGCAGGGCCTATTAAGAGGTCCCTGGGTCACTGGACAAGGGCCCTTGAAGGGGATTGGTACCCAATTTCCTCCTCTTCTCTTTTGTGCAGGTTTCAGCTATAAAGTAAATGATTTTGTTCTACCACAAGCTACTACTGTGATGCACCACTGGAAGCCCAAAGCAATGCTGACTATTGATCATGGGTGAAGTTTCTACACCTGTGAACCAAAATAAACTTTTTTGTTTCTTTGTAAGTTGATTATCTCAGGTATTTTTATACTGACAAAAAGCCCCATCTCCAACGGGGACTCTCTGCCTCTTTAAAAAAGATCAAAAACAAACTCTGTGGACTTTTTGTCCCTGATGATAATGTCCAACATTTTTAACTATGGCTTTTAAGGGTATTTTAGAAAAGAGAGAGGAAACTTTTGTGTTTCAATCCCAGTTGTCTCAGATGTAAACAAACACTGAGGGCAAGCTCTACCAAGCTTCTATTCCTTAGCTAAGCCATCTAGCAAATTATGTGCATTTAAGGTAATTTGGTCCACATTTATTCTTAGTCCTATCTAGCCAAATATTAGAAGATCCTTCAAGGTATTTTCATGGACACTTATGATCTAACCCCCCCCCATGAATTCTAAATTATTTAAAACACACTAAAAATAAAGTTTCTTGGTTTGTATATAACAAAACTGTGGAACTGGTGTACTTTGTGATGAAGCCTTGCTTGTGGCTACCAGCTCTGATACCATAGGTCTCACATGCAAACAGGAATGAACTGGGTGGAAGCAGATTTTCTCAAGATAGGAGCTTACCTGTTACCTGGAATGCACTTTCTTCTCTTAACACAATTACCTGAAACAACTAATTGATATCCATTCACATCATTATTACTATTATTATTATTATCATCATCCATATGTGTATATGTGTGTATGTATAAAATTGAGGATTGAACCCAGATGCATTCTACCTCTGAGCTATATCCCCAACCCTGTTTTATTTTTTATTTTGAAATAGGGTCTTGCCAAGTTGCCGAAGGCCTTGCTATGTTACTGAGACTGTCTTTAAACATGGGATTCCCCTGTTTCAGTCTCCCAAGTACTGGGATTACAGGCTTGTACCACCACACCCAACTTCAAATTTTAATACCAAAATGTTTGCTAATTGCACATATTTAAAGCCCTATGCCAATACACAGCACCTCAAACTATTTTGTTTCAGTGATAGATTGAACCTAAACCACCACTTTCCTGTCCTGTGTGGCACTGTTACACAGTGTTGTTGTTCTTGGGACCTCTCTGACCTGGACATTTTATGATGTGTCACTTGTCATACATCAGAGGAAGTTTCATTCTACACTCTGGGTGTGGTGGAAATGCAGGATATCCTGGTGGAACTTATACTCTAAGAATTGCTCATTTGTGCAAACATTCTTGGAGCCTTATCCAGGCTCTATGTAGCAAAAATATTGTGCAGATAAATTGTGGTCACCATTTTAAGGGGTCTTCCAGATCCACAGATCATTTTCTGTTTCTTGAAGGTACTGTGTTATATGGGCTAGAATTTTGTAGGCTAGCTTGTGAAATGGACAAACTTCAGTGGAGATTGTGAAAGGAGAACAAATTAAAGAATTTGGTAAGTACTGAGTGTTTCTGACATGTACACCTTCATGCCTGGGTTTTGCCTATAAGAGCTTAGTCACTTCTGTTCTCTGTTGGAGGATTCTTTAAGTCCCAACCATATCTATTCTTGCACCAAGTTGAAAGTCTTGATGGGTATCATAATATGGAACATGAAACTTGTTTCTGAGAGATTTATGAAGAGTAAATCAGCCGGGTATGGTGGTGCATGCTTGTACTACCAGTACATGGGAGGCTGAGACAGGAGTATCATGGTTTGTGGACAGCCTCGGCTACTTAGTGAGGTCTTCTGAAACTTAGTGAGACTTTGTTTCAAAATAAAGATTAAAAAAAATAAGACTGGAGATAAAGATCAGAATTAGTATGCCCCTGGATTCCAATCCCAGTACTGAAAAAAAAAAAGAGTAAATGAAATCAGAGTTAAGAATGCCTTCAGAGGCCAGGCGTGGTGGCGCATGCTTGTAATCCCCGTGCTTGGAAGGCAGAGACAGGAGGATCCCGCAGGTTCAAAGCTAGCTGTGCTGGCTTAAGAGACCCTGTTTCCAAAAAAAAAAAAGTATAAAATGGGTCTGGGAGTGTAGTCCGGAGGTAGAAGGGTTTCCAGGAACCCCAGTACCACCACCAAAAAAAAAAAAAAAAAAAAAATGAATGCCTTCAGAAGATGTAAACTACTAGATAAATATAAAATACTTTTTTGATGACACAATGAACTTTCTTTAACTTATCCAATAGCTCTTGCTTATTGCTTTGCAAAAAGAATGTTATCTGCTAGAACTATAGACTAGGCATCAAAAATATTTAGGCTAACATTCACTACATATTTTATGAAAAGGAAAAAGTCCCAGTCTCTAATTCAAGTGTTATTATAGAAATACTCCGAGAACTGTTATAATTCATAATCAAATCTCTAAATTGTGAAAACTAGCCAGTTAAAATGATTTTTGTACTGCTACAAATATATATTTTCTACATAATCATGTTGCTAAGAACATAAATCACTTTGACAAGACTTGTTTATGTAGGGAGAAAATCTTTTAAAATGCATAACTCATTAGAAGTAATTTATTTTATTGCAAGAGAATTTATGTAGCTATCTTCTTTTAATGCATTCCTTCTCAGTGCTATATATCTCTTTTGTCCCCTTATTTTTAATAGAATTCTCAAGAAAGATAAAGATGATATTATGGGGATCCTGATGACACTCTGCTTGGGACACCTACAAAGCTAGATTTTGGGTTTGATTGTTGCTTTTCCTTCTGTGTCACTTTGGAGAACTTAAGGAGAGGCCTAAAAGCCAATGTTTCTTTACTATTCTGTTGTGACCTTATGAAAATGTAAAATCATCAGTCAATACTTAGAAAAGGATCAGGGCAGTGATGGCTCAGACAATGAATAACTTTACTCTGGTGTTTCTGGGGTAGAGACACTTCTGAGATGTTCACTTTTTGGGTGCATGAGTCATTTGCTCATAAACATAATAAAATTTCATTTCTGAGTCATTTTCCTCCTAATGATAGTAACCTCACATATGGCTACATAGCAGATATGTCATGATTCTTCTTAATCAATTCTCCTACGCATATGGGTTATTTTTAAATGGCTGAAGTGGGACCATAGGCAATTTGCGTGTGTTTTTACTAATTTTTACATTTATGCCTCAGTCAACTTTCTTCCACAATATGAATTTGAGTCATTGAGTAGTATAGTGTGATAAGATCTCAAGAAAATGGTAGAATTGTTTTTCTTTAATAGGGAGAATACCTCTTCTCCATGGGAGGAAAATAAATTTATTTCTCCCCTGAAGAGTCATCATTGGCCGGATGTTTTTCTTGCTTGGGTCTTTCAGGTGGTCAACTTGGTAGTGATTCTGTTGCCGTAGATTCTGTTTTTCTTTTTTTCTTTTTCTTTTTTTTTTTTTTTGGTACTAGGGATAGAACCTATGGGTGTTCTACATCCAAGCTACACCCCCAGCCCTATTTTTATTCTTTATTTTGAAACAGGGTCTCACTAAGTTGCAAAGGGCCTCACTAAGTAGCTGAGGCTGTCCACGAACTGTGATCCTCCTCTCTTAGCCTCCCAAATGCTTGGATTGCAAGTGTGCACCACCACGCCCAGCTAGGTCCAGTTTTAAAGTAATATAAGGAGGGAGAAATTACTTGGAGCTGAAGGAAAACTTGAAAGTGTAGTGTTACATTTCTGTGGATCATGGAGGTGGTCTTTGCCTTTTCAGAAACAAGTCTTTTAATGAGCAAGGCATTAAGTAGAAATAATTTAAAGCTCAGGCTGCTTACATATTTATCCATATTTGACTTGGCAAAGCAAATATTTTGACATTTAATCTCTCAACATAGATTTTCTAGATATATTTGCAGAAGAAAGTGATCTTATCAACTACTCTCTAGAATGTTAGTAATTCTTATCTCAGTCATGCTAAGGCACTTTGAATGATTATATTTTTTTTCTTTATAAGATTAGTAAATATAGCAGATTAAAATAGCTACAAAATTTTGCTACAAAACCCATAGAGAGTGTATGTATATATATATATATATATATATATATATATATATATATATATATATATATATGTATATATGAAGGGTACAGGATTGTTTTTACTAATATACCAGAAGTAGTAATGAGCTATTTTCCTGGCCAATGATTCAAAAAGAGTTGCTTTGGTTTTCTTTGTCTTGGGCTATTTATATGTGGACTTCCAAATCATAGTGTAGTTTTTTTTAGCCCTGCCTCAGAAAGCATGCGAAGAAAGTTTGAGATGATATGGAGAAATAGAGGGACCAAGTTAAGTCCAGCCTT
Organism: Muscardinus avellanarius; assembly: GCF_963383645.1. Lineage (NCBI taxonomy): Eukaryota > Metazoa > Chordata > Mammalia > Rodentia > Gliridae > Muscardinus > Muscardinus avellanarius. The sequence continues at coordinate 90,678,066 of NC_137798.1, read as the reverse complement.
CTTGCCATCCCCCAAATCTGAGGCATAAATAATACGATGAAAGCTGCTTTGGAACTTCCAGACTAGCAAGAACTCTAGTTTAATACCAAGATGAAAAAGAATTACCCAGCTTAGCTTTGTACATATTCCTGATCCACAAAATAATAAGATATATGTTCTTTAAAAATCATTAAATTAAAGAAAACAGTGAGCACCATGACTTTATTATTATTTTTTTTAATCTTTGGTGTTCATAGTCAAGTCCTTGTTGATGTTTTGAAAGTATGTATTGAGTATTATGTAGATAGAGGGTAAAGAAATAGATTATTGAATGAAGGAAAGATGTTTAAAGATGTGAGTTTGAATCACTTGTTGAGACACTGATTAAAATAATACAATTAAACCATCCTAGTTTCAGAGTTCTGGTATAAAGGAGGTTTGAGTAAAAAATGGTCTTCATCTATTTGAAGTTAAGTTCTAAGGCCAGTACTTAAGGCAGATCATCAAAACTCACCCTTAGGTCTAACTATTAAAAATCACCTGTAATAAAACTTAAAATGCTTATTTTGAGCCACACAACTTAACAATTGCCAAACTACAACCAGCCAAGATGTCCATCAACAGATGAATAGATTACACAGCTATGGAATATGTACACAATAGAATTGTACTCAGCTATAAAGAAGAACAAAATTACATAATTTGCAGGGAAATAGATGGAACTGGAGAAACTTATGCTAAGTGAGATTTGTCAGTCACAAAAAAAAAGAAGAGTTTGGATGCTTTCCTAAAATGTGGAAGCTAGGGAGAAAAAAGAGTTATAGGAGGAACTCTAGACAGAAAAGGAAAAACCATAGATTTCAAAGGCATGAGCAAGTAATGAAGCCTAACTGTGGGTGGTGGGATGGGGGAAGAGGGAAATTCCCTAACGTACATGATATCCATTAGTAAACAAATTGAACTTAACCAGTAAGCTAAATATGAGGAGGGAGGGGAAGAGAAAGGGGTGGTAAGTGGGAAAGGGAATGAATGAGTGAAGTGTGCATGTATGCCTCTACTATCTTGTACTCCATTAATATGTATCACCACAATGCACCAGTAAAAACAATTTTAAAAAGTTGCAATCATTTTACATTCTATGTAAAAATTACATTTGTTTAAACAATGATACATTTGTTTAAATACATTAGAACCTATTTGTGCTAAGAAATGCTCATAGAGATATTATGGAAATAGTTTATTTGTATTTTTGAAGCCATTCCATTCTACAGAAAATCTACCATGTTCAACTATTTCATGCAGAAAATGCCAATTCTGGAGGGTTTTGTTCACATGAACTGTGTTCACATTAACTCTAGCAGTTGGTGGGGCATAACCTGTCCAGCTGCACATTTCTCTGTTGAGAACAGTCTCACTGAATGTGGTAGAAAGAACTCCTCGAATATTTTAATTATTCTGTCTTTTCTCACAACAAAACCCACTAACCCCTTTTATTTTATTGTCACGATTTTTTTCTGTGTGGTATTAGGGATGAAACCCAGGGGCATTCTACCTCCAAGCTGCATCCTCAGGCATACTTTTTATCATTTATTTTGAAACATATTCTTAGTAAATTGCAGAGGGCCCCACTAAATAGCTTAGACTGTCCTCAAGCCTGTGATTGTCCTGTCTCAGCCCCACAAATGCTGGGATTACAAGTGTGCAACACCACTCTCGGGTTGTCGTTCCTATTTTTAACAGAGACTCGTTATGTATGTACAGTGGATTTATCCACTGAATTGAGACATATTTAATGGATAATACGAAAGATGTGAAGAAAAACATATATTACAAATCACTACTTCCTGGACTATTAACTAAGTAATCACAGCAACAAACTACAATCAGACTTTACCTAGAAGAATTGATATGAGAGCCAAACATATTTTGTACCTAATAAAGCAAAAAATACTCTCAAGTATCTCAAGTACTCTCAAGTATCCCATAGTGGCAACATATTTGGGCTAACATAGAAGCAAGGACTTGACTGCTGTTAAACAAGGTCACTAAGTTCACTGATAAAGACACTGCTAAATGCCATGATCATTTTATGATCCATACTTCCTTGAGTTCTCATTTGAATATGTTCCTCCCTTTTTTGTTTCACAAGCTCTCTGGGTTTCTTCTTTAATTGGATGTCCTTAAAGTGTTACCATTTTCAGTCTGCTGTGCTAGTTCTTCGACTGCCCCTCATTGTTTAAAACCTATGATCCAGTCCTTAGATCACCTCTCACTCTCCTTGTGGATAGCTAGTTCATTTTTCCATTTGTTCATAATAATTTGACTTGTAGCCACTCTTGTCCTTGTTTTTGTTTATTTTTTCTTGCTTTCCATTCATTCTACTTTCAAAGCATATCCATCTCATCACCTTCACCACAACCATCATGGTCCCAGTGGCCACCATCTCTGGGCTAGATAATAATTTTTCAGCCCCTTAACTGGTTTCTTGGCTTTCAACCTAGAGTTTCTGACTAACATGATAGACCGAATGATTTCATTAATCTCAATTGTATAACTCATTTTTTCAAAACCAGTGGCTATTACTATTACTTTTCTATTTACATTTCCAAAATTCTTCCTCTATCTTGCTCCATTCTACAGTCATCTCTAGATGACTTCTTCCTAGATTTGCCAAATATATTGCTTCTTTGGGACATTTGAGAATGCTACTTTATGTTAGTCATCTTCTAATAAAAATATGATTTGTTTGTTTCATTTACTTCCTTCTGTTTGAATATAATCTGCACACAAGCAAGGGTTTTGTGTTCTATATTTGCTGAGGTTACCTGTACCATGTAGAACAGTACTTGGCACACAGTGGAAATTTTAGAAAAATTAATTAATGGGCATGTAGGAAACAAGGTCTATAGAATTTCAGAAATGGTGATCAAATAAAGGAGTGTCTAAATAGCTCAGATTTCTTAGAAGATTGGAACTATCAGCAGATATTAAACCATACAATATGGAGAATGAGGCATTCCAATAAAATTGATAAAAAAGTACTTTTTCAACAATGAGAAGTTGTCTCTTTAGAACTAAAGTAATCTTTATAAGAATAGTTGATTTGGAATACCTAAATTGAGACTTTAAATATTAATGAATTAATAGCAATTGCCTACATATAGGAGGAGAGTTAGACATAGAAGTAAGTTCTACAAAGTTAGACTCTTGATCTTATGACAGGAACCATTTGATATTTTATTAATATACTTTTATCAATTACTTACTAAACATTTAATATGTGTCTTGAACAGATTTTATGAATTGGACATATGAACATACAAATATAGATGATCATATAGAAGATATCTGTAAATTAGCAACTAAAACACTATTGCTGTAAGATATGCAAATTCTTATGAGACACAAAGAAGGATGCTGCTGGAGTAAGTTGGAAGGTTTCATGAGGAGAGAGTTTTTTCTTGCACTGGGTACTAGAAGATAAGTACAAGTTTTACAGAGGGAGACACGTGGATCCCAGTGGGGGGGGAAATGGCATGTATATCAGTGGAACAGATCCTCAGTATGTGATCTCTTGGGGAATAGAAATCAGTATCTTTGCTCAGCCTGAGAGTTAAGTTTCTAGAACAAGGGATGAATTGGCAGATGGGACATTGGGCTAGTGGGAATCATTCCTTCTTTCGCGTACTCTATTCCTTCATGAAAGTACTTGAGTCTCTAATTGGCACCAGGTATTGATACTAACCTACACACTATCTGAGAGGCTGGGAAGTACTTAAAGAGCACAGCATAACCCTACCCTAAAAGGGAATATAGTGTAATAGAGAAGCACCAAGTACAGACAGTTACAACCAGTGTGATTCTTGTTGAAAAGAAAATGCACAAGGGCAGCTCAGAAACAACAGTAATAACATGACTCATTGGGGTATATTACACTTGAACTAAATGGAAGTATTGTAGTTGAGAAGTTTATAGTATATATTCATACAATGCATGTTTGAGATTGTGTTTGTGTATAAATATATATAAATACATATGATGTATATATGTATGATATATATGCATGTGTTGTATGTGTGTGATGTGCATATCTGTATCTTATCTGTGATATATATATATATATATATATATATATATATATATATATATGACTGTGTGTTGTATGTGTTATGTGTGGTGCATATAAATGTGCATGTGGTTTGCCTATTGTATATATGTGTGGGATATGTGTACATGCACAGTGTCTATGCATCACAGGTAAGAATTTTTTGTGACTTTATATATAAAAAGAGAGATGCTTCAACCCGATTGTTCAAATTATTGTCAACATTAAAAGTTAGCTCAAACCTAACCCAGTTCTTAAGGGTCAAAGTCATTTGTTTGTTGATAAAACATAAAATATAAAAGACAATTTTAAGAATAATAGAAGAAATTTATGATATAGGAAGAAAATGCAATGATGAGACTACACTGAACCCTCAACCACAAAACATGAATAAACAAAAATGACTTTGAAAATGACATGGGTCCCAAAAAACACAAAAGGTGTTTCCTTGATTGATTTTTAAAAAGTTTCATCTAAAATAAAATTGAGAAGCAAATCAAGTTCAAGTCACGATCATGACACCTTACAGTGTTATTCAGTCATATGTCCAAAGTCTGTCAATCTGGGGACAAGAATTACATGATAAAGAATTTGCAAACATATCAGTCAAGAAACTGACAAGTGAGTGGCCATGGACATGGGCTGGGAGTGACACTGCTAGCACCTTTGCAAGCATAAGGCTCAAGATAAGAGGAGAACTGAGTCTCTCAGTGACACTTTGCCAACTCAGGGATCAATCTCAGCCAGCAATAAGGCTATGCCTGACAGCTGTGCTCTGGGGATGAAATAGTATAAGAAAGCCAGAGCTTTTGCAAAAAAAAAAAGTCTTAAAGCAAGATGAATGAGTTAAGAAGATAGCTTTTGAAGCAGAGAGATAAATGAGCCCAAAGGTGTATACCACAAAACCATGCAAACAATTGCATTTATGTTTTATTGATAGAAGCAATAAACAGCAATTCAATATTAGTTATTTTTGGATGGCTACAGAAGGATCTAAAAGGAAAAATAAAGTAATATTTATGGAACCCAGCCCATATACTGTACACTAGGCTCTAGGCTGGACATGTTAGGAGAGGGATCTGCTGTAACTGTATTGAGTTCAAATTTCTGGTACTTAAAAGCTCTTTATTCTGAAAAAAAAGTGATAACTTCATTGTCTCTTTTATTGCATCTTTAAAATGTGTGGGAATATACCCAACTTGTTATGAATCAATTATGAAATTTGTACAAATTGCTTGAAAGTGAGACAGAGAGATTATAGGCAAGCAATATGAAGCCAAGAGAAAAAAATTTTTCTCACAATGGAGAAAGAAGAGAAAGAGGAAGAGACAGAAGAGTTGAAGTTGAAGACATGATTTATGTTTTTTGGTAATTTGCCTTCTTTTCCATCACTCACAATTTTCAGTAAAATTTTAGAAAACACACAATGAGGGTCATGAGTCACTTCACCACGTGATCCAGTGAACTGGCTGCATCATTAACGATAAGCAAATCCAGGATGTAGACACAAAGGGGAGGCACAGAAGATGCTAATATTGTGGTTTGTTGGAGTAATCAGAAATCAGAAGAGAATTTCCAAATTTTTCAGAATGGAATTTGGGAGATCCAATTTGGCTTTAGAATTGAAGACATAAGGAAACAAATAGCTGATATGCAAGTTACATTTACTATGTAAAAATTGACAGAGTGGCAGATAACATGAGATTTGTCAAGGCACACAAGGGCAGAGATGCCATATTTGATTCTTTACTTTTATTCTTTTCAAACATTTCTCTCGGTTGTCATTTACTCATTCTAACTGCCAGGTCCCGGCCTAGGAGATCATCTTCCTTTGTTTTGTTGTTCACTGATTTCCCTAACTCTTCTCTTGAACGCTCATTGCAAATTTTTCACAAAGAGAAAATAAAACATTTTTTTTTAATCTGAAGGCTTTGAATTTGTTCTTAGGAGAAAATTTAGACTCCATCACAACATTTCAAGGTCCCCACCCACCACAAATTCTAGATTCTATTCATCTCTGGAAGACCCATGTTAACCTTCACCCTTATTCACTACTTTTCATTCATGTGTTCTGCTAGAACATGCACAACTGCTTCCTACTTTCTAGTCTCTTGCACATTCTGTTACTTTTGTTGAGACATGTTTACTCCTATTCCTTTCATGACTTTTTCACTCTTTAAGTCCCAATGGTAAGTCAATTTCAGAAAGCGTTGTTTAAACCAATGAGTAATTGCTCACTAATAACATTACATACCTCAACAAATGTATATTATCTTCTTACTACTTTTTACTATTCAGAATTAACTGATTTTTTCTTTTTCTATTTCTTTTTTGTTTTCTTTTGGTATGGAGGTTTGTATGCTATTAGGTTTTGTTTGCTATGTCTCTCTTCACATGAGGGACTAAAGAATATATGAGCAAGAACAAACATTGTTTGCATTGTTAAAAATGAAATTCTCAGCACCTAGAGAAATCTCTGGCACAGAGCAGATGATCAATACACTTAAAGTTTTATGGCCAATTGATTGGGTAAATGAATTTGATGAAGTGACCTATCTATAGAATATCATGTAGACATTAATGTGGAATTATCTGTACCTAGTGTTTTCTTATCTCTAACCTGCCACCATTCTTCTGTGAAGCATAGAGACACACCTACTTTCATAGAACCTGAGAAATATAGGGGTTTAAAAGCATCACTTTATCATTGACTTGTAGCTGAAAGTTGTGCTGATGGCCATAAGGCAATATGCTCAGAGTAGGTATGATGGGAAAGGGCCAGCTGATCCTCAGAGCTAGTTCAAACAGAGAGAACAATTAAGTCATTTGAATCTCAATATCCTAGAGAGGGTTCACTCTATGGTGTAGGATGTGGTATAAATCTATAATTTCAGAAGAAAGATGATGACTAATTTACCATACAGACTCTACAGAAAATGCATCCACAGGGTGAGAAACATAATGGAAAAAAAGTGGGAATGTGAGACTAGCTAATAAAATAGTTTTTTTTTTTCAGGATTAAAGCAAGAAAGTATTACTGCCAAATGACTTTATGGGATGCAATGTTTCAAAGAAGGCTCTGAAATCCTGGACTTGAATGATAGGCTAAAGAAGACATGGTTAGAAAGAATGGGTATAAACTTCTAATGGATATAGCCAGCAATTCAACAACTGAAGAGCGATTTTTTGAGCCTTGGACTCTTTAGTACTTATGTGTAAACCAAAAAATTTTATTTCCAAGATTAAAGTTTAGAAGAGCAAAACTCAGAACATGCAATCGTTGATTCCCAGGAATTTTTGGAAGACTGAAATCACTTTTGAGTGCTGCAGAGAACTGAGGTAAGACAAGCTATTGCTATGAGTGCCAGTACTATCTATGATAGATTTAAGTCCTTTAGTATATTGTAACATGTTCACCCTTTGGCAAAAACCAATGCCAATCAAACTGAATTATGCAAATAACTTTAGCAGATACAAAATGCTTATGAGCTACATTTGTGAGGTACTGGGGATTGAACCTGGGGCATTCTACCTCCAACTGACACTCCTAGCCTATTTTACTCTTTATGTTCAGCAGAGTCTCACTAAGTTACTAAGGATTTTGTTATGTTGCTGAGGTTAGCTCAAACCTGTGATCCTTCTTTATCAGTCTCCCAAGTACTGGGATAAAAGGCATGTGCCACCATACCAGTTTAGGAAGTACACTTTCAAAAACCTGAAATTTATATACTCCTCATAACACTATTTGGTTGTGCAAAGCTAATTTGTTAATAATGAGTTATTTCTCTCAATAATAATTATTGAATAAATACAAAAACTGATACCTGGTAAAACTGACACAGTTGATCATTTTATTAATAAGTAAAAAAAACAATATTGATTGTGTTACTGCTTGAGTATTAGTGATTTATGAAATTGCAATACTTACAAAACTTTTATCATATTATACATAAGTAATATGTGTTCACTTTCATATAAAAAAGTACTGAAAGTTTACATTATTTTTTCTGAAATGTTTTAAACATTGTCTCAATCTATATCACTTTATTATGATTAAATATTTACAAAATATCTCCAGTTTCTTGTAATCATTTTTTGAAGAATAAAGATAAGCATTTAAAGTGTCTATTTCTACTCAGAAATTATCAAATTCATGTTCCATTTTGAAGAACTTCTGAATAAGATGAAAAAAGACACATAGTTTTAGACCTTGAAATAGGTAGAGTTGTTTTTTTCTCTCCCACAAATACATACCTTGCATTTTACACACACGCACACACACACACACACACACACACACACACATTTTGCTAAATGGATGATAATGTGTGCGTGTATGTGTGTGTGTGTTCATTACATACCTTAAAATCTTTGCTACTTTTGGATAAAATTTTGAGTAGAATAGTAACCTCTTAGGTGATACTTTTTATGACTTGAGTGAATAATCTATGTTTCCATAACAAATACTCCAAGAGTTGGGAAGACACTGTGAAGGATTTTAGAACAAATTTAGGTGAAGGATTAAATGATAATGTTACTAACCAACTCAAATCTCTACTTTTATCATTTTTAAACAACTGCTATCTTTCCTCTTCTTTCCTCAGACATTTTGGTCATGTATCCTTTTTCAGTCATATGGATTAATGCTGAATTCTTTGTACATGGATTGCCTTTAGTTCATATGAAATTAAACTGCTATTTAGAATGCTTGAAGGATATTAAAAATCTCTGCATGCATTGTAAATTTTGAAATTCCTAAGAACTTATATAATAAGACTATTTACAAGTTTCCTATTGATTTTTCAAGTTGGAATTCATTGTAAAAACTAATATGAAATTGGGCTCAGTTTCAGTAGGATGAATAAAGTTGAATTAGCTCTGATATTATGTAGCAAATGCAGGAAATTTAAAAGACTGCAATTTTCTAGGCCTATTTCAAACCAGGCTTCTATAAATAATAGCCAGATGAATTATGTTTAAGAAGCAAATAGAAGTACCGACAAGAGTTAATGTTTGGCAGCAAATTTGATCCATTTTACATTGTTTAAGAAAGTTAATGACATAGAAAGAAGCATTTCAATTTTAAGACTTTTGTTTTTCATTCTGAGTTCATATTCAATGCTTCTAGAAGCATTTTGTTAAATGGAGAATCCTGTCAAATATGAATGAGGAAAAAATTAAGAAGGAGATAATTTGAAGCAGACCAACTGAGAAAAATCATTTGCATAAAACACTTGAGGAGTCCATGTTCTAAGCAAATAAAATTTTCCCTTTTAGTCTGCTAATCTGAGACAAACTCACAAAGACCGACCCTCAATCTTATATTTTTGAACAGATGTCAGATTTTTGTTTGAACATTTAACTGGAGGAAGCTATAGTATCTACTTTAAAATTACCGTCACTGCCTGGCTAGGCTTCATCTGCTTTGGATGCTCTAAAGAAAGGTTAAACATTTGTTTACAGAGCTAGATAAAATATAAACAGAACAATGTAGCTTGCTGTTTTTATGAGAGATATCATTTTATGACATGTAACCCTCAAATATGCCTTTAAGATGGATTTGGCCAAGCTTTATTTTCAAAAAAAATTCATGACCTGAAGTACAACATAGAGCGAATGATCAACTGCATAATAAAGTCTCATGTATCACAGAAAAGCATGTGTGGGAGACAGAAAACAAAGAGAAATCATTACCCTCAGTTGTAATTAAATCACTAATGGCATGTTTTAGCTGCATTTATCATGTAAAATTTTTCTATGATTCATTGCAAATTTTGCTTTTGATTTATAGATAGGTTATTTCTTCTGGTCCTGTTCATTGATTTTGTATTTAATGGTGTCATAAAATGCTCAACAAGACGTGCTAATCTTCCATATGAAATATCATAGTTGATTGCACAGGCCTTTGTTGTACATGGATAAAATTCAACTGAATGAAACCATTTTCATTCACTAAGCATAAGGATAGATCCATGGTTAAGTGTATCAAGACTTTATTCACTTATTTTATTTTCTTAATATTCAAAATAAGATAGTTATGTATTTGGAAATAAGAATTTTTCTTCTTATGCATACAGTTTAAATTCAATTCATGAGATACAACTTTATATTTATGCAAAAAAAATCTGATAATTTCTTCTGTGAGGTAAAAAAGAAACAGAAATTTAGGTTTTAAAACTCAGAGTGTGAAAATAAAAACAATAACCACAGTAGAAAAATATAGCAGAGTGCTCTCTGATTTTTTTTTTTTTTTTTTTTTTTTTTGCAGGTCTGGGGATGGAACCCAGAGGCATTTGACTTCTGAGCTACAACCCTGCCCAATTTTTTATTATTTATTTTGAAATCCTCGGGTCTTTATTTTGAAACCCTGCCCAATTTTTTATTCTTTATTTTGAGATCCTTGGGTCTCAGCCTCCCAAATGCTGGGATTACAAGCGAGTACCACCACGCCCGGCTAAGGGTCTCACTAAGTTGCTGAAGGTCTTCGCTGGCTTCATCCTCCTTATCTCAGCCTCCCAAGTGCTAGGATTACAGGCGTGCGCCACCACACCAAGCCAGCTCTCTGATTTAATGTACGTAAAACATTTCCCTTTACCTTTTACATGATCTAGAATAGTTAAACATATTTAGGAATATGGCAATTTAAAAGCATAAATGAACTGGGCATGGTGGCGCACACTTGTAATCCCAGTATTTGGGAGGCTGAGACAGGAAGATCGCAATTTATGGACAGCCTTAGCTACTTAGTGAGGCCCTTTGCAACTCAGTGAGACCCTGTTTCAAAATAAAGAATAAAAAATAGGGCTGGGGGTGTAGCTCAGAGGCATAATGTCTCTGGATTTCATCTCTAGTACTAAAAATGTTTAAAAAAAAGTAGATGATAAAATATTTACCTTGGGTTATGAATGAATTTGCCTAAGGCATCACACAGTATGAAAATTGTCAACATCCAGAGAAAGGGTGTATGTAGGACCATGACCTTCACACTTTTAGCAAAAGGATGATGTAATAACAAATCTAATCATATAGTTAGGAAAATTATACTCAGAGTTGCTATTAATTTCCTTATCTTAAATAAAATATAAAATTTTATGGTGAAGTGATTCTATTTGCATGCTTGTACAGGACTAATCTTAATACACATATTTGCCAAATGTCGTATTTTAATAGGCTTTCATTTGAGTTCTAATATATCCTAAATCCATGTAATTACAGAACACATTGTTATGAAATTATCACCTACATAAAAATTATTTAGGAGAATTTTATTCTTGTCACCAAGTAAAGAAAAAAAAAAAGGAAGAGTATGAAATAAAGTAATCAATATTGAAGTCTTTCATTAATGGCCAACAAAGATAATTTTAATGGACATCGACATTATCAATGAGAGAGGCCCTTTTTATCATCATCTTTGGCTTATGAACTTTTAGCTCAGTGTCTAAAGCCGCCTGTCAGTAGAATAGCTGGGCTGCTTTTATTAAGTACAGCACCACTAGTCTGACATTTTCAGATTGAATCCATGGGAAATAATTACATTTTAACATTAGCAATTTATTATGTCAGGTTTATAATAGTTACAAGATCATCTTAGCATTGTACAGTTTAGAGAGAGGAAAAAAAATGTCCTGAAGCACTCCATTCTACAGTAATGCGAAATGATTTTCAACTCTATGCCATTCAATATTCCAATTATTTTCTCCATGGAGTCTGCCTTTGCCACCTCCCGCACATTGATGTGCCGCAGAATATGAGTATCACTCTCCAGGGGTGGTGTCATTTATTTTTTAATTGTACTTAAATGTTTCCTGGTCTCAAGTTTTTTGTAGGTTGGGAGATATCAGAAGTAGAATGTGGAAGTCCTTTCTGTTCCCCTGATCTCTGCTCTGAGTTTCTGTCTTAATAGACATCAACACTCCGCATGTGTATGGCATGGTCTTCAGATGTCATCTTGTCAACAAGAATCATCCCTCTGCCACTCAGCAGTGATCCTCCTCCAGCTCTTGTATCTGTTATGTCTGGAAATGGTACTGACATCTTCCTAGTGGCCCAAGTAATCAGTAACCTGCATCTGTCACAGTTGTTAACATCCTTCATATCTCCAATTTTTACATATTTTAAATTCCTAATAATTCCCATATGTATTTCCCTTAGTTAAGACTCCTGTGCTCAGATTTTTGAATGCATGTTCTATAAGGGTATTCTTTTGGGCTCCATCCTTACCTTTCTTAAATCTGATATGCATCCTTCAGCCGCAGTGAACTCGTTGGTTGAAATCAGTGGTTGGGCACCATTGATCATGGACTAACTTCAGCCAGTCAGTGACCTGTGATGGTAAATAGAGTTCTATGTGAGGAACACAGACATGCTCATTTGTTTTTATATTGTCCATGCTAATATGGGCTATAAAGACTCATTGAATAATCAACTGACCAAACCTAAGATATGTACTATCTGTCCTCTGGAGTAAGTGTCCTGATCTGTTAGGAACCATTTAGTTTTCCATCTTAAAATCTTTCCATAACTTCCTATTGCCTTCGTGACACAGTTCCCGTATCAACCTTTATTATAATCTCTCAACTCTCCACTCTTCAAAATCTATGTCCCAGCTTTTCCACATCCCATAATCTAATCACCCTCCATTATAAATTTAATAAACTACTGCTCATCTTGCACAGCTTGGTACCAGCATTTCCTTTGATGGAATGTTTGAGATGCATTCTCATATTAAGCATATCAAAGCTTTCTGCATTGCCCCCATTAAAGTGCATACTGAGTCTCAATCAACTCTCTTTTTAATTTTTGCCTCTCTGCTAAACTGCCTCTCAAAAGACTAACAGAGTACCTGACCTATAGCAAGAACCCAGAAATGTTTGATAAATAAAAGAGTAAATAAATTTTAATGGTAATTATTTAAGAATTTGTTTAGTTTCTGCATGTTGGAAAGCATATGGTGTCATATTAAGATTTAGGTCTGCCTTGGGCCTGTTGAATAAATGCAATAATAAACAATACAATACTTGAAAAATAACAGAATATTTTTCTATATATTTCACAGTGAGTTGATTCTTAAAACAGCTTTGTGGAGGGGCGTGGTGGCACACACTTGGAATTCCCCGCGCTTGGGAGGCAGAGACAGGAGGATCGCGCGCTTGGGAGGCAGAGACAGGAGGATCGCGCAGGTTCGAAGCCAGCAGCGCATGCTGGCATAGGAGACCCTTTTTCCAAATAAAAATGTAAAAATAGGTCTGGGAGTGTAGCCCGGAGGTAGAAGGGCTTCCAGGAACCCAAGTACCACCAAAAACAAAACAAAACAAAACAGCTTTGTATTGCTAATCCAATATACTTCTCAGAGGTACCACCCAGCTTTTGAGAATGAAAAAAATATAACTTGAGAAACTGATGACAAACTGAATCTTGCAAGGCATGAATTCAGATCATGGAGTGACATCAAATATATAGTAATAAAATTCAATTTTCAGATTCAGTAACATTGGATTAATTTTATTTCTACTCTAGGCCAATCTCCTGTTGTTCTTAGATATGCTTCCTTCTTCTGTTGGAAAGCAATAAAAAGAGTTTTACTCTATTATTTTTTTGTAATATTAAGTTTCATCAGTATATTTTTCTCCAAAACATAATCCTCTAAAAGTAAATTTATTTTTCTCTAAACAGACTTGACTTTTGTTGTGTTTTAAGTTCACTATACCTGAAGTAAGTTGTGTACCATGTATTTTTCTGTGTTGTGATACAATATATTTCTATTTAACCTAATCTAGTTTAAATTGCATTTCATCCCTCCAAAAGAGCCTCTAATAATACAAGAAATTGGTCCTCAATAGTCAAAAATTTCAATTTGGAAAATTAGTTTATTTGCTAATATTTACCTGTAACCCACAAATCAATGCCTTGGTGTTCAGTCATGGACATCCATAGTAGAAAGGTAGAAAATTAGTTTTCTTATGCATATGTTCTTAGCTGAGGTTAAGCTAGGCTATACTCTACCTTCTTTCAGCTTTCAAATTGTAAAAAATGACTTTTTCAAGAAGGACCGTGTATTGAAAATATTCAGAAAAAAATGCATCTGTGCCAAATACATACAGATTTTTCTTATCTTTTTTCCTAGACAGTACAGTGTAACTACTTTATGTAGCATTTATGTTATGTATTAAGAATAAGCTAGAGATGACCAAATGCATACTTGAGGATGTGCTACATGCAGATACTATGCCATTTATACAGTGGGCTTGAGCATTCATGGATCTCGGTATTCGCAGGGGTTCGGGCACTAATTCCCACACAGAATACTCAGTGATGACATCTACAATGATGACTGCACTTCAATTTCTTTTTTGAGCAAAGCACACTGTCTACATGATATTCCATGATAGAACTATGCCATGCTTTAATTAACCAGTTTCTTAATAGCATGTGATATGTACTTTTTGATATTATTTGCTACAATAAATGATACTTAACATTAAAAAACCTACTTAGTGCCAAAGTTTAAATATTTTGTGATTTTTTTATTTGTTGATGAATTGATATTTAAAATAACATCCCAGCATAGTGCTTATGCACTATCTAGTATTCCTAAGTACAAGGTTGTGACATGTCTTGTGGAGAAAATACCTGTTCTAGGTGAACTTCTTCAGCCATGGCCATGAGCTATAGTGTTGTTAGCCATGAGTTCCACAATGAGTCAATGATGTATGTTAAATAAAGTATCTTTAGACAGAAACAGACTTAAAACAAGGTTAGTATTGATTGGCTAATGAAAATTTGACTAGGTATCTTCAGAAAAGCAAACCTCAATTTTTCTAACTAGGCCAAGTGTGGAGGAGTTAGGTATTTGGTTAAATATTATTTCTCTATGTGTTTCTAAGAGTGTTCCTGGATTAAATGAGTGCTTAAACCAGTATGCTGAAAAAAAAATATATATATATATACTGAATATATATACTGAATATACTGGTTTAAGCATATATATTTATATATATGTATGTATGTGTGTATTTGTGTGTGTGTGTGTATATATATATATATTTGCTTGCCTGGAGATGGAACTTAGGAGCATTCTATCTCTGAGCTATACACTCCCTCACTCCCTGCCCTATTTTTTATTCTTTATTTTGAAACAGAGTCTCACTAAGTTGCAGAGGACCTCACTAAGTAGCTGAGGCTCTCCATGCATCTAGATCCTCTGGTCTCAGCCTCCCCAATGCTGGGATGACAAGCGTGTGCTACCATGCCTGGATCTGAATAAAACATTATAAAAAAGATTACTTTCCTAAAGTTGTTTATCCTAATCCTATCTGTTCAAGGTCTAAATAGAATTAAAGGCTGACAGTCACAAAAAGTGAAAAGTCACATTTTTTCTCTTCTATGTGGAAGCTAGAGAGGAAGGGGCATACAAGACGAACTTTAGACAATGGTGAAGAAACCCCAGTGCAGCACAGGAGAAGTCCAGGGAAGGGGGAGAGAGAATTAATAAATGAAGCACTGCCAATGATGTCTCTCTGAACTACATTATGATGTGAGACTACAATGCACCAATAGAAGTTTATTTAAGCAAAGATAAATTGCTAAGTAAGAAAAATATTTCTCTCTGACACTATCCATGCTGGGACTTTGGTCTTCAGGGTACAAAAATGAACTTGAACTTTGACCATGGACTCTCATGGTTCTCAGGCTTTCCAACTCAGGTTGGTACTATTTCACCTGGTCTTCTGAGGTCTCCAGCTTGCAGAATGTAAATTACAGATTTGGATTTCTCAGTCTTATATTTTAAGCCAATTCTTTATAGTAAGTTTCTCTATCTACATACACACACACTCTGTCTATATATAATAGTACATATAATATATGCATGTGTTTATGGGTTTTGTTTATGGTATGAGTGCACATCAGATGTATGTATGTATATGTATCTATATATAATATGTATATATATATATAATATTCTTCTCTGGAGAAGCCAGACTAATACATTCTCTTAGATGTGGTATTTTAGCAATAATTATCTAAGTTTATTGATTTTATAGAAAATATAGCTACTATGAATAATGAAAATCAGTGGCATATAATAGATAGTACAGAAACTGTTCCGCAACACTTTTGTTTCATACCATAAATATTAGTACTTATAGTAATAATTTTACTTAATGCTATAATAAGGAAATATTTTTATGTAAGTAGTTTTAAAATCACTGTATCTAATAGTGATGGCAGACATCTCTTGCATTGGAGTGACATATTCACATCCTGTCTCTTAATTTTGGATATTAGAATATTTTCCAATATTTTATATTAAGAAATCTTAAAGATTCATTAAAATAATCCTTTGGAAAATTTTTAGAAGTGAAAATACAACATCAGAGTATTTAATATGATTGTTATATTTGTAAAATTTATGTATATAATATGAAATATTCATATATGTATGTGAAGTAATTGTTGTCAATAATTTGCATAATTATTTTATTTTTGTTAGTGAGATAGAAATATGAGTTGTTTTGTTTTAATTTACTCCTTCTGGAAATGTTGAGTAGTGTTATATACTGTGTCACTGTTTTCAGGCATGGTGACACATGCCTATAATCCTAGTACTTGGGAGGCTGAGGCAGGAGATCACAAGTTTGAAGCCACTCTCAGCAATTTAGCCAGGCTCAAAGAACTTAACAGGACCCTGTTACTAAATAAAAGATAAAAAAGAGTCAGTGGTATATCTCAAATGAAGAATGCTTCTCAGTTCAATCCCGAGCAACACACACACACACACACACACACACACACACACACACACACTATATTATACTGTGTTATTGTGAGTGTTTGGAGCCCAGTATATGTGTTTGTTTGTTTTTTAAGTTAAATGTGTGTGTATATATATATATATATATATATATATATATATATATAATTTTTTTTTAGGGGTACTGGGGTTCCTGGAAACCCTTCTACCTCCGGGCTACACTCCCAGACCCATTTTATATATATTTTTTATTTGGAAAAACGGTGTCTTAATTAAACTAGCCCTGCTGGCTGGCTTCGAACCAGCTCAATCTTCCTGTCTCTGCCTCCCAAGCACGGGGATTACAAGTGTGTGCCACCAAGCCGGGCTTAATATATGTTTAATTTTTGGTGAGACCAGCTGTATCTATTAAAGAGTTTTTATTGCAAATTATTAAATGATTTTTTATAAAAATAAGTTATCAAAAAAGTTGCAAAAGATTTCTGAGTTATTTGTTCCCTTTATTATTTATTTATTTATTTTCAGTACTGGGGATGGAAGCCAGGGGCATTCAACCCTGAGCTACACCCCCAGCCCTTTTATTACTTTTTATTCTTTACTTTTGAAACAAGGTCCCACATAGTTGCAGAGGGCTTTAGTGAATAGCTGAGGCTGTCCACAAACCCATGATCCTCCTGTCTCAGCCTCCCAAGTACTGCGATTATAATAAGTGTGTTCACCAAAACTAGCTCTTATTTGTCCCCTTTAATATGGCCTGTATTATGTTGGCATTAAACAATCTTTTATTATGCAATTAATCAGATATATCAATATTTATATTTATTTCTATTTTTGATGAATTTTTTAGGAAGTGGTTTAACAACCCTCAAATTTCTGCCATGTTCTTAGTATCTATTAATTTTTTCCTCTGCTATTTTTAATTTATACTTACTTATATGTTTTCTGCTATATCAATGGAAGAAGGAAGTGAGGTAAATTTATGTGCTTAGTGTGGCTTTTGGCTAGCAAGTCTTAACAGTATTTTTTCTTTTAATTTATAATAAGATGAATAATATTACTGTTTTGTCATTACTAAGACATTTATATTCCTGGAATACATCAAATAAATTATGATATGATTTTAATACTATGCTGCATTCGCTTTGTTAATTTATTTAACACTTTTACATCTATATTCATGAAAAATTGGCAAACATCAAACACATTGAGGTTGCAAGCGTTTGCAAAGCAACATAATTTTCTCTTTCTTTACTTTTTGGGGAAATATTTCCTATAACATTCAGATCTCGTGCTTCTTCATGAATTTCTTAAAATACACATATACAGTTACTTCATAAGTGTCAGTATAATGAGCCTTTCCAAATTAAGTTTTGCATATACTTTAAGATATTTTGCTTTGAAAATGGAATATTTTACTAGTATTTATTTAATATTAAGTACAGCAGTCTTAATTTGCACATTACCTTGAACTTTTTTAACCTTTAACTGTTCCCAAAATTATTTCTAAATTCGTATGCTGTTATTATCAAAGTAACTTTAACCAACACTTATTTAGTACATAACTTATTTAATTCTCACTAATGGCCTACCAGAATATTTCTCTTATTATTACCCTTTTAAATATGTAAAACTGAGGCACAGAGAGATTAAGTAACTTGCTTAAACTCACGCAGCTACAAAGAAGAAGAGACAGGTATATAACTGAGCTATTTGTCTATGGAGTGCTCTAACCACTACACTATGTTTAAAAGAACACTCTTATGAGAAATATTTGATATTGCTATACAAGCTTTATAACCAAATGTGTTTCCAATAGACTATTTGAAAAACTCTTTCCAGATATATTTTGTCTACCTAAATTTTTAAAAAAATTTGTTCAATTAAAGTCATTATGTTTTCTCATATGATAGAAAATCCACATGAACACAAATTTAAAATAAAGCAGGTGAACAAAGGACCAAACTGAGAAAAAAAGGCTTCGCTTAAATAGAGAATTTTTTTTTTTTTATTGGTAACACCCAAGGCAGAGGCATTTAGAAGCTCAGTGACCTTAAGTGTCATAGAGCCATTAAAAGTAATGGGGTGTGAGCTCGAGCCAATGACTGATGAAAAGGAGATGCCTTCTCAGGGCTCACGCTATAACATCCAACAGTTATGTATTAGTATCAGTGATGAAACATGACAAATACTAAATCTCATTTGCATAATGGATGAAGCTGGGAAAGCAGTTCCAGATGGCTGATGAGCACCTTGAGCCAAAAGGAGAATCTTTTGTTAAGCTTCAGCATACATAGGTCTAGCATATAGATATGTAAGTAACTAAAAATTTAGAAAGATCTTAAGAGACTGTGGACTTCTAGATAATGTGTCTTTCTTACATTTGAATTAAAATTAAAGAAAACTATCCTATGGGATTCCAGTAGACCATATGGGATCTAGTTTGGTATGATCTCCATCTCAAAATTCTCATCTCCTTAAAAAAATGATAAGAAATTGCCTGTGTAAACTTCGAATAACTTTATTCAAATCTCAATGCAGATGTATAAATGACTCATTAAAATATGTTTTGTACAATTCTCATTTGTTTTGAAATTTAAATTAGAAAACTGTGTACTGCATTTTAAAAATTGTGTATAATATTTACCTAAATTCAGTTTGATACACATATTTTTAATATTTCCTACTGTAGCACTTTTTAAGGATGTGCTAGCATTCTCTAGAAGGAACAGAGACAGCAGGACATTTATTTAATTATAAAAGAAGAATTATTAGATTGACTTAAATGTCAGAAGCTGATAGTTCCACTGCTGGAGAGCAGAGGAACTAGCAGCTACTCAGTCCAAGAAGATGGAGCCTCTGAACAAGAGAAACCCATGATTGCAGCCCCACTCTGAGACTGGAGAACTGGAAGCCTCTGAAAAACTGCTGGTGAGAGTCCACATTAGAAGAGTTAAGAAGCTGGAGTTCAGAGTCCATGAGCAATGACAGCAGCAATAGATGCATCTACTCAAGAAGAATCAAGTTTTCATCTGCATAGCTTCCTCCATACTGGTCCCAAGACTATTGGACAGTCTTGCTCACACTCAGGGCAGGTATCCCCATCCGTTTGATGTACCACATGCCAGTCATCTCTGGACACACATTCA
Organism: Muscardinus avellanarius; assembly: GCF_963383645.1. Lineage (NCBI taxonomy): Eukaryota > Metazoa > Chordata > Mammalia > Rodentia > Gliridae > Muscardinus > Muscardinus avellanarius. The sequence continues at coordinate 90,658,085 of NC_137798.1, read as the reverse complement.
TAGACACACCCAGAAGTCTTTTATTCCTAGCAATTCTCTATCTAAATTAAGATGACAATCCAGTTTAACCATCATAAAGGCTAACTGGTTAATTTTATTTTTTTAACTCTTGGTGTGATGGTAGTTTCCTTTTGGAAAACAATAAAGGAGTGTTAAAAACTACAAAGATTTTTCACCTCAGCTGACTAGTTAAGAATGCTTTCATCTTAAAAATAACAACTTCAGCTTCAAAATAACTCCCTCTCCCTCTCCCACATTTGTCAGCAAGTGTTTAATAATGCTACCATTCTTTTGTCCATGACATAACCTGATCAGTTTGGTCATGATCCGTTTATTTCTTTGTCTTGATAGTCCTTAGTGGTGGCCCATATCTTTTTTGAATTCTCTTGAGTACTTGAAGTAAAAAGTGTTGGAAGTAAAAAAAAAAGTTATGTAGCATAGTTTGGATCAAATATCTTAGCTCAAGATAAAATAAAACATATGGAAGACATGGTAATTCCATATATCAAACTGAGCCATGGAATATTCAGTCATCTTTGTGACACATTACTTAATATTTTCTATATATATATGCTTGTATGCATGTGTACATTTATACATTTACTTATATTTTTTAAACAAAATGGTTATGTATTGATTGTGAAATAAACTTTCCCTGTTGTAAAAATAGCTGCAATAAAATCTAAGTGTGTTAGAAAGTACAAGGGCTAGGTTCAAAATAAATAAAATTGAATGTTAGAAGTTCAAGATCAAATTTGTTTGTTTGGTTGCATGGTTGTGTATGAAAATGCTATCATCTACTCCTGGGAGTTCGAGGCCCATTTGTCTTCATGGAATCTCAATGTTAAGAAGTACTATGGTCAAAATTATTTGAATATTATCCCAAGCAGATTAGAATGACAAACTCATTTCACCAAACACCTATAACTCAATCTTTAAGAGGCATAAAATGCTTTGCATTCACATTTTTGTTATTGATGCTTCTATCTTCTGTCTTTATCATGCATCATTGAGAATGCTACCGAGTCATAAAAATGTCCTCTGCAACTACTTTTCTTTTGTCATTCAAATTGCAATAATATATCACCAGGGAATTGAACAATTTGACCAGAGTAAATTATTCAAGCGTTACACACCTGTGACCAGGACTAACTTGGAACAGTCTCTCCAAATCCAGTGACTTTTCTACACCCAACTCACAATGATATTGTGATATGATATCGGAACCAATATTAAAGGCATTATAGCCATTGTGGAGTGTATTTTCAGTACTATTTTCAGGATTCTTTAGGTGATAGGTATATAGTGCCAGTAATGTATAATGTCAGGTTTTCTCATGCTGTATTATGAGAAACTACTAGATAAAGACTTATAGACAAATCTAAACATGCAGTTAACTTTTAAATGTTTTCTAATGAACTCCATCAGTAATAAATTAAAATCAATCACTTTATAAGAATAAGGCAGAACATGCAAAACTTGCATGAAACTTAAAACTCTGTCCTTATCATTCTTGATATCCTAAAAGAATTTCTTAAATACATATATACATATATGTATATATATATATGTAAACAAATATTCATGAAATAGAGTATAGAGAGAATATAGTGTATATATATATGCATACATATATAACATGTTATATACTAAATATATAAAATATGATTGTTCCAAAAACAACTATTTTCATGAATACACAAACACATATACACTCTATTTAGGTATCTATATAACTATGCTTTTGGTCATTCTTTCTTGACTATATTTGCATTTTAAAGCTTTTCCATTCTACATCTATAATACATAGTTTTTAAAAGAAGATATAGCACAAAATTAAATAATAATAATAAATAGTAATAATAATAATAATAACAATAACAATAATAAAAATAATAATGGAATTACTCCACTACCTAAAAAAATCATTTTGGCGATTTTATAATTATAGCATATTCTTACAGAAAATGATTTATTTTATTTTTTATTTTATTTTATTTATTTATTTTTTGTGGTACTTGGGTTTCTGGAAGCCCTTCTACCTCCGGGTTACACTCCCAGACCTATTTTATTTTTGGAAACAGGGTCTCTTATGCCAGCGCGTCTGGCCTCGAACCTGCCACCCTCCTGTCTCCGTCTCCCAAGCACAGGGATTACAAGTGGTAGCCACCACGCCAGCAACAGGAAATGATTTAATACATTATAGAAAATCATATGAACTCCTTTTTAAACTTAGCACTATGCTCACCTTAAATGTTTCTTAACCTATCACCTATGAAACACAAGATTTAATATGTTTGCTGAATAAAGGTATCTACAATTTAATCATTTGGTGAAGAGCTGAGTTGAATTCAGGATTGACAAGTCTTTGTTTCTTAGAAGTTCTTAGAAGATACAACATATGCACTAGGATTATTCAAGGATAAAGCATTTCTCACATTTATTTGAGCAAAAATCACCCTCAATTTTTTCTTCATATTTAAATAGTTTTTAGTAGATATTAAATGAGAGGTAAAGCTGAGAAACACCAGTTAAATGTATTACTTTATATTAATTTTTGCATATACTTCTATACATGTGTGCATATGGGGATGTATACATTTATTTATAATTTTTAAACTAAACAATTGTGTCTAGCTGGGCGTGGTGGGCTTGGGAGGCAGAGACAGAAGGATCGTGCAGGTTTGAAGCCAGTCATGCTGGCTTAAGAGACCCTGTTTCAAAAAAAAAAAAAAAAAAATATATATATATATATATATATATATATGATGTCTGGGAGTGTAGCCTGGAGGTAGAAGGGTTTCCAGGAACCCCAGTACCAACAAAAAAATTGTGTCTCAATCTTTAAACAAATTTCTTCATAAAAATAGTTGCAAAAAAATTCTGCTTGTGAAAGTATGCTAAGAAGCATACAGCTTGAGTTCTAAATAGGTACAATTGGATGTTATATGTCTAAAATGAAGGATAAAATTTACTTCATTGTATGATTGTATGGCTCCCAGAATAAGCTAGAAGTTGCTGTTGTACAGATGGCCACTAATCTCTATAGCTTTACTCTAACATCTGTGAATAATTCTGTGAGAATCACAATTATTTTCATTAACATCCTTTAAAGGATATAAGACTTATGAGTAGTTTTAATAGGTTTTCACATGGTCGCAAGAAGTTTCTTGCCTTGTTTGACTCATTTTTAAGAGTCAAGCACAAAATGCCAATAATCTTGATATTTCTTCTGTTGGGACTAAAATTAATTCATTAATAGACTACCAGCTGAAGCAAAAATAGAAGGGCAAAAGAAGGTATAATTTTTATACCTATTTACTGATCTGTAATTAACATGGCAGTCACAAAGAATGTAAAATTGAACAAGATAAGGTCCCTGCCCTCAATTTGTTTTTGGTCCAATAATAGCCAACTTATTAGAAAAGGAGACGGGAGAAGTAAGTGCATTCTTTTTTTTTTTTTTTTTTTTTTTTGCTATGGAAAACTCCACATATTCCTAAAAGTACACAACTGAACTTTTGGCAAGTTTTAATAGAACAATAATCTCAGTGTTATTTTACTCAGGTCACTCAGCCCTTACCCCGTTTCTACCTCATTTCCTCTCCTTCCCTTCTTCTCATGTTTGGTTTAGCGATTGGCTATGATATGTTTGTGAATGTGCATCATGTATGTCAGGGAACTTCCCTCCTCCTCCCTCCTATTCCCTTCAGTTAGGTCGACTTATTTGTCATCTGTGGTTTCTCCTTCTTAGTCTAGAGTTCCCTCCTATGACCCTTATTCTCCCTAGCTTCTGCATATTAGGGATTGAATTAAACTGAAGAGCTTTTATACACAAAGAAAACTATTAAGAACCTCAACAGAGAACCAAAAGAATGAGAGAAATTTTGCTAACTACTCCTCTCATAGAGGACCAATACCTAGAATATACAGAGAACTCAAGAAAATGAGCACTAAGAAAACAAATAATCCATTCAAAACTGAGCAAGTGATCTACATAAACACTTCACAAAAGAAGTTCAAATGGCCAAAATATATATGAAAAATGTTCAACATCATTAGCAGAGAGATGCAAATCAAAACTACCCTGATATTTCACCTAACTCCAATTAGAATGGCAAACATTCAAAACACAAACAACAACAACAAATGCTGGCGAGGATGTGGAGAAGTGGGAACTGTTATACACTGATATCCATATTGAAGCAAACATGGAGTACAGGTATAGGCAGCCAAATCACGGCCCTCCTTTCTACTTTCCCTATCCAGTCTCACATCACATACTGGAAATTGTAAATTGTCCTTACTGTATTTTACCTTGTGGAAGATAGTGCCAAGCATTTTAGCATGATTCCTCAGTGTATTATTGGGAGATGGAATATATAGAAATATAAAGTATAATTTTATAACATTGGTATTTCTGTAATTATCATAGAAGGAACACACTAGAAATTTCATTAAACCAAATTAAAATGTTTACTTGTATTTAATGTAATAGCCAGGTGAAATGCCTAAAACAATGCTAATCAAATGACATGGGTGCTATTTTGTGGAATTGCTCTTAAAAACGGCTTCCAACTGTTTTTTTATTAATAATATCAATGATGTTAATTCACTAAAATTAAATGAAAATAAAACAGTTAAAAGACTTATGTGTAAATTTGATTTTACAAGAAAATAATTCCACTCAGAACAGTACAAAATAAGAACATGTTTAAAAATATATTTAAACAAGGAAGGATTTACACACTAAAATTTAGAAAACATTAGTGAGAAAGGTTTCACAATCAATAATTATCCAGCCCAAAATGTTTATGTTTAAAACAACACTGCTCTAGGATATAATATTTGATCTGGGACCTAAATGATAAAGGCTAATCACACAAATAGATGGGAGAAAATAATTCAGGTAATGGGTGCAAAAATTACAGAAGTTCTGATATGAGGGGGAGAACATCAATTTTAAAGAACAGAAAGATTTCCTGTCTGGCTGGGATGCAACTGGTACCAGAAATAAGAAAGCAACTATGCTAAAAAAGGCAAATCTCCAACTTTAAAGTATTTTTAATATGTGAAATGAAGAGGTATATGGAATTTTAATATCATTGAGGAGATTTTCAACTGGTTGAATGAAATTCAAATACATCATTCTCAGCCTGGAGGACTGCTGGAATCATCCCCCCCTCCACCCCGGCTTGGTACTATTAACATTTTTATCATGGACTCAGATGAGGACCAAAAGTCACATTGTCAAATCTATGGCTGACAAGATCAAGGAGATAAACATATGAGAACACATAGCCAAGATTCAAAAGCATTGTGACAGTATGAAACAGCTAGTTGAATCCAAGCAGATGGCATTTAATAAAGATAAATGTGATGTCCTGCACTCTAGTCAAGAAGTCTATGGTTCAAGAGTGAGAGAGAAGCCAGGCTAAACAGCAACATAGGTTAAAAAGTTACAGGAATTTTGGCCAGCTATAAGATCAATGTGAGTCAGAACAATGATTGAATCATCAATGAATCAAACATGCAGCTTACCAATGTTGGTCAAAGTATGGTGTCTATGACAAAGAAGTCCTCATTCTGTATGTAGAGCCCTACAATCATATTGAACTATAAGAAGGAAGTCTCAAGACCCAGGTGTACTAAAAGTTCAGAGAAAATGAAGAAGAAGGATTTTGTAACTGAAGAATAATTCAGTAACATTTTACTTATAAAAGAATTACTATAATTCACATCTTTGAAGGTCAGTAGTCTTTATGAGGAATTATGTTTCTTTGGAGGCAAAAATGTTTCAATGTAGATCAAAAATTTTAAATGTAGGAGAATATATAAGTGAATATATTGAGTGAATATTGAAAATAAATTAAAATACGTGTGCCCCCAAACTATATTGGTTTGCTTTTAAGGTGGCAAGCTTCTCCTTTTTGAAGATTGCAGGGCAGAGACTGGAGGAATGAATTTCATAGAGAATTTATGGGGAAATGCATGCACAATCATTAAAAGATTTGTGAGTCCCTTTCAACTTTTTCAGACTTAATCACTCCTTAATTGATTATAAAAGTTGATCTATCTATTGCATTATTTATATCTTAGTCCTCCCCATACACAGGCAATGTGCATTTTGTAAAAAAGGTCAAAAATATATCATGGCTGTTTTTTTTTGCAAGTTTATCTCTAAAAACATTTGACTTCAACCATGTTATTGTGTTCCTTGTTTTTCTCAAGCTCATCATAGTTTTAACAGACAAAAATGTCTGTTTTTAAAGACATCATCTTTAAATGGGGCTAATGCCCCTTATCCACATTCTGCTCTTCCTCTAAGCACTACGTATTTAAAGAACTCAATTTGAATTCACTGCCTTGGATCGCAGAATCCAACATCTGAGCTGGAAAGAATGAGTTTGTTTCTTTCACTGGTGGAAAAGACCTTCATAGGTCACTTGCAGCAAAATCACCTGGGAGCTACAATTCTTTCTTATAGAGAAATACCCAGGCCATGGGTGTAACTTAAATATTCAGGGTTGTTCATCCACCTATTAGGAATTACAGTCACTAGAGTGTCTTTGTAGAAGGTTAAAAAACTGTAGCATTGAAGTTCTTTTCAAGAGAGTTTAGTCGTGTTCATTTTACTTTCATTATTATACTGATCAAGGTTTTAAGCATAAACAGCAGCAGGAGAATGAATTCCACAGCTACAAAAGACTGATTCATAGTAAAATTTATCTCGATTCAAGGAAATGAAAGCAAGACAGGCTGAAGGTGGTCCTGTACCATACCTCATCTAATCCTGGTCCTAAGTTTTTATTGTGCCTAGAAATTGTTTAAAATTTCTTCTATTGGAGATTCTTTTTGAGGGGGAGTTGGCTTTCTAGGACTTTTCCATCCTGAGGTACTAGTGAGTATTCAATATCATTACACCATGAGTGGTTTCCTTATAACAGATTGTCTTGGCTCCCTTCACTCTTTTCCCCTTCTACCCTCTGTCACAAAATGAAGTAGCATGATGGCCTTCACCAGATGATGACTCATTGACCTTGACTTTTAGAGTCACTAGAACCACAAGAAGTAAATGTCTGTTCATTAGAGTTACTAGTTTTGGGAATTCTGGGGTAGAAGCACAAAATGGACTAAGTCACCAAGTGTCAGCCAAGCGATAGTTTCCCAGGCTCTCAGGAAGGAGCTGTTCTGAGCATTTCCCAGCCTCTGTTAGTCTCTTGTCATTTGACTACGAAACTCCAATCCAAATATATTCTGACTATGTTCATGTCTGTCTCCCTACATGGACTTTTTTTTATATGGAAACTGGTCATACAGGATTAGCAGCTCACACTAATCCATTTAGATCTTGTACCTGGCATAGTCAAGTAGACTGCAAATTCCAGGAAAGATTTTTCTTATTGGTATAAAAAATAGAAGAGTATAAAGGAAGACTTGGCCTCCCTTGTTACTTTTGTGCTTTGTAACATAAGGGCACAATTATCAAAACTGCCACAGTTATCTTGCTACCAGGAGGAGAGATATAAGCTGAAAATTCTAAGAGAAATATGGAAATTGATTAGGGAATTATGTGTTATCATTAAACCTAACTTGGAATTTTCTATGGTTAGTCATTTGTTATAGAAGAAAAACTGAGCATAGCATCTTAGTTTCATTGGTATATTGAAAATATACCAAATAATACATTTTTGATGTAACATTTTGCTACTTTTTCCCCTGGGACTATCTATCTGCCTTCCTTTTTATCTGGAAACTTAGGCAGCTTTGAATACACTTGTTAACCTATGCAACATGACTTCCACAGACGAGGTCTTTGAAAAATGCAGGTCTTCTTGGCTCCTTTGCCTGTCTTCCCATCATTATATTTATTCCAATCCTTACTCAATCAGATTGATTGTCTTCACCACAGGCAGCTCTGTAATTTTGGACTTTCTAGCCTCTAGAACTATGAGATAATCGATTTTCCATTATTAGTAACTAATTTGTGACATTCAGTTATTCTAGCAGAGAAAAATTTCAGACAGATGTCTGTGTATAATACAAACAAGCATACAAAGAGGACCATGAAATAAATAGAGGCTGGGATGAATGTCTACCACATTACACAGAAGATAACAGCACAGCAAAGGTATGGAACAATGGAAAAGACTAAAAATGTATAGACAATATTAGAAAATAAAGGCTCAAAGCTTAAATGTTATCTAGTAGATACAGATAGCTAGCAAAAGTTCTCTTTTGTATCTGGTATCCATTTTGAAGGTTCTTTTTTCCTCCAGAATATAACTTTTGGATGTCTTTTTCTATTTTCTTCCACTTTAACCAACTTTTATAATGGCTGGTTTTCTTAGGATCTCTGATTTTTTCTCTGAACAATATTTTCTTAGGTGAGCTCACTCATTTCCAGGGCTCTCAAATTTCTATTTCCAGATATGATGATGAATTTTATGTCAACTTGCCTGGGGCATGGATTGCCCAGATATTTAATTACACATTATTTTGGGTATGTTTGTAAGGATGTTTCTGGATTACAGTAAGATTTGAATTGGTAGATGAAATAAAGCAGATTTATTTCTCTGATGTGAGTAGTTCCGATATAATCAAATGAAAGCCTAAATTGAGCAAAAAGACTCACTTTCCCAGAGGTAAAAAGGAACACTTCCTATTTGACTGACTTGGACACTGAGTTTTTATAGTTTATGGACTCAAGGTAAAACATTGCTTTTTTCTTCTGGTGGGGGGGTTAGAGGGGAGTTTAAGCCTGTTGGTTTTTAGGCTAAAACGCAAATCATCTGTCCTGGCTTCTTAGTTTTCAGACTTGGAATAAAATCTCACAATTGGTACTTCTAGGTCTCTATCTTATCTAATGTAGATAATAGGATATTTTAGTTCACCACAATCATGTAATCTAACTCATTTTATGATATGCATGTATGTATGTATCTTTCATAGATCCATCTACTTCTTTCTTGTATCTATGAAATATCTATCTCTGTTTTTGTTTTTCTGGAGAACTCTAACACACTAGCATCGGTATATTTTCAGAGCTATATAGTATATAATAACTTATTGGACATATTTAAATTTGTCACTCTGGTTGTTCAAGTCAGAAACCTGGCAAAAGCTTTCAATTCCTCCAAATTCTACAGCTATTCAATCAGAAAAGCATGTGCATTCTCTCACAAATGTATGCTAAACCTCTCCATGCCTCTTGTTCTGGACATCCACTGCCATTAATTCTTCTGGCCTGGAGTGCTACAATTATCTTACTCATCTCTAGCCATCCAATTGTATCCATGAATAATCGATTCACTTGCTCAAACAATATGTACCAGACATATCAACCACTCAACACCCTGAAGTAATTTCATCTCTTAGCATCAGGTGCACTAATTTGCCACTGTAAATACTACAGGATCGAACACTTATCTCTAATATCTGACCTTTCCAGTCTCCTGCTGGGGCCTTCATCCCTACTCCCATCAGAATTGTGTGTATTTACATACTCACCTATTCTCTTTTCCCTTTTCTTCTCTAAGATTATAGGATGTCTATATCCTTCTCATCCTTCCATTTTATTCTGAAAACAAACATGTTATTTTGAGAGAATTTACTAGTATTTTATATCTATATGCTCTCTATTTTCCTTGTGCCACTTCTTCGTGAGTTGTATTTTGTTATTTCTCATTTTCCCATGTTTTTTTCGGTCTCTCCAAGTTAACTGTAAGTACCACAAATCCAAATACTATGTTCACCTCTACTCCATACTCTGGATACCAAGCACCTTAAATCTTATATATCATGGGTTATTTCTAAATATTTTGGAAATGGCTAAATAGCTATAATTCATTTATTCTTTCATATCCTTTCTTATTTGTATTTTCTTAAACTGCCATTTTACCCTAATACTCTCTCTGCTCTTTCCTGTTTCTCCCTGTTTCTCTCTCCATTTTCTATTAGTACAAAACTGAAGATTATTAACAACTTAAAAACTAGACAGGGAATTTTAAGTTGCTGACTTCATGGCATTGAATAGACTGAGCTCAGCAGTGCAGCACTGGGAGAAATCTACAGCTGCCTTTGGGGAAGCCCCTTCTAATCACCTCAGATTATCAACATCATTGGCTATGTTGCCTCCCAAGGTTACAGCAAAACTTAATCTGATTTCTGCTAATAGTAAATGCCCCTCGTTCTAGTATAATTAGTCACTGTGGAGTTTTAGAAAGGTCATTTGGTTGAAATATGAGGCTGCAATTTGTTTAAAGGGAAAAAAAAGAGGCAGAGAAAATTATCTTTCTACAATTCATTAGCTCAGGTCACAGTTACCCCAGACTTTCTGAGAGCATGTTGAAAACAGTCTAGCAGAGCTGGAACCAGACTGCCTGTTTTTCTCCTGGAACAGACAAAAACTTATTAAATTGGTGTTCATGTAAACCACACAGTAGTTGTATCTCTTATTCTAAACCCTTGATTAAGAAGCAACAGTTCCAAATGAGTGATGTGTGCATGTATGCTTCTCCCATCGTGTATCCCATTAAGACAATAAGAAGAAAGGAAGCAAGAGTTCCTCCACTGTGGTATAAACGTGGCTCAGGTGAGACCAGATACAACATCTTTTAAAATAGCTAGATTATTGGGAAAGGCAGTTTGAAACATCTGGGAAGTTAATAAGACAAATGAAAGCTATTTATTCTTGCTTCTTTTTATTCTAAGTGGATATTCAGATAAAATAAATATGTCTATCGTGTTACAGGTTTATTTAGAAATATCAGTTTTGCAGAATTGGTGCTATTATTGATTATTAGTAAATAACAAATATAAGAATGCAGCCAATGTGCTAGGTTTTGAGAATCAATGATATTCTTGATTGTATTGATATTCTAGAATTCTTGAATCTATGATACTCTTCCTCTATTTCTTGTTAGTATACTTGTATATGATTTGTATAGGTTTTTGGTAAGGAGATTATAAAATTGTATGTTCTAAGACTATATTTATATTTGCTAAAAAACTAAACATTGAAATCCTAAAATAATTGAATTTTATAAACACATCTTAGAAAGGTTTGTGGTACGATATTATTGCCATCTGGTTAACACCATTTTGTTCGTGATCATAAAAATAGTAATAAGATTTTTTAAAGTAATGCCCATGTATTGTTTTATTCTTTAAATTTCTAAACTAATGAATTGTAAGGATATTCATTCAGTGCTTATTTAGAAATTGTAAGCATGCACATATCATTAACATATATAAGTACCATTTCTTTTGTAATATGTATCTTCAATATATATACTGTGGTATGTATTTGAATTTTAGATCCTTAAAAATAAATTTTATACACAAATTAGAAGATGTTTAGAGAATAGAAAATGTTGCTTACAGAGTAGAGAAAGAAATTTTGTGTCATTTATGATCACTAACTGCTGTAAATACCCACTAACTGACAGCTATTACCGAGATAAAGGAGAAAAAATTGCTAAATAACTAAACCATAAAGAGGAAGATAATAAAGGAAAAGGTTAATGCACAGTTAAATGACTCTATTGCTGATCAAAACAGAAAAAGGATTCTAAAAACTATTTTACAAAATTCAGAATTACAAATGATCAGCCTGGGATCCAGAGGAGCTGGGACAGAGCATTTACTTCCATCTTGGCCTTTCATGCTCATTAAGGAATATAATTTTGCCTGAATCATCTAAAATGAAACATCACAGTAATCATTTTTCCTCTGTGGAACTACTCAGAGGATGCTCAGTCTCTTAACTTAAAGATAAGCATACTGATATTTTAGCAACTTAGATTTCCAGTATATCAAAGTAAGAATATTTAGGAGGCCAGATGAAAATCCAGAACTGATAGTGGCCTGACATTTGACCATGTTTGTAGAAACATAAGTCAAGTTCCAGTGAACACACATGTCTATTTTAATGTAATTACCTATGTTTGGCTTTTTTGGAGAAGTTAGTTTAGAACAAATTCAAAGGTCAAAATTCATAAATTGTGATGATTGAGTAAGGAAAAGAGGTCACAACTATCTTTGTTCTGTGCCAGTTTTGTCCTAAAGAATTTTCTGTGATAATGTAAATATTTCATATTACCTATCATATTGTATATATGATATATATGTTCATAATCGTATTCATATCAACATAACTACAGAGAACTCAAAATGTAGCTTGTGAGACTGAAAAACTGATTTCACATTTTCTTTAATTTTAACTAATTTTACTTGAAGTAGCTTCATGTGATCAGTGCTCACCATTTGGACAGAATAGCTGCAGGGAAGGATGAAAATGTCAATATTTTCATCAAGAGAAAAAAAATAAAGGCCACAATGCTGAATCCTGATGAGATATACCACATCCATTTGTTAATTTCAAATGCATTTATTGAGTAAAAGAGGCACAAATCTTTGGACTAAGAACACTGTGTCTATGTTATCTCAGACTAGAACCCCAAGATATCATATTTTATTCATGTGGAACTAAGTTGTGAGATCCTAAAAGAAAAATTGTGAGTCTGGAACTGATCAGTCATTTTAAACACACCTTTCTTTACCCTTTATTACTTCAGAGACTACTCCTTTCTCAGTTAAGTACAAGTTCTTTCTAGGGATCACAGTTCTCATTAAGATCCCAAATAAAACCTGACCATTTTTCTCTATTCCATTGGCAAGCAGATAGTATGACATTCACAAGACCTCTCAGTTGTGCTCATTTTCTTTTTAAGCTCACTGTGGTTGCTGCAGAGCCATATTCAAGGTTTGTTGTCTTTATCAGCAATATAAATCTCTTTGATTTAAACACGTATTTGGTGATAACATTAAATTTTGCAGGATTTTATCCTTTGCTTCTTCAATGACAATAGTCTTCACTTATACTCTACCTCAGCAACTGCTCATGTGGCTCTATTCTAGATCTTTCCCTCACTCAGAATTAATCTACATATTGCCGGGCATGGTGGCACATGCTTGTAATCCCCGCACTTGGAAGACAGAGTCAGGAGGATCACTCAGGTTCGAAGTCAGCCGCCTGGATTAAGAGACCCTCTTTCCAAATAAAAAGTATAAAATAGTCTGGGAGTGTAGCCCAAAGGTAGAAGGTCTTCCAGGAACCGCAGTACCACCAAAAAAGAAAAATTAATCTACATGTCAAACTTTCTAGCTCTTATTTTCCTAATATAGCCTTTATCAAGCACCAAGTGTTCACAATATCTTTCAAAGATTCCTTTCACCATGCTAAGAAGAAAGTGATGGGGGTTGAAAGACACCAAAAGAATGTTCTCATATGGCTGACATTCTAGAGAATGAGACAGCTAATGAACCCTGAGAATTGATAAAATAATCCAATAGATATTACCCTACCATGTGCAATGAGGTTGTTCCCATGCAAAGGTTATATTTAAGTTAAAATGTGAATAGCAGAAAAATAATTAAAATGCAAACATCTTGGGGAAGGTTTCTGTAGGCAGAAGGAATAAGTAGAACTGAGGCATGTTATCTTGTTTTCAAGGAACAGAGATGAATCTGATTTGATTAGAACCTTGTGGTAATGGATGTATAATTTCATTCTAATTTTCATCTACCATTAGATTCTTATCACCTGGAACCTGGAAAACTTTGCGGATCATCTGAAACTTTTACTCTCATCCTTTTGACATTCTGTCTTCCCAACCACTACCAAGCACTTATTTATATCTGCATCTGTTGTCTGGGTGCTACACTATTGTACATTCTGGTAGTATACACATTCATAGTACCTGAAGTCATCAGGGCCTTTAAAGTCATTGAACAAATGTTTTATATGACTTATATAAACTCCTTTCTCTTCATCATTTTCTTAACACACTCTATCCATTTTTATGGCTCTCATTTCTACCAGAGGAATTATTCATCTGCTTTACTGAGGAAAACTTTTGCTACTAACCATGGAAACTTTAACATTCCAAAGTACTGATACACACATTCACCTGCATGGATGTCTCCTCTCGCTATATTCCATTTTTCTCAGTGAAAAAGCTTGATATTCACTTGTTCAATATTTATAGCTTAATTATTTATTATACTCCTTTTTAAAGTGATTTAATCTCACTGCACATCATTCTTTCATATTTTTGTCCCTTCTACCTATTTCTTCATGGTAGTATAGTAATATTTCTAATTTTATTTTTATTTTCCCTTTGAATGTAGGGAAAGATGGACCACAATTGTATCTTTAATATCTTTATTTCCCAGTGACTTTTCAATATACTATAGCTTGGCTGCTACCATTTTGTTGGAACTGTGGGAGTCAACAACAACACCAAAAAAAAAAAAAAAAAAACAGTTCTTAAATTAATCTGAGTTCTCGATGGCAAGAAACTCAGTTGCCGAGCTGGGTACCAAGCTCTCAACACATGAGGCTGGAGGGACATTCAGATCAAGTAAAACACCCCATTGGTCTCAATCATTCATAAACATTAACATACAAATGCACTCTTACAATACTAGTACATGTGTGTGTCATCTAGCCACAGTATCATCATCAAATTTTACTGACCTGTAGAATTTATGTATTTGAAATTTCAGGTTTACATGATGCTCCTTCTATTGTTTTTATTTGTTTGTTTTTTTACATGGGAAGCTATTGAGTGAGATAAGATCTTTTTTATACCCAGCCAAAATACAGTGATGAGACAAGGATTACTTATTTATGATACTACCATTAACAATGACAATGAAAAGAAGAAGACACATGGGACAGTCACACGATTCTATCAGAAGGCAGGGAAGTACCTATTGCCAGGTTCCTCACATCCAAGGGTGATAACTGTGCCTTTCTTAACCAGGGTTCAGTTTCTTGGCAATGATTTCTGTGAACCACTTTTTTCATGCTATTTTTAACCACGTCTGCAGAAGTTATTAGAAGATATGCTTTTTTGAGAAATTTTCATATCCTATTTTATTTATCTATATAAACATGATTCTTCACACCTTTATAACATTTTATTTATCTATCACTTTTAAGTTTGGGATGGTTGTTTTTTTCCATCTATATACCTCTTAAAACTTATTGTGGTAATTTTATGAATCTGATGTGAGAAGTTATAATGAAATAAAATCTAACATACAACACATTTGGGACTTGCATGCTTTTTATATGCTTCTGCTTCCACCAAAATTACTCCCATCTTACTGGCCAAAGAGTCATTTGCTGAGCTCAAAGCTAGAGTGGATAAAGATTACTGAGTCAAAGGATAAATGTCCAGATACAGAATGGTTATTATTAATTATGATAATGAATACAACAAATAAGCTATATCTTCCTTCCTAGTCATTTTCTTGGCAACTTTCACAAATTCTTTTCACAGGATTTGTATCAACATTTCAAACACTCAAAATCACCTTCCCCTACAAATTTCCCTAAATTTCTTTATAGAAATTAAATATTTAATTTTCTTATTCTCTGTTCTTCTTGCTATACGCTGCTTGTCACATAAACTGTCACGATTAACTATCAACATGGCCCACAAAACCGTAAGCCTTCCAAAACAGAGGAATCCTGATTTATTCATCTTTGCATTTCTAAATTACAAAGATAGATAATTATATAGACCATAATTGGGCCTTAAAACTTTTTTTCATCTTCAATTAATTTACTATCTATATTAGTGTAACAAATCACCTCACATTTTCCAACTGAGACTTTCTCAACTATTTTATTCTCTTCAAATATCCTTTCTCCTCACTTATTTACATTATATAGCTTAAAGATTCATTATACAGAATATTGAGTTTTGTTCAATAGGTATATGTATGAAGCCATGTAACTGTGTATCATGAACTAGACTATTATCTTCTTGATCTCAGGTACCATATTCTACATCTTTTCATTGTGGATTCAAGCATTCTAAGATGGTATAGACCGAAAAATGATGAAAGATATGTGGGATTAAGTTATTATTACCAAACATTGCTTCATAATGCTAAGTATTTAATATTAGGTCACTTTGCTTAATAGAAATAATGTCATATTCATTGATATTTAAAGACTTTGAGTAGAAGAGTTGTTACTGCTTTTATAAGCATACATTTTTAGACTATCTCTTATTTTAAGCTTCTAAGTAGAAAATGAAGTGAACCTCTCCTATTTCCATTACTATGGTAACAATGTGAAATTGCTTACAAAATAATTATTTACTCATAATCTTGAACCATAAATTTGATCAAGCTCACTAAAATCCATAAAATGTGGTGTCTAAACACAGATGTTCACATGTAGGCTGTCAATCAGATGACTAAAGTGATGGAAAGAAATTTAATACCTGCCTATATTAAAGAGACAAGGGATAATAGGAGCTTTCTGTACTTTCTTTAATCAAATAGTGCCATTTTCATTGTTTGGATAGACTGAGAACCCACTATATTCAAAGACTCTGTGTTCCATAAGAACATGTTCAAATGAGTTATACTTTAAACAGACAATATACAAAACAAAGGTCTGTGAAAAAAGTCACAAGATTAAAATATAGAAACCTAGACTCTCAGTGTGATCTTTAGCCAAAGTGAAATAAACAAAATAATAGTTTTCAATAGGGAGAGTCCAATTTAAGCAATTATTATTTTACTGAAGCAAAAACTGAGACCATGTCTGTTAAATTAACATAATGGAACAAAGAATAAAATGATAAGTGTATACTGCCCAATATATGACAAAATACATGTAGATGTAAAAATGGAACAGAACCATAATTTGAATGTGTATTATAATATTATTTTTGAAGAGTATAAAAATACATTGAGAGAAGACTAAAGTCATATTAGTCCTCTAACAAAAAAGAACCCAGTAATCATATTGACTCAGAAAAAGAAAATTAGAATTGCAGATGTAACTGTAGGCAAATGATTGAAATAAATAAGAGGGTCAGAGGTCACCTTTTAGGGAACCTTCTCAGAGCAATAAAGTACTGTTCCTTCTTCCCTAATGTAGTCTATGCACAATCTGGGAAGGTGATCATCCATCTTTCACAGATGAGGGTACAGAGATTTATAGGGACATGATACAACACAGGAGGTCACAAGATTAGGAAGTAGCAGAGCTGAGGGTCAATCCCCAGGACTTCCAAATTCAAGTGTCATTGCTTTTCTCATCCTCTCATTATTGTAAACAAGTGTGAGAGCCTAGTTTACACCCCTTGGGCTTCATGCTTTTCACCCAGATTAGCTTTGTCCCAATCTGTGTCATATGACAGGATGCTAAGAAACGAGCATCTTAAATGAAAGGGTGTCTTAGTATATTGTCTGTTGCTATGACTAAATAACTGGTACTAGGTAATTTATTTGGCTCGTAGTTCTAGAACTCAGAAATCTAAGATCATGCCTCTGGCATCTAATGAGGGCCATTTAGTTGTACCATAGCTTGGCAGAGGTCATTATGTGACACAGCAAAGCAAGCATACTAATTTAGATTTCTCTTCTTCAAATAAAGGCATTAATGCAATCAAGGGGTTTCACCTCAAGACCTCATCTAATCCCAATTATCTTTTAAAATCTCTCCCACTTAGTGAACATACTACCATTAACTTCAGTGAATAAGTTTCCAACACATACTCTTTGGGGAAAACTATTTGAACCCTAGCAAATGTAATGTATTTGAACAATGCACTTCACATCTATGTATGCACTTATACAACTTATGCAATAGCATAAAACTACCTCACTACCTCTAAAATATTTTGCCATATTAATCCCTTGTATGTCGACATTGTAAACTAAATATAAGTAGAAAAATATAGCTTTCCCTTGATAAACAAATATTTTATAGAGTTTTTAAATTTCCATTTTATGGCTTTTAACTGAGAACCTAAATAAATAAATGAAGCCCAGAATTACCAAAAAATTTTTTTAAAGATATGTTTTAGAGATATATCACAAGCTAAAAGGAAAAAAAATGTGAAAATTGTGTGTTTTGCCTACTTATGACCTTTACATGCCTATTCTTTTCAAAATATATTTTAAGATTATTTATATCCGTCTAATGTTATTCTATTAAGAATATTGATATATGTATATTCATATATTTATGCATTCACTTTATAAAAAATATACATATTTTTACCTGTCTGCTTATATATATATATATATGTGACAAGAAATTTTGAGAAAATTTGAGAAACCTTACTCACTTATGTAGAATAGTTAAAATGTTACTTAGAAGAGCTGTTATGAATGTTTAATTATAGTATGTGTTTCTTAAACACTGAGACTTGATGAAATAATTTTTTATTTCATGGTCTTGTAGACATAGCTTATAAAGGAGAAGACAAGGAGAGAACAAAATTGTCATACATAGAAATGTTTCTATAACATTTGGAATTGAAGATTGGAAAGAAATACGGGTAGAGAAGAGTATTCATGTGAAAAAAAAGAGCCAAAGTTGACCAATGACATTACCAAAGAAAGCTCTCATATGTGGAAGAAATTTGGACAGTGACACACAATATTTGGTCCTAATTCAGTTGTCATCTCCACAAAACTTAGTTATAATCTTCCTCTATGATCCTAAAAATAATCTCTATGAAAAGGAAAAAAATAGAGTGGTGGCCATCATGTGCCCATCATGTTCTGGAGGTGATAAAGGAAAATTCACGAAACAAGGGCATCAGAGCAAGAAGCACCCTGGTGTGAAACTAACTTAGTATTTATAAAATATTCATCTCCATCCACTGACTCTGAGTTTAGCCCAAAAGCTTGCATTTCTGAATCAGAAAAGAAAAATAAAATATACTGGAGTAACAGAACAAAAGTTGATAAAATCCTGGTCATACTGAAAAAAGAGAAAAGAGAAAATGTACAGATAACAAATATTAGGAGTGAAAGGGGAAAGTAACAAAAGATCCTGCAAATATTAAAAAGATGAGGATATTAAGAGAAATAATATTAAAATGTTTGGCAATTGGTAGCACAATACCCTGTAAAACATAACTTTCCAATCTCAAATGAGAAAAAAATATCAAAATAAATGTCCAATTATACAGGCCGGGTGTGGTGGCGCACGCTTGTAATCCCCGCGCTTGGGAGGCTGAGACAGGAGGATCGCGCAGGTTCGAAGGCAGCCTGGCTGGCTTAAGATAACCTGTTTCCAGGGTCTGAGAGTGTAGCCCAGAGGTAGAAGGGCTTCCAGGAACCCAAGTACCACTAAAAATATGTCCAATTATTAAAATAAATTTACTTCCACTTGTATGCAAGTAAAATTTACCTAATCTCTGTAAAACAACTGGACAGTTGAATGGAATCTGAAAGAATTCTTTTTCAAATATGAGCCAATAGCACTTCAGTACTGATACTGAGAGATGGAAACTAAATTAGGTGAGCATAGTAAAAACATTTCCTTGGCTTTCTGTCTAAAAACACATTCAGAATCCAGGTATAGAGAAAAAAACCAAATATTTCTAAACAGAGTTTTGAGGTTGAGTGATAGATCTAATAACCCTCTAGGGTATATCTTTGAGTTGGTTATTTTAAAAAGCAAATATAATTCAGTTCCCTCTTCCATTAAAAATGTCTTCTCAATTGTTCCACCATGACACTTGACATTCAATACCCTAGGGAAACTTGATTAGTCCTATTAGCCTTTTAGCCACAAGACCTTTTATTTTTCTCCTCACCTCTACATGATCCTAGAATTCAGAAAGATACAGATATTCCTTCTGATGTTTTCTGCCCTGCCACCAGCTCTCTAGCTACAGTTGCCAAAAAACTATTCAATATTCCTTTTTCATATTAAACATTTCATTTATTTTTATTATTTTAATGAAAGTCATATACTCACTTACCTTGCAGGATGAATGAGGATGAACTAAGTAGCATATGGGAATGAGCAGAAATTAAACAGCACATTGCAAAGTGCTTTAAGCTATTAGTTTGAGCTATGAGTACAAATTATTATTATTGCTGGGCCATATTCTGCCAAATGTTTTAATGTAATATGTTTATTAATGGCAGGATATAGCCCATTGCTACTAAAAGTACAGCAACTAAATGCTACCTGATGTTCATTATAAAACATCAAAGCTAATTATAATATCACCACTGAACTTTATTTTGAAAATGCATATTCTAAAACCTTTTCCCCTGATTTACGGCCTAGAATTACATCTTGAAGAAATAAAAAATTGAATGTTGTTTTGATAATAATGGAAACAAAAGCAGAAGGTATTTTTCCACAAGATTCTGAAAATTTTTTACTCAAGTCAACTTTCTACAAGTATTCTGTGTGGTATATGTGTGAGTATGCATATATGTTTAAGGTGACTTATCTGGTTCTGAGTTGATAGCAATTTATAGAAGGCAATACAGGCACCCCATGAAGTGCAAAGGAACCAAAGCAGAAGCCAACCGTCTCAAGGCTTTCGCAGAGCTCAGAACACAATGAGAAAGAAAAAAACATGAGCAAATGATTCTAAATTAATATAAAGAAAGACAAAAAAGGAGAGAAGAAGATGATAGATAGATAGATAGATAGATAGGTAGAAAGATAGATTTCCCAGTAGCCTTAGAAATTTTACAAAGAAAGAAATTTTACAAAGAAAGGTATACAAGTATTTTGTATACCTTTTGAATTTCTGAAGAAAATGATATTTTCACAAAATTGAAAATTAGAAAGCCTTGTATTTCTATTTTGTGTTATATGATGTTCATCTTGGGAAGTTGATAAAGACTTTAAAATAAGGTTCAAATAATCCAATTTAATTATTCAAGACATAAAATGGAATAATA
Source organism: Muscardinus avellanarius (assembly GCF_963383645.1). Lineage (NCBI taxonomy): Eukaryota > Metazoa > Chordata > Mammalia > Rodentia > Gliridae > Muscardinus > Muscardinus avellanarius. Next base: position 90,637,325 of record NC_137798.1, on the reverse strand, counting down.
GAAAACTGGTAATTTCTCAAGCTCCAAGGAAACTTATTTTCTTAATGGAGAGAGGAACCTGGTTAAGTACAGCCATAGAGAATTCAATGGCAATAATGCTGATCAACCAAGCAAAAGGAATCACTGACTACAAATGTACTGGGACAAATTTTGTCAACTCACCAAGTGATGGATCTTCTATAACATCTGGTGACCTATATGGATAATTTTTCTTCAAGAGCAAAAGAAAATCTGAAAGTTGGTGAGCAAGTTTATGAACCTATTGTTTAGTCAATGTCTTGAATAGATAATTTAACTAATTTACAATCACTGCGTCTTATTATTCTTATTCTATTTCAAAATTTATGTAAGATCTCCTAGCCATCAATCATAAATTCAGTGAACATCTTTCTTTTCATCTTTATGGGTGTTTATTTTATTCTTCAAATGCAGAGACATAGATATCAAATAACTGCACTGCTAGACATATTGTACATCATAAATTACTTAAAGTGATCATGGAACTCATCACTTTGGTAACTAATCATTGTGAATCGATCACAAGACAGCTTGAACACTCTGACTTAGCTTGGAGCACTCCTCTCCAACAGTGTTGAAAAATTAAATCTTTCACAGTGTGAAACTTCATCTGATATTTGAAATTCTTAATACATTATTAAAGAGAAAGATAATGGCTACTCTACAGAGGACCTATTAGTTGTGCAGAGATTGACTAGGAGACTACGGGAATAAAACTGAAACCATAATCACATTTCTCAATTCTATTAGTGCCATGATTAATATTTACAAAAGGATAGATATCACAGAACTTATTAAGCTAGGAAATCTTCTGACAAATCTTAATGGGTGATAGTTTTAACAAAACATTATTTTACAAAAGCTATCAACAGACCTTAATAGGTAGTCTTATGTTTGTTTGTTTTATTGCTTTATATCATGTTTTGACATCTAAAACCATAGCCTAGTATCATTCATGGTAACAGAAAAATGAATTCATATGAATATGTCATGAATATGTTTTTTAAAATAGATAATGCCTATACAGATAGGTTTAATTGTTAAATGATAGTTTAAAATTTGGCAGTTGTAGCTGAGTTTGGAACATGCTGAGGGTGAGAGGTAGAAAACAAAGAAAATACTAGTTTTTTGGGCTATAGTAAGTTAATACTGATTACCAGTCAACTGGATATTTGAAAAAAAAATAGTATTTTATTTTCCTTTGTAAATACAAAAATAAATATAAAATCTTTCTCATCATTATTTTTGTGTGTGTGTGGGTCTAGGGATGAAACCCAGGGGCATTCAACCTCCAAGCTACACCCCCTTTCCTATTTTATTTATTATTTATTTTGAAACAGTCTCACTAAGTTGCAGAGGGCCTCACTAAGTAGCTGAGGCTGTGAACTGTGATCCTCCAGTCTCCGCCTCCCAAATGCTGGGATTACAAGTGTGCACGACCCTGCTGGGCTCCTCATCATGGTTTCTAATGATATTTTAAATAATGCTTTGACCAAGAGAATATATCACATTGCAAAATTTCTAACAAAAGTAACTGGAGACATAAGGAAACATATTAATGAAAAGAGTGATGGAATCTATGTAATCTAAAAAAATTTACTTTAGGTTGAAATTTTCACTTTAAAAATATAGCCCAAGGCTATTAGCTTTCTAATTCTGATAACAGAAAAATGGAAAATGTGATGTAAGAGGAACTTAGAACATGCAAATAAAACAAGAACAATGAAAAGAGAAGAGATCTTGGCTAGTAACATAAACCTAATGTGAAACCTTTTCTCTATGACTGGATATTTTTAGGTATTCTTAAGGGAATTTCTAATTGATTCTAGGCTTAAATTGTTTTATACATCTCTTTATATCCAATTTTAGTAATCAATAAACTAAAACTGAGAGTCTAAGTGAAAATTTTAAAATCACAAAGTATACCCTTACAGATCTCCTTAAAGTCCAACCTGTATAAAAATTAGGTACATTTAATTTTCTTCTAATTATCATTCTAAAAATTTTAAAAAAGTTTTTAACTCAGCAGATAAATTCTTGTTCATAGAAATAGAATTTCTTTACCTGAAATTAACACATCCATTGAATAGTTTAGATCTTGCATCTCAGTTTGATAGACCACATAAAGGAGCCAAGTATAAAAGGCTGCCTGGCTATGGGCAGATTTTCTGGATCTTGATCTTCATTGTTTCATTATTACTGCTATAAACATTCATTGGTAAGCAAGGCTCTGATTTTCACTGAGTCTCTGGGATGGAGCTTTAAAATCTGTCCCTAGTCATTGTGCAATTGTCAGTTCTAGCCTGGGAGCTGGCCTGCCTCACGTGAGCACTCTAGTCACATTATAATTATCATTTTTATCTTATTATTTTGTTAGATCATTTGCACACATCTCTTTTTCTCTCCAGTAAAGTGCTATGTAGGTTTTCTTTGAGTATTAGTAATATAAACTGTATCGTCCCTCTAACTCCATGTCCCTAACACGGGACACCATAGTGTGCATATAGTAAATGCTTAGTAAAGGACTGATAGTTTTATAGCTAAGCCTTACAACGATATTTCTTCTTTCTAGCCTGAGACCGATTCACAATCAGTTTATCAGTAACTTTCTGTAGGAACCCTTCTTATCCTGGGATACATTGGTGAAGTCACAGGACTTGCCAGAGCTGTGCAGAGCAAATAGTTACAGGATTTAGCCTCAAGCATCCAAGCACTGTTGCCTAACACTAATTCTCTGTTTCAAAGTGTTCTCAGCTGTTACTTTGCTGTCACATAGTTACCAGATTTCCTGCAAATTGACAAAAATTATTGTAGGCCAAGAAAAAATAAAGTCAGAATAATTAGACAGATATATTCAACTATAAGTACATGAAATAATATCACAGCAATGACCATATTATCTAATATGATTGCCCTTATTTTCAACCATTTTAATTTTAATTTTTAGTCTGTTCTGAATTACCATGTGCAGTGACAATGTCATTTCATCTTTGGGGGTTTAAAAGGACCCAGAAGTTATATATTATGAAATTTGGATATTTCTCTTCGCAGGAACATTTTTCTCTAGCTACTCTTATCGTCTCAGAATTAATAATTATTAAGATATTTTTTTACGTCAGCATCTGCCTATGGTAAAATTATAGACCTTGGTAGGATTTTCTTTAAGCAACTATCAATACTTTATCAAAGCTTCAAAACCACAGTGCCCCATGGACTTCTAGGTAAACTGTCCCTGCTAACTTCAAGTGACTGGGACAGAGAATTGCACAAGATCCTCAACAGCCACTAATCTTGCAAAGCCCCTAAATTTCAGACTGTCTAACAAAGATATTTATTTTGCAGAAATGTGTGTTCGTGTGCCTGCACATGTATGTGATACAGGGAATGTAACCTGGGCAAGATTATATATTCCAAGCCTTATTCCCACCCCTACTTTTTATTTTTATTTTGAAACAAGATTGCTAAGTTGCTGAGAGTCTCAGTAAGTTTCTGAAGCTGGTCTTGAACCTGTTATCCTCCTGTGTCAGTTTCTTAAGTACTAAGATTACAGGCCTACGCCAGTACACCTAGCTGTAGAACTCTGATGTTTTGTACTATGACAAAATAACATTCCCAGTTGTCTGTGATATGTATAATAATTTGTTATGAGCAGGGTATAAATTTTTAAACTTCAAGGAGCATTTTTTAATATATTAATGTGTTCAATAGGTATCTAAAATGACTTATCATGGTATCAGCTCAGGGCCCAAAGAGCAGATATAAAACATTTGTGCCTAATATATCATATTTTTAATGGCATATTAGAAATATATCCACCAGTTGCTGGGTTACCTGTTGATACTTTCCCAAGAGAATAGTAAGTCTGTTTTTGTGACCCTTTTGCATCTTTCACCCTTGAGATGAAGTAGAAGTTCTTCTTCCTCTTCTAATGTCTCATGGGGGAAGCTTTAAGGATCTCTTAGGGAGCTCAGAATGTGCCAAACACATTTGTTAGACACAATGGGCTACCAAACCCCAGCCTGTGAGTTAGAGAGGTAGGAAAATGTGCTATCCTTCATATTAGAGGAGAGAAAAATAACCGACTTTGTACTACTACTACTAAGGGTTATGGTTGCAATGGCACTGTGGACTCTTCTTCCTCTATTCAACTAGGATTTGTTGAATAGGGACATTAAAACTGATAGCTTGGTGGACCTTCAACAAGTTTTTATTACAAAATCAGTAGGAAATAGAGAAGAGAAGAAAAAGGAGCATGCAGGTACACTGGAGAGCTGAAAACAGAACTCTGATTCCCTCTTATCTTCAGCCTTTAAATAGATTTTTGTATTGGTATGTTCTTAACTGTATTTCCCAGGAAGTGGGTAGTAACTTATTTTTAAAATTTTTAATGGGGCATTGTAGAAATACATCTTTTTTTTTTTTTGGTGAGTCTGGGGATGGAACCCAAGGAGCATTCTACCTCCAAGCTACACCCTCTGCCCTATTTTTTATTCTTTATTTTGAAACAGGTTCTCACTAAGTTGTAGAGGCTCTCACTTAGTAGCTGAAGCTATCCTCGAACCGCGATCCTCTAGTCTCAGCCTCCCAAATGCTGGAATTACAAACATGTGCCACCACGTCCAGCAAGTCATACATCTTAAAGGGGTACAGGATGTTAGAGGCATACATGCACACACCTCTCATTTAGCCCTTCCCCAGTTCCTACTCTATTCCCTCCCTAAAACCTATTTTATTTTATCATAATCATTACCAAGTACTAATAGCATTTGTGCAGAGGATAATGTATTTTGATTCTCTGTGTCTAATGGAAAAAACATCCAAGGAATACCTTCTAGTGAAAATCCATGCTGTGTATGGTTTCTAAGAAAGAGGGAGGACCTATGTTTGAAGAGGTGAGTACTGTCCTGCTGGCTTGAATGCAAGTTCTATTTATCTCCTAAGGACTTTATTATTCACAATCATCCCCAACTCCGACAGTGTAGCAACAGGAGCATGCTATCTACAAATGTGGCTCTTTCTTTGATAACCACTACTTTCTTTGTGGAATCCTTCTTTATGTTGTTTTAGGAAGCACTTCATATGCATGTCACTTCCCTGATGTTCTCTTCCTTTTCATATGTAGGCATATCTTGCTTGTTGCTGATAGCAAAAGGAATGCATGTTCCTTAAAAATATTTATAAAGCAAATTAAAATATCTTACAATCTCACCTCCTGGTAATAGCCATCATGACTATTAGGTTTCATATATAATTCTTGATATTCTACCAATTTTAACCTACAAAATAAAATTTAAATATGGTTCAGTTTAATTTTCATGTATCTATGCACATATTAAAAAAAAAAACATATTCAAGTGCTGGGCATGGTGGCACATGCTTGTAATCCTAGCATTTGGGAGGCGGAGGATCGCAGCTCAGGGCAGTCTCATGTACTTAGTGAGGCCCTTTGCAACTCAGCGAGACCCTGTTTCAAAAAATAAATAAATAAAAAGACTAAAAATAGGACCAGGGGCGTGGCTCAGAGGTAGAATGCCTCTAGGTTTCATCCCCAGTACCTCAAAAGAGAAAATTAATAAAAAATTTAAAAACATATTCATATGCTATGTACTTTATAGACTTCATGATAATATGTCACAACTTACAGATAAAGACCATCTTAGCTGGCATTAAAAGGCTTTTATGTTTGAAGTTTTGTACATGCACAAGCATATATCTCTTTATAATTCAAATGTTTAAAAATTAATTTCAAAGAACTTTCAACAATACCACAAATTTTGAACTGTTTCACATGAAAGTAAGCTTAGTTACTCAACCCAATTTTTTTTTATTTAAGAGGTATTTGTTATAATTTTATGTTTTTAAAAAATATATTTATAATTGTAAATACATGCACAAAAGAGCAATGCTATTTTGCATGCTGTACTTAAAATATCTCCTTGAACCTAAAGTTTCAAACTTGGTACATTCAGATTCAACTATTACCATAACAGAGGTACACTCAAAAAAGTAATATTCTAGATATTTGTAATTTTTATCTGACATAACAAAGAGGTGAGGGATTTCAGTCCAAAGGTCTCATTTCCATTTTTCATTTTCTGTTCTTAAGATTTTCCCCATAAAACTCTACATATATGACTGCATGCATAAATGGGTTCAAAATAAAAACCAATCAATAGTTACATTTATTGTACAAAGAAATGAGAGAGGGCTTTCTTAAATTTATTGTACAATCTCAGCTGTACATATGAAGAACAAAATATGATTTTTAATAGTAGCCAACTACTAAATACTTGCTCAATAATACTTGGTCTCTATTTTTAATACAATAGTAAGTTTGCACTGGAGTGATTTCTATCGGTAAGGTAAGCTAAAAACTGACTATGAGTTTCAGTAAAACAATTTTGATTAAATTCTTTCTATAATTTGAGGGTCTGGTGGGATTATATATGTCCAGTATTTAAGATAGTATCTCCACATAACAAGTGATACAAGGATAGGCATTGTTATTATAATTCTGTATGACATACTTTCTAGAAAAAATTCTGAATCCAACTTAAGTAAGTATGACAAATCAAAAGTAGAGTTGAATCTCTTTGAAAATTTCTCATCCCATAGTTTAAAACCAGTTGGTAGTTTTACTTCCTTTCTCTGATCACTATTTTTCACATACTTTATTCATCATATCCAACAGTAGCTTATATTTCTCTTTGTGCTGCTGTTGAACTCTTCTAGGTTACCTCAAACACTTTGGAAATTACAGTAAATTATTTATTAAATTCTGAGGCCTGCTGTCAGTCATCACAAAAGATGGTATATGTAAAATTGTAGAGGATCTTACTTGGGAGGCTGAGACAGAGGGATATGTGGGTTCAAGGACAGCGTTGGCAGCTCAACAAGGACCTCAGCAACTTAGTGAGAACTTGTTTCAAAATAAGAAAAATAAATAAAATAAGACTGTTGGTGTGAACCAGAGGTAGAATGCCTCTGATTCAATTCTTGATAACACAAAAAAGAAAAAAAGAAAGTAAAAGAAAAAGAAAAAATAGGATGGATTATTTTCAGAAGATAAAAGAAAAAATTAAAAAACATTGGAGAAGAAAATAGAGATACTATTTATATACGAGGCAAGTCCAAGTACATTTTGGCTATTTGGATTGCTCTTCATAATAAAAGCCAGAGCTGAATGGAAGCAACTTTAATTTAAAAGTGATTTTCTAGGGATTCTTTCTAAATACTCAAGAAAAAGATGATCTTCTGGGCACTCTTAAACTCATAGAGGAAATATTAAATATTTCAACAATCCAACTATTCATACATGTATCATCTAGTGTTTGGGTCTATGTAAGATGTAAAATCCTTTCCCTGTGCATTATAAATAAAGAATAACCAAATGAAAAATCCATACTCTCCCCAATTTCTTCAAATTAAATATAGAAAGTTGCCTTCGTTACTTTATTTTTTGTATTACCAAGCATCCAACATGGCTGATCACAATCCCCACTTCCTTGTATTTACACATCAAACATTCATAACATAAATGTGTGTCAAAGACCACAGCTTTCATCTCCCCTCTCCCTCATTCTGTTTCTCCTTCATGGTCTCCACTTCACCTTCTCATTAGCCTAAAGAAAGTATCTACCATGTAACTAAATGAGATTTCATGGAAACACATATGGCCAAGAGTGGAGAGCTCCAAACCTGGCCAGCCAGGAACTGAGAACTGCTTACACAGCAATTCTCTTCCTCCTGTAAGTATTGAGAAGGCTATAATCCTGATTGGCAGCTCATGAAAGATCCTGATCTAGAATCTTGCTACTCAGCTATTTCTAGATTCTTGAAACTCAGAAGTTGAGACAAAACGTTTTTACCTTAAGCTATTAAATTTTGAAGCAATTTGTTATGCAGCAACAATGGGTAATATAAACTTCAGAATCAGCACCTCCATTGTCAAGTACATTATAAGACTATACCTTTCAATGTCCCTTTTTGGATATTTAGCCTACATACATTGAAGATTCCAGAACTGTATTTTCTCTTACTCTTTATGCTACTACATTCTAGGTGGCTTAAAATTTATAAAGATGTCCTTCTCTTTATCAGTACCTGATTTCTCTTTTTCCTCATCCTACCTTAGAAAATCACAAATTCATACTCAATACATTGCTACTACCCATAAAATTTCCAATATCAAATATTTCACAGACTGACCTCCTTACTATGTCCAACTGATGGATTTAAATAATCTTTGCCTACGCATTGACCTTTTACTGTCTTACTTGCTTATTTGCCCAGTTTGGAGTCCATGGTTCAACATGATAGCCACTCCCATGGTATAATTCACATTGTCATGCAAATGGAATCCATGACATTATCAATAGAAAAATAAAGTATAATACATCACATTACAAATAAAAAATAAAGTGTAATAAATCACTAGCCTCCACTTTCTCTAGTCTCCCCCGTACCCTGTGGTTCTCCTGTATCTTGTGTGTATGTGTGTGTGTGTGTGTGTGTGTGTGTGTGTGTGTGTGTGTGCTGTGTGTGTTTCTTACTATCTCACAGAGCTCAAAGCACCCTGTAGCTTTGATCTTCAGGCTCCTCTTTAAGCACTCTACCAAATTCTCAGCCATATCCAGGTCTTTAAATATCACCTATGGTTTAATGACCCTCAAATTTCCAAACCTGGTCTAGACATCTTGCCCTGACTGCAAGTCCCATATTTAACTGTATACACACTGGTACTGGCTGGAGTTTTAACAAGCATTGGAATATTTATATGGCAAAGACATTTGCTCCCACTCTCTCTCAACCCAAAAGTTTTTAATTCCAGTGCATGGCAATGAGTGCAATGGTTTAGAGTCATATTTGATTGCCTTTGCTTAAATCCCAACTTGCAAGCTCTTATTTATCCCACTTTTCATCTCTGAAATGTAACCAGAGTCCAAATACTCCACTCTCTGTCTCTCCTACCTATTCCTTATCCAAGCTGTTTATTATATACTATGTGATATTCTCTACTTTTTAAATTTCATTGAATGTTTGGGTAACAAATCACACAGTAACCTTTTGGACCAGTGTTTACCTGAACAAACACAAAATCTTGCAAGTCAACACAAGCAGGATTCACTGTAAAAACAACTGGTGAGCAGTATTCAATGAGGGCACACACTAGAAACTAGGTGTGTCAAGGTGCCTCAGTGAAGAGCCAAGATGACCTCATAGTTTGCACTCTGGGAGAAGCACATCTAAACCTCTGGAGTCTGCAACTTCATGCTTATCAGAAAACTAGGAATGTACTAGGATCTTCTACTTGATTTCCCCAAACCCCAGCAATACTGGGGATAAAAATCTAGTGATTCCAAATGCATTAGCCAATACTATACTACTAATTTATGGTCCCACAATCCTCTCCCAATTTTTGGAGATAGTGTCTCATTAAGTTGCCCAGGCTGGCCTGAAGCTTAGAATCTTCCTGCCTAAGCCTCTCAAGAAGCTGGGATCAGAAGTAAACCACTATGCCCAGTGATGGCTGCGTGATTGTGTTTAAAGTCCAAGAAGCCCAAGAAACCAAAGAATGAGAATCCATTGGATTACACCATTGACCACCTATGCCTTTACACCCATGAAACCCCCATTGGAGGAAGATGGAGAAAAGTCTGCCAGCAAGAAGAATCTTCAGAAGAAATAAGAGAAGGCCAACCCCCACACCCTCCAAGCTATGAATGGCCTGATATGTTTGAACCAGCTGAAGCCGGAGCTGCAGCACAAGCTGATCTTCCAGACAGGCCCTATCCACACCCCACCTTCACCATGTCTGTAGAGGTGGATGGCTGTGCATTTGAGGCTTCTGGGCCATCCAAAAAGACTTCCCAGCTGCATGTGGCTGTTAAGATGTTACAGGACATTGGCTTGTAGAAGGGCGTCGAAGGCAGGGACACCAGTGGTAGAAGCCATTTCCAACCCCAGGGCTACCTTTTCTGGCTCCATCCCCAAGCAGGGGCCGATCTTAACTAAGCATGGCAAGAACTCAGTCATGGAATTCGATGAGAAGTGGTTTCAAGTATGAGCTCATCTCTGAGACAGGGGCAGCCACAACAAGCGTTTTGTCATGGAAGTTGAGGTGGACAGGCAGAAGATTCAAGGTGCTGGTTTAATCCAAAAGGTGGCAAAGGCATATGCTGTTTTTGCTGAGTTGGAGAAGCTTTTTCCCTGATACTCCCCTCTCCCTTGATGCCAAGAAGAGAGCCCGCGGGTTCCTGTCAGAGGCAGGCCAAAATATGCGGTCAAGCCTCTCAACCCTGGCTTCGGCAGGGGGGCCCCTTGCACAATGAGATGCCTCTGCCTCCCAACCTCAGTGCAGGGAGAGGAGGCAACATCCAGGTTCCAGGAGAGGGAGATGCTTTGGCAATGCCAATCATGGAGGCTACATGGATGCTGGCGCTGGGTACCCTGGCTTTGGGTACGAAGGCAACTCAGTGACAGCAGGTTACAGTGACTTTTTCACAGACTGACACTGCTATCATGATTTTGGGTTTCTTTATTTTGCACCATTTATGTTATCCGGGAAAGGGATAGTTCTAAAACACAATTGAGATGATCTTATTTCTTGGTTTAAGGTCTTCTATTTTTGTTGTTATTGTTGTTTTGCTATCAAGAAAATAAAAGTAAAAAAATGTTCCTGTTTCCAAACTTTACTTGCTATTTTTTGAATATTCATTTAATCTTATTCTTGAGGCATTTTCCCCCATCAATTCTTGTCTTTCTTTCTGAATAACTAAAAGAATACCAATAAGTAAACCCAATGCTCAGCTAAAGCTGGGCTGATCAGATAGACAGTTTGTGACAAATTCTACATGACATCACAGACTTGCTCGTTTCCATCTCATCTCACTGCTTTGCATTTTAAAGCTTTCATCTTTCAGTTCAGAGTTAAAAAAATTCAGGATCCTAGGAAAGTGAACACCACCTTCTCAGATTGTGTTTTCTTTGGAATACGATGCAAATCTTACATCTGCTTATTGTGAATGGTGCTTTGCTAAATATGTTTTGTTTGGCTTTGTTATTTGTGATTTTGGCTGAGAAATTAAGCAACTTCCAGAAAAATAAAACCACTTTCATCCAAGCCAACAACAGATGAATTCACTTTTTCTCGGCTGCTCATGTAAACTTCTTCAAAATAGATTAAATTCTAGGTCACAAGGAAGTATTCTCAAATTTTTATCAATGGTATAAATTAAAGAGGAAACTTTACAGTGCTGAATGTCCCCTTTAAAAAACACTCACACACACACACACACACACACACACACACACACACACACACACACTAAATAAATGCAGCTTAATGATGCATCTCAAGGGCCTACAAATATGGGAACAAACAAACCCAAGGCCAGTAGAAGGCAGACCATATTTAAAATGAGAACAGAAATTAATCAAACACAATAAAAATTACAAATATAAACATATAAAATAAAAAGTTGCTAGTAAAATTTGGCTTTGATATTTATAGAATCACTTTGGTTTGTATTTATATACACTTTAGTTTCTATTTATATTCTATTATTCAAAAGAAGTTAAGATCAGTGAAAACTTGGGAAATATAGATGCAATTCTTCCTTTTAGAGAGAAATCTCTGGATCTCAATAGATTCAAACTTAAAAATTGTATTTAAAAATAAAATTAAGAAACTCTTAGCTAACCTAACCAAGAGAAATAAAAAAGAAAGAAATGACCCAAATTAATAAAATTAGAAATATAAAATGAGATTTTGCCTCAGGCAGCTGATAAGTCCAGAGAATTGTTAGGAACTATTTTGAAAACTGATATTTTAGTAACTTAGATAGCCTAGAAGAAATTGGCAGATTTCTAGATACATACAACCTACATAAACTGAACCAGGAGAACACAAAAATATAAGCAGTCATAATAAGCAAAGGGATTAAAAATAATAAAATATTTTCCAACAACAACAAAGTGCAGAACCAGGTGGATTCCTAGCTAAATTCTACCAGACCTTCAGAGAAAAACTAATCCAATTGATTTCAAATTATTCCATGAAATAGGAAGTAAAGGATTGCTTCTATACTCATTCTATGAAACCAGTATAAGCTTAATACCAAAACTGAATAAAGACACATCAAGGAATAAAAATTACACATCAATATACTTAGTAATCATAGATGCAAACATTCATAATGAAATTTTAGCAACTCACATTCAAAATCATATAAAATATTGTGCATTATACCAAGTTACTTTCATTACAGGGATGCAAGTTTGATTCAACAAAAACGAGTAAATAAATGTAATTTATTACTTAAGTAGAACTAAGAACAAAAGTCAGATGCTCATCCCAATAAAAGAGATGCAGAGAAAGCATTTGACTAAATCCTATAACCATTTGTTAAAAACATTAAATAAAATACAAATAGAGGGGACTTACCTCAATGTTATAAATGCAATTTATGACAATCCCAATGACATCATAATGAATGAGAAAAACCTGAATATATTTTCTTTAAAATCAAGAAGAAGTCAAGGGTGTTTAATATTAACACTCCGATGTAGTATTTGAAGTTTTAGCCAGATCAATTAGGCAAAATAATAAATTTAAAATAATATAAATAGGGAGAGAAGTGATTTCTGCAGATAACATTATTCTATACTTAGAAGGTTATGAAATAAACAAAGAAAAAACCACAGAATCAAAGACTTCTAGAGCTGATAAATCCAGCAAAGTAGCCTGATACAAAATCAGTTTACAAAAATCAATAGTTTTTATATACACAAATAGGGAACTAACTGAAAAATAAATCAAGAAAACAATACTTAGAAATTAAAACAGAAATAAATCTAACCAAGAAGGTAAAATATATCTTCAATAAAAATTATAAAACATTGAAGAAATAAATTGAAAAGGATCTTAGAAGGTGAAAAAACCTCCTATGTTCTGGGATAAGCAGAATAATTTTTGTCAAAATGGCCATATGACTAAACCATACATTTATGTTTTAATTAAATTCTCTTGCAAAGTCACTTTATTCCAGGTAAAGGCAACTATTTATTATTTTTTTCTTCAAAATGGCTTAGCAACCCCACCCCTGTAGTTGTATAAATTAAAAAGCTATCTCATGTTCAAAGTGCAATATCTGTCAAATACTTAACTTTTAATAATTTAAATTATTAAAAATACTTTTAATAATTCAACTACAAAAAATGATCTATTCTTAGTGACTGTAAAGGGAAAATCACTAGCTTTTACTAATACAAGAAACATGCCTTAATTGTGATGACTGGGTACAACTTCCAGTATTGGCACTCTTCTTAATGTGATTTATAAGATGCTATTTGTACATTTGTGGTATGCTAATTTTTACTTGCAAGAATGCTCTATTATAATCCAATGGCATGATTATTATCTCATTTATTCTGTGGCAGTGATTCTGTTCCTCTCCCAAAACTCTTCCGTTCATCTAATATTTTATCTGAAGACCCCCTTCCTATGAAAATTAACAAAAGTGCCTTTGGAAACTGAATAGCTTTAGTTTCAGGCTGGTTCTTTTCAGATAGTTGAGATTTAAGTCTTCTTCAATAAAGTTTAAATGTTATTATCAAATTCAATATTTCATTTTTTTCTCAAAAAATTTTCAGTAAGATCTATTGAACAATGTCACTTTACAGAAGATAAATATTAAGTGGCATTTGATTTTTCCTTTCTCCTTTCTTGGATTCTTTTATAGAGGAAGCAATATTGATGTCAAAATATTTATACAGATTTAAGTGTAAATCTGTGCTGAAAAAGTTCTAAGATATTCACCATAGTGGTTACAAGTCAAAAGGCTTGGGAAAGAAGAAAGAGTTCAGTAGCTTAGGCTGGCCACAAACCGTGATCTTCCTGTCTCATTCTCCCAAGTACTGGGATAACAAGCATGTGACACCACTCCCAGCTAAGGAGAAAGAGTTTAGGAAAAAAAAATAATTAGAGTCCTTTTGGGCAAAAGGTAAAGTGGTAGGGCTTAGGAAAGAAATAAAACTCATAGTCTTTGTATTTTTCTTCTTAATATTCTTTTTTAAAATTTTATTGGTGCATTGTATTCATTCATAATGGGATAAAAAAAAAAAACTTGTGTAGACATACATGCACACCTCATGCAGTTAGCTCCTACCCAATCCCCACCCCATTCCCTCCCCCATCACTCCTTACCATGCTTGGCTTAGTGGTTGACATCGATATGTTTTTAAGTACATCATGTGCATTAGAGAGTTTCCTTCTTCTTGCCTCCCATCCCTTAGTTGCCTTATTTGCTCCTCTATAGCATCTCCTTTTTCACCTGGAGTTCCTCCAATGATCCATTTCTCCTTAGTTTTTGTATATTAGGGAAATCATCCAATTTTTTATTTTTTGTGACTGACTAATCTCACTTAGCATAATGTCCTCCAGTTCCATCCATTTCCCTGAAAATGAGGTAATTGTGTATTTTTATGGCTGAGTAATATTCCATTGTGTACATATCCCACAGTTTTGTAATCCATTCATCTGTTGATGGACATCTTGGCTGGTTCCATAGTTTGGCAATGGTTAATTGTGCAGCTATGAACATAGATAGGCAACCATTATTTCAGTAGTTTGGTTTCCTTTCTTTTGGGTAGATACACAGCAGTGGTATTGCTGGGTCATATGGTAAATATGTTCCCATTCTTCTGATGATTCTACATACTGTTTCTCAAAGTGGTTGCACTAATTTTCAATCCCACCAACAATCTTTTAGAGTTTCCACTTCTCCACATCCTCACCAGCATTTGTTTTTGTTTGTGTTTTGAATAATTGGCATTCTAGTTGGAATTAGGTGAAATCTCAGGGTAGTTTTGATTTGCATCTCTCTGATTGCTAATGATGGTGAACATTTTTTCCATGCATTTATTGGCCATTTGAATTTCTTCTTTTGTGAAGTGTCTATTTAATTCACTTGCCCATTATTTGATTTAATTATTTGGGGATTTTTTAGTGTTGAGCTTCTTGAGTTCTCTGTATATTCTAGATAAATTAGTCCTCTATCAGAGGAGTAGGTGGCAAAATTTTTCTCCCTTTCTGTTGGTGCTCGATTGAGGTTCTTGACAGTTTCCTTTGGTGAACAGAAGCTCTGGAGTTTCATGCAATCCCACATATTGATTCGCCTTTTAGTTTCTTGTGCCTTAATATTCTTATTGGTGACTATTAAGTAAATGAATCCATCTCATCACAAGAGAGAGAGAGAGAGAGAGAGAGAGAGAGAGAGAGAGAGAGAGAGAGAGAGAGAGGGAGAGAGAGAGAGAGTGTAAAAATTAGAAATAGAAGTTTAGGAAAGGAGATAAAGAGACACCGACAATGCTCAAATCACATTATATAAAAGCATCCTTGACTTCATTTTCCACTGAAAAAATAGATTTTAAATGCATGTTTAGAATAGTATAGGGAGATTTACTAAATGGGAAAATTAAAAAAAAGTATATTAGAGTTCATACTATAGCAGAGCTAAGCAACATTAGAAAGATTTAAAATAATACATAATAAATTGGAAATTGTAGGGAAGACATAGAATAGAAAAGTGACCAAAAGAGAAGAATGTGGTACTGTGAACATGGATAGAATTTTTTTGTTCATTCTGATTCTCTGTAATACCTTTCTTTAGCTGCCACTCTATGCAACAAGCACACTATCATAGTCTGTGTCACGGGGCTGAAAGGATTATGAGGGTGAATTGTTTCCCTGATGCATATTTCTGAGACACAGGCTGAAAATACAACTGACTTGATTATTGCCGGGTTTTCTCCTGTGAGTAATCTCTAGTACTCGAGTCATTTATTCACATTCAGGAACAGTTTATCTATATTGGGTTACATTTGTTGGCTGGATTCATTCCTGTTTCAGTCTCTAATGTGTCACAAGTTGGGTATACTACAAAATTTCTCTGAATAGTACCCAGCACAATGTGAAATATAAATCTTCTTTATGAACATCAGTCCAAGATGATAACAGTTTCATTAAAAAAATAACAGACTTTTTTGCCTGAGGCATGATGCATATGTTAAAGGAAGACTGAGCTTCCATTTTGTACGTGTTAGTACTGGTGTGGCATAGTGTAAGCCCCCACATAAATTGGGATGTTTCTTGCTTACTGGCTGCTTTGAGGATGCCAGATTCTCAAGCCTCTTTTCTACTTGAGATAAAAAAAATGTAGTATTTGTGAAAATTATTAATGCCTTTACTTGGGAACATTTAATTTCTACTAAGTCAACTACTAATAATGATTATTATTTATCAAGTGCTGCTAGTTGCCATGTATTATTTTAGGATTTTGTAAACATAATTTCATCACTTTTCATCATAACAATGGGGGGGGGGGGAGAGAGAGAGAGAGAGAGAGAGAGAGAGAGAGAGAGAGAGAGAGAGAGAGAGAGAGAACTCCTCTCTGGATGGGAGGCCTAATACAGTTTCTGCAACATATGGGGACTCAACTAATATTTCAGGTCATGGAGACACATATTTCATTTTTATCTTTGTTTTAATTACTGAGTTATACAAATGACAATCTGAGGCTGAATTAGTTGTGGTTCCATACCTGTAATTCTAGCAACTTGTGAGGAAGCCACAGGAAGATAGCAAGTTGGAGACCAGCCTTGGCAACTTAGTGAGTCCCTGTCTCAAAATTAAAAGAAGAAAAACTAAAAATGTGTTGAGAATGTAGCTCAGTGAAAAAGCACCTTTGTACTCAATCCCCAGTTCCATACAAAGAAGGAAGGAAGGGGGAGAGGAATGTAGGGCAGAGAGAGACTATATAATTTACTTTTTCTCAGCCGGGCGTGGGGGCGCACGCTTGTAATCCCCACACTTGGGAGGCATAGACAGGAGGAATTGCACAGGTTTGAAGCCAGCTGCGCGTGCTGGTTTAGGAGACCCTGTTTCCAAATAAAAATGTCAAAATAGGTCTGGGAGTGTAGCCCGGAGGTAGAAGGGCTTCCAGGAACCCCAATACCACACAAACACACACACACACACACACACATAATAATAATAATAATAATAATAATAATAATAATAATAATAATAATAATAATAAATAATAATAATAATAATAATTTACTTTTTCTAAGTGGGTAATATAAATTATTTAGCCTGGAATGGATTTCATGTTCATATGACTACAAGGATAATTTTCTTAGCCATAAAGTTTCCCTAAAATTTGTGACATTTCAGAATGTTCCCACATATCTTGATACTCGTAAGCATACTTTCCTCTGCATCTTGCCTAACATAACCAACTTATTTACTAAATAAGGCTTGTCTCTTAGCTCTCAGAACAAATATTTTTCTCCATCATGTAATACAAATTTAAAAAAAAACTCCATTTATTTGAATAACCTGAAAACAGGAGAAGGCTTAAGTAAAAGTGAACATTTTTAATTAAGATTTTTGATAAATACAAGTATTTTCATTTATCGACTCTGTGAAATAATGAATGCTAAGTGCTTCCTAATAAAGCTCTTGAGGCTAAAATGAGAAGAATAAACTTTAATATAGTTGTATTTTGAGATCAGAAGAAGATTCAAAGCAGGTAGCCAGATATGCCATTTCTTCTAATCCAAAAGGGAGCATTAAAATATTATTGACATAAATCAAAAACAGAAACCCAGCTAACTTAGGCCTTCATATGTAATTTACTGTAATTGATGAAACAGAAACTGGTTGTGTTTCAGCTGATTACACATTACCCTTTAATATAAATTTTAAAATTTCTAGAGCAAATTTATGAGTTCTGAGACTGTGTTTGTGTGTGTGTGTGTGTGTGTGTGTGTGTGTGTGTTTCCTTACGAGTCGCATAGTATATATCTATAACCTCAATACTGTAATCATTCAGTGAACTCTCTCCTCAAGTTGAAAGTCAGGACTAGTTAAAATTCTGACAATAAATAAATACACATATGACTACTGAATCCTAGGATGGATGTCAATTTTATTATCTAGATTTAAAAACTGAAGTATCTATAATTCTATTTCAAATAACCATATTCAGTTATTCAACGAATTGATATTGCTTACATACATATCAATTCTCTCACATGATAAATACAGGGAACATTGATGAGAAAAACTGCACGATGTTCTCTTAGAGAATCAATTCAATTGCATTAAATGCATATTGAAATAACATAAGAATCATTGATTTGAAGGAAGGTCAAGTAATTTCCTCTGTTTAATCTAGTCCAGATTTGTTTTTTTTAAATTAACATTATCAAGCATCCAGAACATGTTTTCTTAAAGGTGTCTTTCTTAATCTTCATTGGAGGTTGTTTCAAGAATTGTTTATGGAAAGGAAGTGTATTAGTTTCCTATTGTTGCTTCAAATTACTACCATCTTTGGGGGATTTAAATGAAAATTCTTATCCACATTTCTGATGCTCAGAAGTCTAAAATCAGGCTCACTAGACAAGTCAAGGTATCAGCACATCTGGTTCCTTTTGGATACTATAAGGGACAAAGCCACTTCCTTGCCTTTATCAGCTGCTACAGGTAAACCTTATTCCTAGTTCCTGGCTTCGTTTGCTCATCACTCTACCATTTTGCTTCCACCATCATATGTCCTATTTTCAACTCTAATCCTCCTTTATTTCTCTTAACAGAAATCTTGTAATCACAATTGGGCCATCTGGATAGTCTAGAATAATCTTCCCTTGACAAGATCTCTAGCCACATCTAGAAACTCCTTTCTGCCTCATAAGGTACATATTCACTGTTACCAACAATCAGGATATGGACATTTTTGGAGGGGGCATTTTTCAGTCTAACACAAGAAATGCATTTGAAACAGATATAGCAATAATAGGTGAAGGATCAGAAGGAAGGTTTTTTAAGAGTACTGAATCTGAGCCAGGCACAATGGTGCATGCTTGTAATCCCCGTACTTAGGAGGCTGAGACAAGAGTATCTCAAAATTTAGAACAGCCTCAGCAACATAGCAAGACTCCCAGCAATCAAGCAAGAACCTGTTTCAAAATTAAAATAAGTGGGTGGATAGGGCTATTTCTCAAAGTCAGATGTAGAATCCCTTTAGTTCAATCACCAATACCACCATAAATAAAAAAAAGACTACTGGGAATGAGCATATCCAATAGAAATACTTGAAAATGGGAGTTGCTATTGAAGTAGGCTTTGTGAGAAAAATAAAGGGGTGCTTAAGTGAAAAATTTCAGTCTACAATATAAGTGGAAGTGTTGGGGACACCCAGGCCTAGAATCTTTACTCTGCAGTATAATGTAGGAAGGATGAGGCCAGCTGCAGAGGAACGAATCAGGCCATAGTTACACCTTTGAGTGAGAGGGCAACACTTTTGTGATGGTGACTACCATGCATTCTAAAGACTCCAAACCATCATTTTAGTAAATTTGGGGCATTTTTATAAACATTGAGTGCATAATACATAATTTTGTAATCTATTCATCAATTGATGAACATCTAAGTTGGTTCTAGAATTTGGCTAATGTGAACTGTGCTACGATGACCATGGCTATGCATATGTTTATATAATTCGATGATTTAAGTTCCTTTGGAAAGATACCCAGGATCAGTATAGCTGCATCATATAAATGATCCATTCTCAGTGTTCGGAGGAATCCCTACATTAATCTCCATAGTGGCTGCACTAATTTGCAATCCCTCCAGTGTAGAGAGTTCCAATTTTCCCACATCCTTATCAAAATTTATTGTTGTTTGACTTCTTAATGTTTGTTGTTCTGGCTATAGTTAGATGGAATCTCAGTGTGGTTTTGATTTGCATGTCCCTGATTTCTAATGATGTTGAACATTTTTTTCATGTATTTATTGGCCATTTGTATACCTTCTCTTGTGAAGTGTCTATTTAATCTTAATGTCTTTTAAATATCAAATGAATGAGATAGTACATGTGATGAATACAGCAGAGTGCCTGAGACATAAAGTGACAAGCTGAACATCTTGTTAAGAGAAAGAAAATCCAAGGTCAGCACAGGGACTTCTCTATAAACCAGAAGTCATAGTACTTTTCCTGATCATGGCTTGCCTGTATTTGGTATTCTAAAATATAAGGGAGAAGCCAGGCATGGTGGTGCACGCTTGTAATCCCAGCGCTTGGGAGGCAGACACAGGAGGATTGCACAGGTTCGAAGCCAGCAACATGCACTGGATTAAGAGACCCTGTTTCCAAATTTTTTTAAAAAAATATAAAAATAGGATAAAAGATATTTTGCCGGATGTGGTGGTGCACGCTTGTAATCCCCGTGCTTGGGAGGTGGAGACAGGAGGATCGCGCAGGTTCTAAAACAGCTGCGCTGGTTTAAGAGACCCTATTTCCAAATAAAAAGTATAGAATAGGTCTGGGAGTGTAGCCCCAAGGTAGAAGGGTTTCCAGGAACCCCAGTACCACCAAAAATAAAATAAAATAAAATAAAATAAAATAGAATAAAATAAAATAAAATAAAATAAAATAGAGCTTTAAAGTGATAAAAAATTCTTCAGTTTGCAAAACTTCACTTCCTACCAGTACCTGTCCAGAGTTCACTATAATGGTACCCCTATCCTGGCATCCTAGACTCCACAGACCTCTCTATCCAAATAAAGGTTCCAGCCACTGCTTTAGGGTAGAGGCAAGAGTGAAAAATGACTCAGATGTTCACTCTTTCTGTCTCTGTAGTAAGATAATCATTTGGTGTGACGGTGGCTTGGACAAGGCAATTGTTAGTAGAAATTGAGAGAGGATATGCAGGAGACATTTAGGAGAAAAGTATTTTTAAGTAGATACTTGATTGGTTGGGATAAGTTTGAACAAAAATGATATGGGTTATCCATTCATTACAATAAATCACCCAATTTTGTGGCTTGGATAATCCTGTGGAATATTGATCATATTGACAGATATAGAAAGAAATAAAAACATATAAGTACTATGAACAGAATTTTGAAAATGTTGACTTGGAGAGATATTTGATTTCAAAAGGAAATCAACCTGACAAAGCCAACGATGGTTTTTCATTTAGCAGGTGTTGTGGTTAGCTCAGAGCAGAACTTCTCCCACTTTATATGGAGAAACAGAAAGAAAAACACATGAATAAAAAGTTTCTGAGGTGTATATTTTAAGGAAAAATGGTTTTATATGAATCCTAAATGGATACTATATTCTCATTGGTGCAGAATACCATGACATATAGCTTATACTTCTTCTATCCCGCTGGATTCTGCCACTTTCAAATAGAATGGGACAGTTTACAATGGTGAGGTCTCAGAAAGCAGCCACACCCCATTATTTCTCATCACTTTGGACAGATGGTATTGACCAGTGGTCCTCTCAAAAATTAGATCTTACCTCACAAAAGTAAAGGTTTGATCCCTTTACAGGAACCACAATCCTCCTGTCTCAGCCTCCCAAATGCTGGGATTACAAGCATGCGCCACCATGCCTGGCTCCTTTACACATTAAAAAAAAATTATATATATATATATATATATATACCTGAATTTTCTTTGTCATTTTCTGTAATTGTTCTAATCTAGGGCTACTTGTCTCCATCATATTTCAAATACTATTTTGATTTTAATAATATAATGTCTAATCCTCTGTGGTTTTTGGAGCTCACTAGTGACAAGTTTAAAAGTTTTCACCAAGTCATACTTATTCAATTGTATTTTACATCTACAAAGCTCAATAATGTGATTTTTTTTCCTTAGCCATTTTGAGAAAAGCATATTCTTCTTTTCAAATGGGGATTTCTTTGTTACCATTTTCTGCTCCAAGATGTTAAATCTATAGTTATTGTCTTTTCTTCATTCTCTTACTCCAAATTCCCATTTCATAGAGTGAGGCATATAGATTTAAGAATAATATTGTAATCCCTACTGGAAACAGAAGAGAAGCATGGTTTCTATTAGAGATTATTGTACTTTATTCTTTACTTTTAAAAAATGTTAAACAAAGTAACCCCTGGAGACTCCAATCTCTTTATTTATAATTATAGGCAACCTGAGTTTGAGGACCAGTTTTTTCCTGACATCCTGACCCTTTTTTTATTTGATCACTGCTTCCTTCCTTTCTCTGAGAAATTGTGCATAATGAATGCTTTAGACATGGGAGGTGCTCACTTTGTGTGAGTGTAGGCCTGTGTGTCGGTCCTTAGAGATATTTTCCCCGCAACTCATTCTATTCACTTGTTGATGTGCACTGGTTAATAAAATTTGTATAAACTCTTTTATTGTGTAATCCATATTATTAACATCTTGTAAACTCACAAAATATTATTCACATAATATTACTCTAATATGTACTGATCAAATTATCAAGGCATTCATTCAGTAAGTGATTCATTTATCTATTTGTGTGTATACCTATTCTCACATTTTCTTTTTTTGTGGTACTGGCGATGGAACACGGAACATTCTACCTCTGAGCTACACCCCCAGGCCCATGTTTTATTCTTTATTTCAAAGTGCATGCGCTTTCCTCCCTTAAAAAATATACTCAATATTAATAGGAAACATGAAACGAGGTTCAGACTTATTTGCCATTGATTTGATATGTAATATGACTTCATCCACAAATTTAAATAAAAAAGTGATTGGTGTTTCTTTCTTTGAACTATACAATGTAATTAGTACCTAGTCCATGCTATTCTCAGAATGTTCATATTAAAGGAATTCAACATCAAAACAACTTGAAGAACATAAAGGGCTATAATGATAATCAGGACTATCATGCTTGAATTTATAATAACCAAAAAGGTATATGAGGAACCATAAAGGCATTCATTTCTTCTCAAAATAACCATGCAACATGATGGGTGTTTTATCACTCTCATACTTCTGATTTGAAACACTATTCCAGATGATTTAAAGAACTTGCCTGAAATACACCAACAAACAAAAATTAATAATTCACACCAGGGTCTGTTTGAATCCAGATCCCAGATCCCTTTCCCTTACCATATACTACAAGTAATATTTCTGTAGTTTAAACATAACTGTGATACTTACTCTGCCTGCCAGAAGTTCTCTTGTTTCTTGGCCAGGTATGAAGGTGATGGCATCCCTTTCTTTGGTGTATTCTAATTTGCTTCTCAGTACAGCAACCATGAATTCATGGCATCTTTATGTGCTGTGCTGTGTTTGAGGACATTTATTAATGTCCTCTTATTCAAAAATTTGTGGAACATTAGAAATACACACATGGAACAGAAAGGCATCAAAAGTTACCTGTTGTGTTAGACTGACCTACCTAACACATCCTTGAGATCAGTAAGTACACAGGACACTAGGTTCTTCCTTACTCTCTGGTTCCCATGAGTCTATAAGCAGAGTTAAAAGCAGAGATTCTGTTCCTTAGGGTCATCCTTGTGCCTCAAGGTCTAGATAAGTAGCCAGAATGATGATTATTACTAACAGACTACCTATGTTTTCCATAGCCATGTCCTTTTTATCCCTCTCCTTATATTTTTATCTCATAGCACAAATAACACATGGACTATTAGAAGCTATTGCTTTTGTTTACAACTTGTGTTTTTCATGAGGATGTGAATTATCTCAGAGAAGAGTTAATGACTTAATTATTTTTTCTATCAGAAGTATCCAGTGGTGCCTCTAATAAATATTTGTTCTCAATAAATATTTGTAGAATTGATTAAAAAAGAATACATTAATTCAGCAAGGAGTTTCAAGCACCTCTCATTTTCAACTTATTCTAAAAGGCACTAGAGAAGGCCTTAGCTTTCAAGGAGCTCATAATTGAATTTGTAATCTAAGAACATATGCCAATTACTAAGGAATTGTCTCCTGGCTCCACACCCTATTATTCTCTACTTTGAATTATTGGTAATAGTACTGTACTAAATACATTTCTTTCTTGTACCTGATTTCGTGATTTTTTTCTACCAAAAGGTTTATGAGAGGCAATGGAAAGTAGAAAGAAAGGGAAAAAATCAAAATAAAAAAACTTCCCTCTTCCAGCTTGTCTATTTTTCTAAGCTGCATTGCCCTAATAGGACAAGCTATTTTAACTGAAAAGTTGACCAAAGTCTCTAATGTCTTCTGACACTCACACAAATGCAATCTCAACAGTGACCGTTGCAAAGGACATTCTGTTCCTCAGAGGTCAAACCTGGGCTTGTACAAGACTTCCACTCTGAACTTCTAGGTCCTGAAAAATTTTAACTCTAATCATATCAATAGCTCATATTGATGTTGACTTAGATATGATATTGAAAGGAGACACAACCATAGTTGTAAAGAGAAGAGAAGAAAAGCATGTTTTCATTTATCTTTATTTTCCTAGGGAAAATTATTTACTCTGGATGCTTATGTCAAGTACCAGGAATATGAAGATTGGGTAGAATCCTTCAAGAAACATTCAGCCTGGTAGAAGAACCAGATATGAGAAATGTACATTAAATGGTAATATGTGGTATAATGTGAATAATTACACAATAAGATGATGGCATATTTTATTAGGAGGCTACCACAATTCTCCAATATTTAAAATATATTTTATCACGCTTCTGAGGATAACTCCATTTTCAAAATATTATCAATGAAAAAGAAAAAGTTATTCTTACTTTGTTTATAAAGCCTCTCATATTTTTAACTAAAGATTAAAAATATCCTTATGGATAGTTTGTCACTATATAAGACTTAATGATTTGACTTGTAACACTTATGAAGCCTGCTTTTTTGAAAATATAAACAATCATAATTAGAACTTAGGACAATTATGTTGTTGCATTTCTTTACTCTACTCAGCAGTTTTTCTATCAAAGCTTAAAAACAATCAGAAACATATCTAATTCTTTGCTTCTTACATTAATTAAATCATTTCCTTTTTTTTTTCTTCGTACTGAGGGTCAAACCCAGGCAGGGCATGCAACCTCTACACTACATCCCCAGTCCTATTTTTTTAAAGTTATTTGTGCATTGTATTCATACAATGGGATGCAAGAGGGTTGAGACATTCATGCACACATCATCCGATTACCCTTACCCAGTTTCCACTCTATTCCCTCTCCTCCCTCCTTCTCATGTTTGACTTAGTGATAGACATTGTTAAAGTACGTCATGTGCATTAGAGAATTTCCCTTTTCCCCTCCCATCCTCTCAGTTAGGGTGCCTCATTTGCTCATCTACAGAATCTTCTTCTTCATCTAGAACTCCACCTGTAACCCATTTTCTCCCTAGCTTCCACATATTAGAAAGAGTACCCAATTTCTTATTGTTTTGTGACTGACTAAGTTCACTTAGGATAATGTTCTCCAGTTCTATCCATTTCCCTGTAAATGATGTAATTGTGTTTTTCTCTATGGCTGAGTAAAATTCCATTGTGTACACATCCTACGGTTTTCTTTGGCAATGGTGAATTGTACAGCTATGAACATAGGTAGACATGCATTAGTTTGGTAGTTTGGTTTCCTTTCTTTGGGGTTGATACCCAGAAGTGGCACTGATGCATCATATGATAGGTTTGTTCCCGTCTTCTGAGGATCCTCCATACTGTTTTCCAAAGTTGTTGCACTAATTTACAATGCCAACAACAATGTATTAGAGTTCCCACTTCTCCACATCCTCTCTAGCATTTGTTGTTGTTTGTGTTTGAATGATTGCTCTTCTAGTTGGAGTTAGGTGAAATCTAAGGGTAGTTTTGACGTGCATCTCTCTTATTCCTAATGATGTTGAGCATTTTTTCAAGCATGTATTGGCAATTTGAATTTTTTCTTTTTGTGAAGTGTCTATTTAGTTCACCTTCCCATTTTTTCATTGGGTTATTTGTTTTCTTAGTGCCGAGGTTCTTGGGTTTTCTGTATACTCTAGATATTAGTCCTCTATTGATGGAGTAGTTAACAAAAATCTTCTCCCATTCTGTTGGCTCTCAGTTGAGGTTCTTAATACTTTACTGTTAAGAAGCTCTTTAGTTTAATGCAATCCTACATATTGATTCATCTTTTAGTTTCTTGTGTCTTTGGGGTCTTGTTGAGAAAGTTTTTATCTGTGCCTATGCATTGCAGTGTTGAATTTATGTCCTTTTCAAGAAGCCACAAGGTATCTGGTCTAATTTCCAAGTCTAATTTCCATCTTTTATTCACTCTTCTGCAGGGTGAGAAAGTAGGATTTATTTCCATTTTTCAGCATATGGTTAACCAGTTTTGCCAACACCATTTGTTGAACAGGCTATCTTTTTTCCAGTGTATGTTTTTGGGCTCTTTGTAAAAAATCAATTGGTTGTATGTGGATTTGTGTCTGAGTCTTCCTTTCTGCTCCACTTGTCTGTGTATCTGGTTTTTTGCCCTTACTATGCTGTTTTTATTACTATGGCTTTGTAGTATAGTTTAAAGTCAGGTATTGTGATTCCTCCTGCATTTTTTTTGTTGTTGCTGTTGCTGAGAACTACTTTGCCTATTCTGGTGTTTGTTGTTGTTGTTGTTGTTGTTGTTCCAAATGAATTTAAGGACTGATTTTTTCTATGTCTGTGAGGAATAACCTTGGGAATTTAATGGGCATTTCATTGAATCTGTAGATCACTTTTAGAAGTATGGCCATTTTGATGATATTTATTCTGCCTATCTATGAAAATGGAAGATCTTTCCATCTTCACTTGAACCATATGGTTCTGGGCTTTTCTTTGATGGTAGGATCTTTATTGCTGTTTCAATCTCTTTGACTGTTATTGGTTGGTTTAAAGTTTCTATATCTTCTTGATTAAGTTTAGGCAGGTTATATTTATCTAGAAAGTTGTCAGTTTCTTCCAGATTCTCCATTTTGTTAGTATATAGTTTTTCAAATAAGTTTATGATAATCCTCTGGATTTCTACACTGTAATGAGTAATATCTCTTTTTTCATCTCTTATCTTCCTAATTTGGGTTGATACTCTCTTTTTTCCATTAGGTTGGCTAGTGGTTTATCTATCTTGTTAATTTCTTTAAGAAACCAGCTTTGGTTTTGTTGATTTTCTGTATTGTTCTTATTCTCTACTTTGTTGATTTATGCTCTCATTTTAATAATAATTTCTTGTCTTCTACTGGCTTTGGCATTAGATTGTTCCAAAATAGATCATATCCTGGGCCACAAAGTGTGCACTAGCAGATTCAAAAAATGTGACATACTTTCCCGTGTCTTTAAAGATCATAATTGAATGAAACTAGAAATCAACTATAAGAAGACCCAGAGAAACCATGTACACATGTGAAGACTGATCATGACATAGCTGAATGAAGAATGTATCATAGAAGAAGTAAGGGGTGAAACCAAGAAATGTCTAGAAAGAAACAAAAATAGAGATAAAATATATCAAAACCTCTGGGACATTTTGAAGGCATTCTTAAGAGAAAAATTCATAGCACTGAGTGTTTACATAAGAAAAGAAAATCCTAAAGACACACTTCAAAGTCCTTGAAACATAAAGTATAATCTAACCCCAGTCCTATTTTTTAGTGTTTATTTTGAACTAGGGCCTCACTAAGTTGGGAAGGGCCTCACTAAGTAGCTGAGGCTGGCTACAAACCTTTGATTTCCTCCTGTTTCAGCCTCTTAAATATTGGGTTACAAGCATATTCCATCAAGTCTGGCTATTTACCATTGTTTTTGGTAAATAATTTCATTCTATCTTGTGACCTTGAAGTTAAGAGTTATAATTTCTCATTCCTGAAGAGCTGATTGAACCAGAGAACTTCATAGATCAGCATGCTAGCCATGCTTGACTCAGTAGTGTCTAGCCTCAGGAAGGATGAGAAACGGATACAAAATAGGGACCATTTTTAATGTCCTAATTCATTAAGTAGGTTACTAATAAAAAAATCATACTGTAGAAATTAATATCATAAATACCAGAATACCAGATACCAATGATTTTATATATTCAGTTACTTTATGCTTAGTTTTTTTTTGTTTTTTTTTTTGGTACTGGGGGTGGAACCCAGAGGCTTTCTACTGCTGGGTTACATTCCCAGATCTATTTCATATTTCATTTGGAAAAAGGGTCTCACTAAGTTGCTGAGCCTAAGTACCTGAGGCTGGCTTTGAACCTAGGTGACCCTCCTGTTTCAGCCTCCCAAGTGCTGGGATTATAAGGTTGTGCCACCATACCTGGCTCTTAGTTTTCATGGGACTAATAAATTATTTTTAGGGAAAACTAACAAGAAACTCCTCAAATGAACTTTTCATATATACTTCTAAACAGCATCTTTTTTTTTTTTTTTTTTTTTTTTTTTTTTTTGGTGGCCCTGGGGTTCCTGGAAACCCTTCTACCTCAGGGTTACACTCCCAGATCTATTTTTGTATTTTTATTTGGAAACAGGGCCTCTTAAGCCAGCGAGGCTGAGGCTGGCTTCAAACCTGCATGATCCTCCTGTCTCAGCCTCCCAAGGGCAGGGATTACAAGTGTGGGCCACCATGGCCCGCCTAAGCAGGATCTTACATACAAATTTTCTTTCAGAATTTGCATTGTCTTGTCAGTTATCAAAACTAATTTCTTAAAATTTTCTTCTTGAAGTTTCATGGCTAATTTTAAATACTATTTACAAATGCATTTATTTTCCACCAATATGGCATAGATAGAAACTGTGATGCTGGTTTAGTTTGAAAACCTTTAATAAAGTGAAAATAGTGTTCACTTCTAAAATAGCTTGTGGCTATTCCACTGCAAATTCCTCATTAAAATTTTGATATCCATATACAAAATAATGTACAGAAAGATGAGTTGAAAGGCAAGTAAAATTGGCAAATAGGCATCCTAACTGAGGAAAATGGGAGGAGGGAAGAGGAAAATTTCCTAATGTATATGATGTACATTTGCAAACATATCAAATTCAATAACTAAGCCAAACATGGGAAGGAGAGAGGAGGAGGGAATGGGGTGGGAATTGGGGAAGGGCTAAATGAGTGATGTGGACATGTAGGCCTCTACCATCTTGTACCCCCATTAAGATACATGACAATACACCAGTAAAATACTTAAAAATAAAAATAAATAAATATTGAAAAAAAGGAACAAAATACACACATACTGGTTTCATTAAGATCAGCACATTTATCAAAATGTTGCTTAGAGAGTTTTCTATGTTTCAGGCCCTGGTTAATTACTACATATGCATAGTTTAAAAAGGCATGACTCATATACTTAGAATAACCCAAAGCCAACTGAAGATAGGCATATGGAGGTAAAGAAACTCATCTTAATAAGTGATAATGTTAAAATGCTAGGATAACCAGACACATTTGATAGACTTCAATATGCTTATATAGACAAAATCCTTCCTATACGAATATATATGAAATGTTTACTCTGTGAAGGGTACTCTTCCTGCCCTAGAGTCACTATTTAGAATAAGACCTGTGTGGAGTCCTTCACAAATGAACTCACAAACTGGGAGGAGAAATACGACTTTCAAAAACCAATTATACAAGTTTTAGCTAAATACAATCATGCCATATATATGCTTATTTTAAAATAAGCCTCATATGAAGAATATAGAAATTATACAAATATTTTAAAGACAATAATACAAGCAGTCCCCATGTACCCAGACAATTTCCTCCATTATGGCATCTTAAATTAGTAGTTTATACTTGTTACTAAAAATGAAATAATATTGTTATTATTATGATTGATGTTATTCTTATTAGCTAAAATCCTTATTATAGTTATTTGTAATTAAAATAATTATTAAAATATAATAAAATGCAGAGGATTTGAAAAGGGGAAGAAATTTTGAGATCATATTTTAAAATCAAGGAGAGAGTCACAATTGATTTGAAATTCATGATATCCTCTGATAAATTGGAAATTGGTTAAAAAATATGAAGGTATAAAGATGATTCCAGGTTTAAGAAACAGCATGGGTAAGGCTGCTAAGATGAGAAAGTGAATACATCTTTCATGAAATAGAAAGAAAACTAGTGATTAGAAGAAAGAGAGGTAGGATGGAAATAGCACAAGATGATGTTACAGAGAACAGGGCTAGATTTCAACAGAACCTAGAAAGTCACATTAATGATATTAGACTTTATCCTGAAAATGCTGGAAAACTATTGTTTAAACAATCGTGAATGCATGTTGTTAGTATTTTGTTTAGCAGTTTTGCATCCAAGTTCATCAAAGATATAGGCCTATAGTTTTCCTTTCTTGAACTGTCTTTATTTGATTTTGGTAATAATGTGATGTTGGGAACCAAACTACCAAACCAGTACATGCATAACTATGTTCATAGCTGCATAATTCACCATTGCCAAACTATGGAACCAGCCAAGATGCCCATCAACAGATGAATGCATTACAAAATTATAGGGTAAGTACACAATGGAATTTTACTCAACAATAAAACAACACAAATAGATCATTCTCAGGGAAATGGATGGAACAGGACGACATTACACTAAGAAACATTAGTCACAAAAAATAAGAAATCAGATGCTTTCCCTAATATGTGAAAGTTAAGGAGAAATGGATCATAGGAAGAACTGTAGATGAAAAAGGAGAGCCAATCAAGGAGCAAATACGGCAACCTAACTGAGGGGATGAAGGAGGGAAGAAGGACATTCTCTAAAGCAAACAAGGTAATTAAGCAAATATACTAATGTCAACCACTAAGCCAAGTGTGGGAAGGAGGGATGGTGAGGGAATGGGGTAGGGATTAGGCAGGAGCTAACTGAGTGATGTGTGCATGTATATCTACACAAGCTTTTTATCCCATTATGATGTATAAACACAATGCACCAATAAAATTAAAAAATATCATTAGTGAGTTGCAACTATCAAGTGAGTACATTTTTCTGAACTTCGGTGTCTACCTCAATATTTAAGCTGGTTCCTACAATCTCTGTGATTGCTACTCATGGCTATAATGCCTCCAAAAATGGCATGGTTTCTAAGAAATATAAAGATTCACACAAAAAAAAAATACAAAAAGGCTATCCATACTAGTCCCAAGCATTCCTGAAACATCTAACATTTATAAAATTTTGGTAGCTCCGGAATAAGCATTTCAAATACAATACATGTGGTAAAAGTTATAGAACCAGGACCTTGTCTAATTTCATCAAAATATAGGCTTGAGAGATCAGGCATAGTGGCACATGCTTGTAATTCTAATACTTTGGAGACTGAAACAGGAGAATTGTAGTTTTGAGACCAAGGCATAGTAGCTTAGAGAGACCCTGTTTCTATATATATATATATATATATATATATATATATATATATATATATATATATATATATACAGGACTTGGGGTATGGATCTGAAATAGGACACCCCTGAGTTCAATAACTAGTGCTCCCTCTTACACACAAAATGGACTTGAGTCGTTCAATGCTATTCTCCCTGAGTAATTCCTTAAAGATTGCAATTGTTTATCTTCTAATTGTGCTACAAGGCAAATGTCATAGAGATTCCCAAAAGCGCATCTTTTATTTTTTTTTTCTCAAACTTCAGGCAGAAGATAATTCTTCCTGCTCTGAGAAGAATAAAATGTGCTTGTCGCTCTACCACTGCTCAGATAGTGATCTTTACAGAAAGAAGTCACTGAGAGATATCACAAATACACAGTGATTTAGTCAGTGAGAAAGTAGTCATCTGCCAAGCACAGTATTTCTGTTCAGAAAGGCAAATCCTTAGAAAGCAATTAACAAAGGTCGAGTAAATAAGATCAGTAAATACAGCAAATGTCAACAAAAAAAAGAGATTTTAATAATCAGGGTGAGAACTGAGGTACAAAGCAATCTCTACTTAGCAGATGCCATGGGGATTACAGCAAATAATGACATGAAGGGTCTAGAATAAACAGAACATAAGAGCTTAATCTGAAGATAGAGAATTTACAGAAATTATTACAACCAATCAGAGGTTCATATCTGGGTCCATGTGTTTGACATAGCTGTGCTTCATGTTAACAGGGAAAACATATATAGCATCCTTGCTTTGAAATGTGGGCTCAATTATTTTCCATTTGTTCTTCACACATCTCAGTGAAACCCTACTCAGACTTCTCAAATGACGTGTGTGTGTGTGTGTGTGTGTGTGTGTGTGTGTGTGTGTGTTTACATCCCTTTCTTTGTTTCATGCTCCTAGTTTTTTTATGTTCAGAGTAGGATCTGAGAATAAAGGCAATATTATCTGCATTAAGTTTTTTAATAATAATGTATACAATGAGCATAAATTTAAATTTAAATATATAAGAAGATATAAAGTTCAATTGTGTATAACCTTTCTATTAACAAATGGCCAAATTAACACTTTATAGCACAATAGGGATTTAAAGTAATAAAATTATAATATAGTTTATCTGTTTGTTGTTTGTCTGCCCCTGCTTTTTTCTCTCTCACACACATATATATATATACCATATACAATATACATATACCATATACAATACATACATATATATATATATAACAGAGTTTATAGAAAAATGAACACTTTAAAAATTAAAGACACAAAATTAAAGTGTACATGTATTTTTGTAGTATTTATCGATATACCCCTACCCATCTCTTTCTGTCTCTTCTCTCTCTGTTTCCTCCTATAATAGAAGCCTGTTTAGGTGAAGACAATTTAAACCTGTGATCCACCAACTTCACTTATTCCTACTAATGAAGTATTTCAGAGGCAGCACATTTTAGGAAGGTATTATATACACTTAGAGTCACTGGTGGTTTCATGTTTAATCTACATCCATATACACATATTAATGCATAGCTTTTGGAAAGCACCAGAAACAGATACTAGTTAGGCCAAAATGCATCAATACACAGTGTAGACTCTATATCAAGCTAAAGTATAATATACTTTCCATAAATAAATACTAAGAAGCAAAAAGCAGCAACTGAGAATAACCTACTCAAAATAACACTGATGGTTTTGGAAACCCTCTGTGCCCTAGGCCAAAGGTAATATTTATAGCATTTTCCATATTAATATGAAAGCAGGTCTTTTTTAGCAAAAAGATCTGTGTCAAATCCTGTTAGCTTGTGGATTTCCAGTCTTAATAATGTTTAATAACATACTTTCTTCTTTGTCAAGGAATAGTTCATAGTCAGTTACAAAAACCAAAAGTCCATAGAATTTAGTGTCAGAATCCAGTAAGAAATAAAAGGGCCTCTCTTTCTCTCTTTCTCTCTTTCTTTCTTTCTTTCTTTCTTTCTTTCTTTCTTTCTTTCTTTCTTTCCTTGTACTGAGCTACAGTCTATTTTTTATTCTTTATTTTAAAACAGAATCTAACTAAGTTACCGAAGGCCTCACTAAGTAACTCAAGCTGGCTGCCAATCCCTGATTTTCCTGTTTCAACCTTGTGTAAGTAGTAGGATTACAAGTGTGCACCACCATGCCTGGCTAGGCTATTCTTTTTGAATCAGTTCATTGGGAGAATTTTCATGACCTGAATAGAACAAAATTTTACATTAATAATAATTATTCTCTTTGAATTCATGGTCAATGACAATCTTCACATTTTTCTCTATCAATTCTGAAGGTAAAAATAACCAAGCACTAATTTTCTGACCTAAAACTTTAGTTGGATTAGAAGAATAACAAGGTGATATCATCTGCATTAGAAGTAAAATAAATTTAAAAAATACCTCTCTCTGAGGTTTCTGCACAATTCATTGTTTCTCCAAAGTTAATATATGTCTTGGTTACATGTTTACCTCCAATAGTATTCATAACAACAAGAAAGCTTATAAATAATCTGTGGCATAGAAATTAATTAATTGCTGCATATTCATTTTCCATTGTACTTTTTCATATTTGCCTAAAAACATTTCAGTTGAGATACCAACTATAATTTAACCATCTCTATATCAGTATATTAGGAATACTGAGATGTTTTTCAAGAATTATTTTTTATTTTAGATCTTAAGAGTAAAATTTCATAAAAAGTTAATTTAGTTTACTAAACAAATCATATTTGCATTGTTCATTAACTAGTTAAACTTTATTTCTGCAGAGAAATGTCTCATTGGTTGAGCCTCAGAGGGAAGAGACTTACTCAGCTTAACATCAATATCTGATGTTGCCTTTGCATTTTGTATGTGTTTAAGACACATATACTTATGCAAATATACAGCCTTTAAAATTATAGAGAGTATTCTGATTCAGGCCTGTGCCAAAAAGGGCAATGAGTAAGTGCAGGAACAGAGTTGCCATTTTTCATTTCTCAGGTGAATCTTGAATTAGTTGAAAAATATCTTTTTGTCTTTATCTTCATTGAACGTGTAACTCTTGACTGAGTGAAAGACTGCTCTTAGCGAAGTGAGTCAATTACTGTGCTAGGAAGGATTTGTATTTAATCATGTTCATTCTGAAAGGCAGAATATCTTACTTAAGCAAATAATTAATTTTAACAACTGAAGAGCCAACATGTCATTCAGTGTTGCAGTCAGCTGAAGCTTGGCACTTAACTGTGGAATACACACATTTTCTCAGACTTGTATTTTATTGGCAAAAAGTCTATGATTGTATATTTTATATATAAACATTGTGCTTATTATAATGTTGCAGAAGGGGTAAATGCTCTAAATAGAAGGATAGATAAAATAGATATAAAATGATGGCATTGGAGTGCTTAGATGTGGAAGATCTCCAGATCAATCATTTTAGAGGCATGAGCACAAGAACTGGTAGCCCAAACATTTCATATATACAGGTTGACATACATGGCATATCAAGTACATATCATGTACTACAAACATTTGATATATACAGGTTGACATACATGGCATATCAAGTACATATCATGTACTACTATCTGATAAGATAGGAAGATATGGAATTTGAAGTCACTGAAACACAGGATTAAATCGCAACTCAAGTGCTTACTAAAAATGTGACTTTTAGGGACTTAATTTCTCTATGTCTCATTTTATATCAATTGTAACATGAGAAAATCTTTAATATCCTTTATAAGAACTAAAAAAAATCAATTGTGAAGAACCTCTGTACCAAAAAAGATACATTTTGAAGTAATGACTTACTTAAGAAAAAAGTTATTGATCCATAAAGTGAGATACAATAAAGATATATATATATATATATATATATATATATATATATATATAATAAGTTTAAATTGTGGTTAATTTTTGCATATGTCAACACAATCAAAAGAGTGAGCATATCCATCACAGGAAAGCCTCTTGGTACTCCTGTGTCTTGTGTCTTGCCTGCTCCTCCT
This sequence comes from Muscardinus avellanarius, assembly GCF_963383645.1. Taxonomy (NCBI): domain Eukaryota; kingdom Metazoa; phylum Chordata; class Mammalia; order Rodentia; family Gliridae; genus Muscardinus; species Muscardinus avellanarius. Next base: position 90,602,100 of record NC_137798.1, on the reverse strand, counting down.
CTAAAACCACCCCTCACTCTAATCCTCAGCTAACCCCTAAGTTGCTTTCTAGGGTTTCTTACTAATGAAACTTTTCAGTATGTTTTCTCTAGTCTGTCTCATTACATTCTGCATACTACTTTCATTTTTATGAGTGTTTGGCTGAGCATTAGTAGCTCATTATTTTTGTTTTTTTAATTAATTTTTTATTGGTACATTGTATTTATACTTCATAATGGGGTAAAAAACTTGTATAGGCATAAATACACACATCACTCAGCCAGCCCCCACCCAGTCCCCACCTCACTCCCTTCCCCATCCCTCCCTCCCATGCTTGGTTTAGTGGTTGACTTCAATATGAATAAGTACATCATGTGCTTTAAGTGTTTACCTCTCCCCACCTCCCATCCCCATAGTTAGGTTGTCTTATTTGCTCCTCTATAGGATCTCTTTATGCACCTGGAGTTCCTCTTATGACCTCATTCATCCTAGCTTTCACATATTAGGGAAAGCATCCAATTTCTTACTTTTTTGATTGACTAATCTCACTTAGCATAATGTTCTCAAGATCCATCCATTTTCCTGAAAATACTGCAATTGTGGTTGTTTTTAATAGCTGAGTAAAATTCCATTGTGTACATATTCCACAATTTTGTAATCCATTCATCTGTTGATGAACATCTTGGCTGGTTCCACAGTTTGGCTATGGTGAATTGTGCAGCTATGAACATAGATACACATGCATAAGTATGGTAGTTTGGTTTCCTTTCTTTTGGGTAGATACCCAGAAGTGGTATTGCTGGATAGAATGGTAGATTTGTTCCCATTCTTCTGAGGATTCTACATACTGTTTTACAAAGTGGCTGAACTAATTTGCAATCCCACCAACAATGTTTTAGAGTTCCCACTTTTCCACATCCTCAACAACATTCGTTGTTGTTTGTTTTTTGAATGATTGGCATTCTAGTTGGAGTTAGGTGAAATCTCAGGGTAGTTTTGATTTGCTTCTCTCTTATTGCCAGTGATGTTGAGCATTTTTTCATGCATTTTTTGGCCATTTGAATTTCTTCTTTTGTGAAGTGTCTATTTAGTTTGCTTGCCCATTTTGTTATTGGATGCTTTGTTTTCTTAGTTTTGAGTTTCTTGAGTTCTTTGTATACTCTAGATATTGGTCCTCTATCAGAGGTGTAGGTGGCCAAAATCTTCTCCCGTTCTGTTGGCTCTTGAGTGAGGTTCTTGACAGTTTCCTTTGCTAAACAGAAGCTCTTCGATTTCATGCAATCCCACGCATTGATTTACCTTTTGGTTTTTTTGTGCCTTTGGAGTCTTTTTGAGAACATTTTTATCTGTGCCTATGTGTTGCAGTGTTGGATCTATGCCCTCTTCGAGGAGCATTAAGCTCTCTGGTCTAATTTCCAAGTCTTTGATCCATCTTGAATTGACTCTTGTGCAGGGTGAAAAAGTGGGATTAATTTCCAATTTTCTGCATATGGTTAACCAGTTTTGCCAACACCATTTGTTGAACAGGCTATCTTTTTGCTAGTGTATGTTTTTGGCCCCTTTGTCAAAAATCAATTGGCTGAAAGTGTGTGGACTTGTTTCTGGGACTTCTATTCTGCTCCATTGGTCTGTGTCTCTGCTTTTCTTTGCCAGTACCACACTCTTTTTATTGTTAAAATGTATTCCATTTGGGAATAGTGAGTAGTTTGATTATTCATTCATCTTTGGATCAATTTCTTTCAGTGTGGAACTGTTACACAATAAAGTTTCTGTGAACATTTGTGTACAAGACTCTGTAAGAACATAAGCTCTAATTAAACTTTTGTAAATATGTCTTATAGAATGGCTGGATCATATAGAAGATTTATATTAATTTTAAAGTAAATGACATATTATTTTACTAAGTTGTTGGATTATTTTCCTTTCTGGTAAAAATTGTATAAAAGTTCCAATTCTTCTACATTTTTTAATTGCTCTGATTCTAACAGGTGTGTACTGATATCTTATTGTTGTTTTAAACTTCCATTTCCTTAATGAGAATATTGATTAGTTTTTATATGCTTATTTCTGTAAATATTTCTATTTTACTGAAGTATCTGTGGAAATCGTTTATGAATTTTATTGGGTTATATATTTGTTACTGAGTTTTTAATTTCTTATTTTTTAGTATTCTAGATATAAGTCTTTTATCAAATACAGTTGATTTTTATTATTTAAAGTAATTGTATTCTTTTGTCTCTATAATTAGTAAATTTTGTACAATTAGCAAATACTGAAGTTTTCTCATATGTGGTAAAGTGGTTTGTGTTTCTATAAGCCTATGGCCACAATATTTTTATCAGCCACAACATTTTTATCATTCAATCTATATACAATCATATTTCACATGTGTTTCTGTTTTAAAGGTGCCTAATTAAATATATATTAATTATTCATTAACATTGAACACATGGTCAATAGTACTATAACATGCTTTAATGACGTTGATCTGAATCATATAATTTCCCTTTGAAGTACATCACAGCCTTCTTGTGCCTAGACACATCAGACAGACCTTTAGTACTACTCCTAAAGACATTTTTGACAGCAAAATCACCAGCAAAGAACATAAAATTCTGAGCTGGGCATAGTGGTGCATGCTTGTAACCCCAGTCCTTGGGAGGCTGAGACAGGAATATATGGGTTCACAGCCAGCCTCAGCTATTTAGAGAGACCCTCTGCAATTTAGTAAGACCCTGTTTCAAAATAAATAATAAAAAAATAGTGCTGGGGGTGTAGCTCAGAGATAGAATGGCCTTAGGTTCAATTGCCAGCATCACACAAAAAAACATACAATTCTGAAAAACATGAGATATGATAATAAAGGACACTAGTTTACAGTATTAGAATTTAAAGAATGTAAAGGATCACATTGAATGACCTCAACTGAAAATGTATGTAAGGGAAATAAGCTTTAGTTTTACACTGTTTTATAGATTTACTTGAATGACTAAGAAAGCCATGAACATCGATTTTTTGGTATTGAAAATAAACTTTCAAAAGTAATTGAATTAGCAAATACGGCTTGCAGATATTGTCCTCTTCAAGTTTTTTTAATCTTTTTTTTTGTCATGTAAGAACCACCTACACTTGCTTTTGAAGAAGTTCAGTTTATCAATTTGTTCTACTACCATTTGTCTTAGTATTTTCACTGCTATAATCCAAAGGACCTGACTTCTGGTATTTTGGCTAGAGATTTATCAATTATGTTCATCATCACAAAGTTTCAGCTTTTTTATTTAACTGTTGATTTTGTCTCTTGTTTTTGCTACTAACATACTGGTTTCTGCTCTGATGTTCATTATTTATTTTAACTTTATATATTCCATTTGTTTTTATTCTGTTCACTGAAATGATATATTGTTATGTTATTTTTCTCTTTTTTATAATAGGGAAAATACATCACTTTTCTGTGTTAGTTTGAAAATGTAAGTTCCCTGGTCATGTAACCTCTGAGAGTTTCTATTTTTTAACTATCAAATGAAGATACCAATCCGGACCTAATCAAGCTTATTCACTTTGGTTGGTTAAACACTCAAAAGTTGTTATAATCATATATGTCAAAAAAGGACTAAGTCCTACTAAGGGTTAAACCAGCATACAGTATTATTTGATATGGGCATTTCTTATAGTTCTAAATTGCCTATGTGACTTTTAAAATTTTATAAATTGAGAATATTTCTTCTATCCTGTTTTTCATTCATGTAACTTTCTAGTAAACCTCTGGAAACATTGCAATGATTCCATCAACCAAGATGTCTAAAGGATAATATTGCTATATCTTCTTTTTACAATTTATACCTATTTACCATTTATGAAATCAGATTTTATATTGTGTGAAGACATTTTTTTCTCCTCCTTTTCTTTTGAAGTGGTTTTAGGAGCAGGTGGCATAGCTTTAGCAGGAGTCTCTCTCCCCTGAGGCTGGTCTGGCATTGATCAACACTGAAAAGAATGCCCTGCTCCTGACAATCTTCCATATCAATTATCTACCTACTCCATTGCCAATTAAAAAAGGCAGAAAGTTACATGTCTTAGCTTAAAGTTCTGAGCTAATCTTTCTTTTACATTTTCCTTTGATCTGAAATCTATATTCCCCTAGGATCTTACCTTCAATGCTCTGAATGTACAAGGTTTATCTTATTGGAGATGTTCAAATATCTTTGTTGATGGCAAATAAAAAGAATGATAAAGAGCAGAATTAAATCATGGGCATGTGAAAAATATTATTTGGGAAGAGTTAAAAACAAATTATAAAGATCTCACATTTAGCAGCCATGGACTAAAGGATAAAATTAAATGCAGTCACTTTTTAATTCACTTAAATATTTATTAAGTGACAGCTTAATACCTTCTAGTCACTAGCTACAGCAAAGGACCACAGTGCGGAGCAAGGTGTGCATGGTCTTTTATGAAACATATTCTCATTTGTTCAAATAATTGTGTGGTTCCTTTGCCTCAAATTTGGTGCTTTCATCTACATAACAATTTGACTGAGAGTCACTGACATGCTTGAGTAGTTCTTTATTTTGACTCTAGAAATTTAGTCATTAATTTATTCTGATGAATATGGAAGACACAAAAAGCTTTTTTCCTGAAGGAGATCACAGTGTTTTTAGAAGAGAGACACTGCTCAGTCCACAATTATTGGTTTATAAACCTGCATCTAGGTTACACAAAAGTATATGCTCAGACAAGTAGGTTTACTGTGGCCTCCTGAACTCAAGACCTTCCTGAGAGAAGGCTAAAGTCATCTTCATCTGGATAATAACTCAAGTGAGTCTGTGGGGTCTTGAAGCTCAGACAATGAAAGCCCACAGAATTGTCAAGTCAGCAGAGGAAATCTTAAGTTACTGCGCTAAAATTTGATCTTCTTGTTGGCTTTAAGAATTTACTTTTGGTCCTCATTTATAGTTATCTAGAGGTTCTTCTCTGCTTCAGCTTATCCTTAGCCCAAAATTACACCTATGATTTGCATACTCTTTTTGTATTCTTCCGAACAAATTTTTGTTCCTAAGCTCTTTGACTATACAAAGCCTGAAACTGCTGGATTGCTCCCACTCCATCATATGGATTTATTTTTATTTCATGCCCTCTCATTTTATGGCAACAAAAGATATGTTAACCATTTAACAAAGGGATCTATTCTGAATCTATCTTTAAAATATAAAGGCAACACCTCTCATCTTTTCAAATGCAAGCCCCTTTTTGTCCTCATCACTTAAGAAAAAGTCAGACTAAAAAATTTATTCTTCAATCAAATAATACAATCCATGAATCAAAATTCCAACAGAAAAACCTAGACTTTGGAGGATACTCAGCCTTAGCTATGACGCTTTAATCTTTTGTCCAATGGTGTAAATTGGAAGTTTATGGACTTAATTATTGCTCAGAGCTAGAATATGTTAGAACTGAAGCTTGGAGAATGTGCAAATGGTAATGTGTTGGAACAAATTTATTATTGACAGTGACATTGAAATTATTTCCATCCCTCTGTTTTCATCATGAGGGGATTGGATATCCTCCTCAAGATATCATAGGCATAACATATCCATGAATCCACTCTTTATATGATCATATCAAAAGACAAAAATAGAGAATAGTTCACCTAGTTTGTGTTTCCTATCAGGGCAGAAGAATAGAAGAACTTCACAGAAGGTCAGATGTTGTAATAAACTAAATTCTGCACTTAAGCTCTAATTCACTGGTAAAGTCTTGATTCTCAATGTGTCTCTATGTTGTGAGAGAGAGTCTTTAGGAAGTATTTAAGGTTCAATGAGGTTATATGGGTAAAGGTCTAATCAGATAACATTAGTCTATTAAAAGAGCCAGAGTTTCTTTCTTTCTTCTTTCTTTCTTTCTTTCTTTCTTTCTTTCTTTCTTTCTTTCTTTCTCTCTTTCTTTCTTTCCTCTCTCTCTCTCTCTAGTGAAATGAAAGCTAGAAGGCTGCCTTCTGAAAGGGAGAAAAAGAACAATCAGAAGGATTCAACACCAGTTCAAATACACCTCCTACTGGTACCCTGATCCTATATTTCTGTATTAGTTAAGTTTTCTATGAATGTCAGAACTAAGGGGAGAGATGTAGATGTAGATAAATAAAGTTATGCTGTCAAGAGAGTTGCTTTCAAGGGTTAATTCTTTGAAGAGTCCAGAGGAGTTCCCAGTGTGAGAGTGAGGGAAAGGCAACTCAGAACCAGCAAGGGTCCTTGGCTGACATGACAGAAGAGCATCTCAATATGAGCCAGTCAGAGACACAGAGATTTCTTTAGAAAGGCAAAACACATGCTTTTAAGGGAGAATGTGAGCTATCTCCAGAGTGAGAAATGTATTTGTGGGTACATGGCTGTTCTTTGATGGGAGACATTCATCAGCAATGAGTAAAAGGATGCATGTGAGGATAAAATCAATCCAATAGTCACAAGGTTATCTTAGGGTCCTGATGGGGTTTTACCTATCTTCTTTTGTTTAAACTATTTGGATATGGCTTAAGGTTTCAAAAAAATTACTCTGTTGTTTAAGCTACTCAGGTTGCATGGCTAACAGTACCCAAAAGATTGCTCTTTTATGTGTCCTCTGTCTCTCCTTATTATCTCTATGTCAAATAATTAACAGTTCAAGATATTTTACAAATGAGTTTATTTCCAGTACAGTGTCAAGCATCTCTTTCGATATTTTGTGTGGCCCCTGTTGTCAGCTCAATTGATGTATCTTTGAGCATGGACAGCACTGTTCAGAGTGGTGAGGAAAACTTACAAGTTTCCCAGAAACTTGGGGCTAACAAACCTGGCAAGGAACTAAGGGTATTGAAAAATGTTGCCCCGTGTTTCCACATTTATTTACGTCTCCTTTCGACCTATTTCTATTATTTATTCTATCTTACCACAGTATTAGAAGGAAATACCTTGGGAGAATTGTCTCATGATTATGGGGGGAAAAAAGTCCCTTGGTAGCACATCTGGAATCTGAAGAACCAAAGAAGTTGATAGTGTGGCTCATTTTAAGTACTAAAAACTCAGACTCTGGAAAGCTCATTGTATAACTTTTAATCAAAAACCGAATTTCTCCATTATCACAAGTTTGGAGCCATCTAACCAGAGAAACTGAAATTCTAAAATTCAAGGGCAGGAGTGGAAGATGTTCCAGCCAAGCTCCCAGACAATTAGAGCCTAGGCCAAGCTCTCCACCCACAATGAGGGTGTTTGTTCCCCACTCATCCCATCAATTCACCTGTCTGTATCCTCTAGAAACTCACACGCACTCCTGAAAACAATGCTTTTCCAACTTTCTCAGTATCCTTGAATTTGTCAAAGTGACAATTGGAATTTAGCATCACCACTTCCTAGTATCCTCAAGAAACTCACAAACACACCCAGTAACAATGCTTTTTCAACTCTCTCAGTATCCTCAAATTTGTCAAAGTGACAACTGGAATTTAACATCACAACTTCCTAGCTTACAGAACTTTGAGAAAATAAATTTCCATTATTCAAACCACTCAGTCTATGGCACTTTATTATGAGTGTCTGTGCCAACAAAGACCAAAGGAAAGTATTCTGAGAAGATTATTCCTTGGACTGCTCAATGGCCAGAGCAGTGTGGTTATACTTTAGATTCAGAATGCCCCCCCCCCATACATCATGAAGACATGGTAGCCAAGTTGGAGGCAGAATGACTGCTGAGGTACACTCCCTGGTTGTTTGACCTTGGAGATTATTTATGGTATGTCCTTCCTTTGCTCTCTTTCTTGCTTGGTATTTCAGGATGTGAGAGCAGAGTCCTCATATTGTTCTCTCTCTCTGCCTCCTACTACATGTCTTGAGCTCTGCAGATATGTCCTGGCCTAACATGAACTAAGCCCCTGGAAACTCCAGAAATGTTATCAAATAAATCTTCTTTCTCTAACTTGCATTGCTAGGGTTTGGGGTTCAAGCAGTAAGAATGCTGAATGAAAAAAAGTGTCATATTTTTTCTAAACAAATAATTTTCAAGAACAATGAGTGGTTCTCAACCCAAATGAATGATTTTGTCCTTTAAGGACATGATGGCAATATCTAGAGAAATTGGTTTTTGATCCTGATAACCAAGGTGGGCATTTAGGCAGTAGAGGTCAGAAATACTGAGAAATATCCTATAAAAGAGGATATTTCTCATCCTTCAACCATCAGTAATAATATTGTCCCAAATGTCAGTAGTGTCAAAGTTGAGTAAATATGATCTAAATGAATGATGGGTATTCTCATAGAACTCTTGAGTTCTATATTCTTCAAATTATTTGAACACTATTGATACACTGAGCCAGGTATGATGGTGTACCTGAAATCCCAATACTTTGGAGGCTGAGACAGAAGAAGCATAGGTTCGAGGCCAGTTTCAACAATTTAAAGAAAATTTTAGCAATTTATTGAGACCCCATTTCAAAACAAAACTGAAATATTTTGGGAGTGAAGCTCTGAGACAGAATGCCCCTGGGTTCAACCACTAGTACCACACACATAGATGATGAGGAGGAGGATGATGATACACTGACAACGATGGATATGATTACTGTGTTTAGGAGGTATGAGATATAGGCCGGAGGGAACTGTTAGCCTTCAAATTGTTCTCTTAACAACAATAAGAATTATGTGCTTATGAACTGGGGGTGGAACCCAGGGGCTTTTCTACCTCCGGGCTATACCCCCAGACCTTTTTAATAGTTTATTTGGAAACAAGGTCTCACTAAGTTGCTGAGAGCCTCACTAAGTAGCTGAGGCTAACTTTGAACCTGAGTGATTCTCTTGTCTCAGCCTCCCAAACTCAGGGATTACAAGTATGTGCCACCACGCCCAGCTACAAGTATATTTTTTAAAAAGAAGTGAAATGAATAGTGTGAGTTGCTGACCTAAAGCCACACTCCCATGGAGTATCTGGGAGGGCATTGCTTCTTCTTTGTCTCTGTGGAGGAATAGGGAAGCAACTGAGGCTTTTGATGGCTTTTTCTAGGCAAACATGCTGTAGTATACATTCATTCTATTTACATGCAACCTGGAATCAAGGAGTTGGGAGTGGCAGCTGGAAGGGAGAAGGAGGTGATAAGGTGGATTCCGGTCCAGTTACCTAACTTCCCAGTGGTATGCAGCTCCTCGGCTGTCAGAGCATCACTCTTGCTGTAGTGTTCTGTTATTATAGATTTTAAATCTGGATTTTGACCTAATTAATGTGTAATGAGTGTGAAACTAAGGTACAAATAGACCTTCCAATGCAGTACCACCATTTAGTTCTCTTGTTCTCCTCTCGGAGTCTCTTAATTCCTACTGATGGAATGATTTTTCAAATGTGATGACAATATGGAGTTTTATCCCTACTCTTTTTTGGGGGGTCAGGCAGTGCCACAGTTTAACCAAGGAGCATTTTGTCTCTCAGTTATACCCCAGGCATATTTTATATTTTATTTTGAAATATTATCTCTAAGTTGTGGAGGGTTTTGCTAATTGCTAAGGCTGGCCTGGAACTGGCAAATCTGCAATCCTCCTATCTCAGCCTCTCGAATACAGGGTTTGTAAGCATTTACCACCAGGTACAATTATCTCTGCTTTGGGGGACCAGATTTTCCTCTCTGCCTTTTTTCTTTGTCCATGATTCTCTTGATTAATTGTCTCTAAAATCCCCATCACCATCCCCATTAAAAAAAATTCTCCACTAATGAACTTTTTATTTATTGAAACATCCTGACTAAAATTATTCTTTTATCTGTGGGGTACATTTCACCTTTCTTCTAGATTTAGGAGGTGACTGATCATGTATTTGTCTACCCTTATTTGTTACAATATATAGCTTATGATTTCAATCATTATAAGCTCTGGATTTTGATTCTAAGGGAGCAGGAGATAAATTCAAAAGCAAAATCTGACCCAATAATTTAAATGTCTATTTAAAACTTATATGTAAATTAATTAGTTTAATTGCATGTCTGTTGTTACTAAACAGACTGGAAAATAGAAAGTATAAATTGTCATCCCAGTTGCAGTAAAAAATATTTAAAAAGTGTAATAAGTAAAAAGAAGCAGAAGCTAGCATTTAAAAACATGTTCCATTCCATGAAGGTATAATAAAGTAAGCATTTAGAGTACTTTTTGATACATGAGTTCAACTTTTATTATTATCATTATCTTTGAGAAATCTTTCACTCATTGGGGGATTTTTGATAATTTGGATTTAGATAATTTGGTTTCAGTAAGAGTCTCTTAATGCTTTTACTTTTCTTTATTTTTAAATTTACTTATCCAAGAAGCTTTGATCATAATCACCTAAAAGAGTTCGGTACCTCTTGAAACAAAGGAGAGATATTTTTAAAGTCTAAATATAATCTCAGTGATTTTAGTTTATTCTCAAAAAAAGAACATAATGTAGGAAGGGAAAATAAGGATTACTGTTATGGGAGATATAAAACCAAGCTTAGAAAGGAATTTTTAAGACTCAAATTTGCAAGTTCTATAGCTTTGAAAAAATTCTTAAATAGAGCTTTTGTGTGGTCCCTGGCATAGCACACAAAATCTGGAGGAGATTACTTTTGCAGTAAACAGTAGGATGTGAGCCCTGCCTCAGAGTCTAAGAAATTAGAAATTGGCATAGGCACTAGAAGCAACTATCAGGACAAAAAATAATTAGGAGCATTAAAGAAAGAAAATACAATGAAAAATAATCTAGAATTTACACTATTTTAAAATTTATATAGAATATAGTTTTTATTTTAAATAATTTAAAAGTTTTGTTCATTAATTCTTATGTCATTTGAAATTATTTGCATAATGGAAAGTATGGGTATAGAAGGATAGTATAGTACAAACATATATATGTGTATATAACTGTGTGTATGTACGTACACTCATATAAACACTGTTTTCATATGCAATGAAATTTTTTTTGAGAAAGTATTTTCTAAAGAAATGAATAGCAACTTACTTTTTATGTATGGTAAAACAACTTCTGTCAAATAAAAGGAAATCAGACCCCTCAATAGTGACACTGTAAATACCAGAAGACTGCATCCTCTATTGCATAAAAATAAAAACTCAAGTAGCATTTTATAGCTTTTAAAGTTACTCCATTATAAAAAATAAATTGCAATATAATTAAAAGGAAAAAATATATATAAAGATAAAAAAATGGTAGAACAGGTCAGAATGGATCTAATTC